>NC_081541.1:36755304-36814862 GCF_901000735.1 Corylus avellana | reverse complement strand
GCTGCTTACGAACCTGTTTGGAATGTCCCCGGCAACAGCGAAAAAAATTGATGTGGTATTGTTGTGACCAAAAAAATCAATTATAAAAATAACCACTCACAATAGGACGAATCTTTGTAGGATACGACTATAGAGAGGGTGTCGAACCTCAAGGACTGCAGGAGTTTTGTTATCAAATTCGAAAGATTAAAATTAACTTAATTAAAAAGATATTTGATTTGATTTTCTTTAAAACTAAAGTGCATGAAAATAAAAGAGATTTAAAATAAGAGAGAGAGTGTAGGGTATTGACTTCACCTCTATCCGCACAACAATGGTTAATCATAATTAATCGCAGAAATTCGTTCTATGCATGTTATAAATAAATAAGAAACTACCTTATTAAAGAATAAGCGTAATCTATCTTCGGTTGGCACAAATCGTCCACCTAACCACTAAGATGCGGTAGGACCCGTCTTCCCTAGGTATAAATTATCAAATTCTTTAACAGGATACATATAATCGATGCATAAGTGTAACCCATCTTCGGTTGGCACGGACTGTCTACCTAAATTACACTAAACTAGGGTGTAGTACAATCCGTCTTCCCTAGGCATGGCCTATCAAATCCTATTGATCATATGTCAATTAAACCCATTGTATAACCATCATCCTTGATAAGCGCCGAATGTTGCACATTCAAGCCCCTTAATTTGCATATGTTAATTCCTTAGCGTTGTTATTTGTTTGATTTTGTTTTGTTTTTGTGTTTTCAGGTTATAAATAAAGATGCAATTAATTCCATTCATTTTGGGCTTAAAAGCACACTTTGAGAATACCTAGAAGATATGATTAAGCTTAACCAATCACGGTTAAGTTTAATCAAATAAAGGAAGGGATTAATTCGGAATTTCTCAAATTGGAATCAAAATCAGATTGGATTCAAATTTGGATTCTGCATATGTCTCGGTATTTTGGCCATAACTTTCAGCTCAAATATTCGACTGAGGTGATTCAAGTGGCACTGGAAATCTAACTAAAATTGCTACAAATCATTGTGAAATATCATTTTCCTAATTCGGAGCGCCGCAATGTCAAAATCGTCCCTCAAGATAGGAACGCAATTTTGGGCGAATCCTACTCTGATTTGGATTTGGTTTTCAGTCTCCCAATTGGACTGGGAGACTGCTCTCCGGTTTTCTCAGGGTTTCTAGGACTCTCCTAAGCCCTATAAATAGGGCTCTAAACATTGTAAACAGACACACCGCTTTCTAGAGTAAAAATTCAATAAATTGTCTTTGGAGCTTAGAAGATCATGAGCGGCTAAACCCCTTCATGGGGTGTTGATGTAACCCTATCCACGCACAATGGTTTGGTTGTATTTAATTTCTAAATTTTCAATTTATGCATGTTGATTGTATAATTATGAGGATTGCTACAATTGATTTATGTTCTTAATTATTAAATGCAATTGTTCTTAAATTCCAAAATCAATATTTGTGAAATTCTTTTCTTGTCTTAGAAAGTATTTTACTTTTATTGATCTCAAATCATTCTTGTTTTCTGTGATTATGAGGATGATGGTTATACAATGGGTTTAATTGACATATGATCAATAGGATTTGATAGGCCATGCCTAGGGAAGACGGATTGTACTACACCCTAGTTTAGTGTAATTTAGGTAGACAGTCCGTGCCAACCGAAGATGGGTTACACTTATTCATTGATTGTATGTATCCTGTTATAGAATTTGATAATTTATACCTAGGGAAGACGGGTCATACCGCGTCTTAGTGGTTAGGTGGACGATCCGTGCCAACCAAAGATAGATTATGCTTATTCTTTAATAAGGTAGTTTCTTGTTTATTTATAGCATAGAATGAATTTATGGGATTAATTATGATTAACCATTGTTGTGCGGATAGAGGTGAAGTCAAAACCCTACTCTCTCTCTCTTATTTTAAATCTCTTTTATTTTCATGCACTTTAGTTTTTAAGCAAATCAAATCAAAACCCCTTTTAATTAAGTTAACTTTGATCTTTTAATTTTGATAATTAAACCCCTGCAGTCCTTGAGGTTCGACACCCTCTCTATAGCCGTATCCTACAAAGATTCGTCCTATTGCGAGTGGTTATTTTTATAATTGATATTTTTGGTCACAAAAATACCACATCAATTTTTGGCGCCGTTGCCGGCGACTGCTTAACAGTTTCATTATCTAAATTTAAAGATTAATTTTTGCTTAATTTTTATTTTTCTGTTTTTCTTTCTAATTCTGTTTTTGTGTTTTATTTTTATTTTTTTAAGAATTCTCAAACAGGTCCATAGCTGGCCATCTCTGTGATTGCGATCGAGCGTAGCCCGCGTGCGATCGAGCACACGTACGCACTCCACCTTCTGCGCTCCATCCCTCCACGCCTATGCTCGCACCCATCGACGGCAGTACGATCGAGTGTACCCTGCCGTGCGATCGAGCGCATTAGCAGCAGTCAGCATCCAAATTTCCAGCGCACCTAAGGGCCATTTGTGAGTTTTTATTTTTATTTTATGTTATTATTTTATGTTAATTCTATTAGTTTAGTTCATGTGGGGAGGCATTCCAACACCCCATGGACCATGTTCATATTGCTATAGTCCTTATCATCATGTTAGAGATTGTCCTACTGTGGGACAATTTTCTAATTATTCTTATGAGCATATGAACAGACCGTTCTCTAGACCGAGGAATGGCCATTATTCTGATTCCTATAGCCCGGCGTGGAGCAACCAGTCTAATCTCTCGTGGCAAACTCAAGCTCCTGGGAATTATGCTCCACAACGTCATGAACTGTACCATCAGGCATATCCTCAATTCAATGGTCAATCCTATTCTCCTCCATATCAAGCAACTCCACAACAGATATACCAAACCGAACCACCTCTTCCGATGGGTTCTAACTTTCAAGAATATCAAGAGGAGCCATCTCCCATCTACTGGCCTTCACATCAACAATACCAGGCCACACCACCTCCCTCAGATTCTAATTTTGAGGCTCGGATACTAAAAATGATAAGTGAGCTAACAGGTGAGATAAAGCAGGCGGTGAAATCTCAACAGGAACTTTATACTCCTTAATTCTTCGCCGAGATAGATGCCAGGATGGAAGCTCATGTTGAACAAATCATCAACCACCTCAATAGGATGGAAGAAGAAGAGCTTCAAAGTCACCCGGTGGCCATTCCTGATGAAAACTACATGGAGGAAGAGAGTACTTTGTGTCATGAGCAAGCTATCACCACACTGAGGAGTGGAGAGGTGGTCGGAAACCATGTGGAAGAAAGGAAGGAGGAGCCAAAGGAGGAGTAAATTGAGGTCCCACAGGATCTACATCGGGAAAAAAGCAAGGAAGCGAGCACTGAGGCTTCTTCACCATCACCTCCTATTCCTGAGATGCCATATGAGCCTCGAGCCCCTATTCAAGGTAATCTGAAATCTTCATTTTTAGGGACAGATGACACTATCCCGGTCATTATTTCTTATGACTTACCAAGAGGCCAGGTGGGTAGTCTGTTAGGGCAGTTAGACGAGGAAAAAGAGACCATCGAGGTAGAAAAACTCCCCAAGTATTCTCCCCATTTTATTCCAATTCATGATTCCTTTTCGGATGAGAAATTGTTTGGAAATACTCAGAAGGATCTACCTCGATATGCTGACGTTTGGAATTACCCATTTGTGGGTAAAATTTATTCTCTTTGGTCCAAGAGAAGAAAAGATTGGTGCTTCAAATTTAAACTTAAGGGTCCGAGAATACTGTGCGAATCAAGGATGTGGATTCCGTTGACTTGGCGGATTCCATATATTTTGACTAGATGAGTCAGTTTCATAAGATCGAGTGCAGGCCCTGTGCGCTCGACTCCTCATTCCACCAGGGCATATGATCTCCATCCAGGTTTATTTTATCCATTGTTGCTTCATTCTTTGTTTATCTTTTTACAACAATGTGTGCACTTGATTGGTATTTGGTTGGAGTATCACTTTATTTTTAGGACATGTGTTTTTGCATTCAAGTTTGAGGGTATGATATGCCCCCATCTGCTCATTCAGGTATTCCTATACTCTTGATCTTATTCTTTAGTTCTATACATACATTGGGGACAATGTATGATTCAAGTTGGGGGGTATGGAAAAACAAAACATAGTCCATTATTATTGTTATGTCATTCTTAAGCATATGGTTGAGCTTTGATTTTGGTTTGAAATTCATTGATATTCAATGGTAGGCTTAAAGTTGTGAACACATGATCATATGACTTAGGAATTTTGAGTCTTTCTACTTACTTTTGGCAACATGAGATGCTTCTTCTTTCAATTTAAATCTATCTTGAGCACACTAGCACATGTCTGTGAGGTATGAATTTTGAGACCAATTATGTTTGTTTTCAATGTCTTGAATTCTGTTGGGTGACATATTGGATGAATAACTTTGGCATGATATATATGTATAAAATAAAAGAAAAAAATGAAAAATAAAAATAAAAATTCAAGTTTGAATTTTTCACTGAGTAACCGGACCTCTTGCCTCATTAAGCAGTGAGTGTTTGCGTCAAAAAGTGAAATTTTTTTGGGTTGATTAATAAAATGGCTAGCTTAGCTTCGTAGCCTTTTTGACTCGAGTTAGTAAGTCCTTAGGGGTGTCTTTACACCTAGTGCCCTAAAGCCATTTGGTTTGGGAGACATTGGCCTAACACTCGATACATGGGTCAACTAGAAAGCTTAAGGGAGCTAAGCATTGCAAAGCCTACAAAAAAAAAAAAAAAAATGTATGCCTTGGTTGTTTCATTTGATATGAAGTCCAATAAATTCTGAGATGTTGATTCATTCATATTTGAATTATTTTGAAGCCTCATGATTATGTGTTAGTTCACTTTGCACTAATTGAAATTTATGTATCTCAATCTGCCATTTGTAAGTGATTTGACTTGTAAATTCCTTGGAATTTTGAAGATGAAGTTTATAATTTTAAGCTTGCTAATGAATGAGAACCATTATTTTTGTGATGCTTTATCCTTTTAAATGACATAATGATGACAATGTTTGTGGGTATCATTCCTGGAAAACCCTCACGAGACTTCACTCGTCCTCTAGGGAATGCCTAGGGGTTTAAAAGGCTTGTTGCATATGCTAAATGCAATCGTACATCCCACGAAAGATGGACTTATCTTTTTGTTTTTCAGTTTATTCTCTGTTTTGTATTGCTAAGGGACTAGCAATATGTAAGTTTGGGGGTGTGATAAGCACCGAATGTTGCACATTCAAGCCCCTTAATTTGCATATGTTAATTCCTTAGCGTTGTTATTTGTTTGATTTTGTTTTGTTTTTATTGTTTTCAGGTTATAAATAAAGATGCAATTAATTCCATTGATTTTGGGCTTAAAAGCACACTTTGAGAAGACCTAGAAGATATGATTAAGCTTAACCAATCATGGTTAAGTTTAATCAAATAAAGGAAGGGATTAATTCGGAATTTCTCAAATTGGAGTCAAAATCGGATTGGATTCAAATTTGGATTCTGCATATGTCTTGGTATTTTGGCCATAACTTTCAGCTCAAATATCCGATTGAGGTGATTCAAGCGGCACTGGAAAGCTAACTCAAATTTCTACAAATCATTGTGAAATAGCATTTTCCTAATTCGGAGCGCCGCATTGCCAAAATCGCCCCGCAAGATAGGAACGCAATTCTGGGCGAATCCTATTCCGATTTGGACTTAGGTTTTCTTTATCATAATTGGACTTGGACTTAAATCTCCGAAATTTATAGGATTCCTAGGGCTTCTAGGACTCTCCTAAGCCTTATAAATAGGCCTCTAAGCATTGAGAAAAAACACACCGCTTCTAGAGCAAAAATTTAGTAAAATAGTCTGTGGAGCTTAGGAGATCATGAGCGGCTAAACCCCTTCGTGGGGTATTGATGTAACCCTATCCAAGCACAATGGTTTGATTGTATTTAATTTTTAGATTTTCAATTTATGCATGTTGATTATATAACTATGAGGATTGCTACAATTGATTTATGTTATTCATATTAAATGCAATTGTTCTTAAATTCCAAAATCAATATTTGTGAAATTCTTCTCTTGTCTTAGAAAGTATTTTACTTTTATTGATCTCAAATCATTCTTGTTTTCTATGATTATGAGGATGATGGTTATACAATGGGTTTAATTGACATATGATCAATAGGATTTGATAGGCCATGCCTAGGGAAGACGGATTGTACTACACCCTAGTTTAGTGTAATTTAGGTAGACAGTCCGTGCCAACCGAAGATGGGTTACACTTATTCATTGATTGTATGTATCTTGTTATAGAATTTGATAATTTATACCTAGGGAAGACGGGTCGTACCGCGTCTTAGTGGTTAGATGGACGATCCGTGCCAACCGAAGATAGATTATGCTTATTCTTTAATAAGATAGTTTCTTGTTTATTTATAACATGCATATAATGAATTTATGGGATTAATTATGATTAACCATTGTTGTGCGGATAGAGGTGAAGTCAATACCTTACTCTCTCTCTCTTATTTTAAATCTCTTTTATTTTCATGCACTTTAGTTTTTAAGCAAATCAAATCAAAACCCCTTTTAATTAAGTTAACTTTGATCTTTTAATTTTGATAATTAAACCCTTGCAGTCCTTGAGGTTCGACACCCTCTCTATAGCCGTATCCTACAAAGATTCGTCCTATTGCGAGTGGTTATTTTTATAATTGATATTTTTGGTCACAAAAATACCACATCAATTTTTGGCGCCGTTGCCGGGGACTGCTTAACGGTTTTATTGTCACAATTTAAGGATTGATTTTAGCTTAATAATTCATTTTTCTGCTAATTTTAATTCTGTTGTGTTTTGTTTTTGTTTTATGTTAGAATTTTCAAACAGGTCCGTAGCTGCCTTCACTGTGACTGCGATCGAGCACAGGTCGCGTGTGATCAAGCGCACGTACGCACTCCACCTTTTGTGCTCGATCCCTCCACTCCTGTGCTCACACCCATCTGCGGCAGTACGCTCGAGCGTACTCTGCCATGTGATCGAGCGCATTAGCAGCAGTCGGCTTCCAAATTTCCAGGGCACCTAAAGGCCGTTTGTGAGTTTTTATTTTTATTTATTTTTATTTTTCTGTTGTTATTTTATGTTAATTATATTAGTTTAGTTCATGTGGGGAGGCATTCCAACACCCCATGGACCATGTTCATATTGCTATAGTCCTTATCATCACATTAGAGATTGTCCTACAGCGGGACAATTTTCTAATTATTCTTATGAGCATATGAACAGACCGTTCTCTAGACCGAGGAATGGCCATTATTCTGATTCCTATAGCCCGGCGTGGGGCAACCAGTCTAATCTTTCGTGGCAAACTCAAGCTCTTGGGAATTATGCTCCACAACGTCATGAACTGTACCATCAGGCATATCCTCAATTCAATGATCAATCCTATTCTCCTCCATATCAAGCAACTCCACAATAGATATACCAAACCGAACCACCTCCTCCGATGGGTTCTGACTTTCAAGAATATCAAGAGGAGCCATCTCCCATCTACTGGCCTTCACAACAACAATACCAGGCCGCACCACCTCCCTCAGATTCTAATTTTGAGGATCGGATACTAAAAATGATAAGTGAGCTAACGGGTGAGATAAAGCAGACGGTGAAATCTCAACAGGAACGTTATACCCCTCAATTCTTCGCCGAGATAGACGCCAGGATGGAAGCTCATGTTGAACAAATCATCAACCACCTCAATAGGATGGAAGAAGAAGAGTTTCAAAATCAGCCGGTGGCCAATCCTGATGGACACTACATGAAGGAAGAAAGTATTTCTTGTCATGAGCAAGCTATCACCACACTGAGGAGTGGAAAGGTGGTCGAAAACCACGTGGAAGAAAGGAAGGAGGAGCCAAAGGAGGAGCAAATTGAGGTCCCACAGGATCTACTTCGGAAAAAAAGCAAGGAAGCGAGCACTAAGGCTTCTTCACCATCACCTCTTATTCCCGAGATGCCATATGAGCTCCAAGCCCCCGTTCCAGGTAATTTGAAATCTTCATTTTTAGGGACAGATGACACTATCCCGGCCATTATTTCTTATGACTTACCAAGAGGCCAGGAGGATAGTCTGTTAGGGCAGTTAGACGAGGAAAAAGTGACCATCGAGAAGGATCTACCTCGATATGCTGACATTTGGAATTACCCATTTGTGGGTAAAATTTATTCTCTTTGGTCCAAGAGAAGAAAAGATTAGTGCTTCAAATTTAAACTTAAGGGTCAGAGAACACTGCGCACATCAAGGATATGGATTCCGTTCCATATATTTTGACTAGATGAGTCAGTTTCATAAGATTGAGTGCAGGCCCTGTGCGCTTGACTCCTCATTCCACCAGGGCATATGATCTCCATCCAGGTTTATTTTATCCATTGTTATTTCATTCTTTGTTTATCTTTTTACAACAATGTGTGCACTTGATTGGCATTTGGTTGGAGTATCACTTTATTTTTAGGACATGTGTTTTTGAATTCAAGTTTGGGGGTATGATATGCCCACATCTGCTCATTCAGGTATTTCTGTACTCTTGATCTTATTCTTTAGTTCTATACATACATTGGGGACAATGTATGATTCAAGTTTGGGGGTATGGAAAAACAAAACACGGTCCATTTTTGTTGTTATGTCATTCTTAAGCATATGGTTGAGCTTTGATTTTGGTTTAAATTTCATTGATAGGCTTAAAGTTATGAATACATGATCATATGACTTAGGAATTTTGAGTCTTATTACTTACTTTTGGCAACATGAGATGCTTCTTGTTTCAATTTAAATCTATCTTGAGCACACTAGCACATGTCTGTGAGGTATGAATTTTGAGACCAATTATGTTTGTTTTCAATATCTTGAATTCTGTTGGGTGACATATTGGGTGAATAACTTTGGCATGCTATAAAAAAAAAAAATAATAATAATAAATAAAATAAAATAAAATAAAAAAATCAAGTTTGAATTTTTCGCTGAGTAACCGGACCCCTTGCCTCATTAAGCAGTGAGTGTTCGCGTCAAAAAGTGAAATTTTTGGGTTGATTAATAAAATGGCTAGCTTAGCTTCGTAGCCTTTTTGACTCGAGTTAGTAAGTCCTTAGGGGTGTCTTTACACCTAATGCCCTAAAGCCATTTGGTTTGGGAGACATTGGCCTAACACTCGATACATGAGTCAACTAGAAAGCTTAAGGGAGCTAAGCATTACAAAGCCCTAAAAAAAAAAAAAAAAAAAAAAATTGTATGCCTTGGTTGTTTCATTTGATATGAAGTCCAATGAATTCTGAGATGGTGATTCATTCATATTGGAATTATTTTGAAGCCTCATGACTATGTGTTGATTCACTTTACACTAATTGAAATTTGTGTATCTCAATCTGCCATTTGTAAGTGATTTGACTTGTAAATTCTTTGGAATTTTGAAGATGGGGTTTATAATTTTAAGCTTGCTAATGAAAGAGAACCATTATTTTTGTGATGCTTTATCCTTTTGAATGACATAATGATGACAATGTTTGTGGATATCATTCCTGGAAAACCCTCACGAGACTTCACTCGTCCTCTAGGGAATGCCTAGGGGTTTAAAAGGCTTGTTGCATATGCTAAATGCAATCGTACATCCTACGAAAGATGGACTTATCTTTTTGTTTTTCAGTTTATTTTCTGTTTTGTATTGCTAAGGGACTAGCAATATGTAAGTTTGGGGGTGTGATAAGCGCCGAATGTTGCACATTCAAGCCCCTTAATTTGCATATGTTAATTCCTTAGCATTGTTATTTGTTTGATTTTGTTTTGTTTTTGTGTTTTCAGGTTATAAATCAAGATGCAATTAATTCCATTGATTTTGGGCTTAAAAGCACACTTTGAGAAGACCTAGAAGATATGGTTAAACTTAACCAATCATGGTTAAGTTTAAATCAAATAAAGAAAAGGATTAATTCGGAATTTCTCAAATTGGAGTCAAAATCGGATTGGATTCAATTTTGGATTCTGCCTACGTCTCGGTATTTTGGCCATAACTTTCAGCTCAAATATCCGATTGAGACGATTCAAGTGGTACTGGAAAGCTAAATCAAATTTATACAAATCATTGTGAAATAGCATTTTCCTAATTCGGAGCCGCGCATTGCCAAAATTGCCCCGCAAGATAGGAACGCAATTCTGGGCGAATCCTATTCCGATTTGGACTTAGGTTTTCTTTATCATAATTGGACTTGGACTTAAATCTCCAAAATTTATAGGATTCCTAGGGCTTCTAGGACTCTCCTAAGCCTTATAAATAGGCCTCTAAGCATTGAGAAAAAACACACCGCCTCTTAGAGCAAAATTCAGTAAATTGTCTTTGGAGCTTAGGAGATCATGAGCGGCTAAACCCCTTCGTGGGGTATTGATGTAGCCCTTTCCAAGCACAATGGTTTGATTGTATTTAATTTCTAGATTTTCAATTTATGCATGTTGATTGTATAATTATGAGGATTGCTACAATTGATTTATGTTCTTAATTATTAAATGCAATTGCTCTTAAATTCCAAAATCAATATTTGTGAAATTCTTCTCTTGTCTTAGAAAGTATTTTACTTTTATTAATCTCAAATCATTCTTGTTTTCTGTGATTATGAGGATGATGGTTATACAATGGGTTTAATTGACATATGATCAATAGGATTTGATAGGCCATGCCTAGGGAAGACGGATTGTACTACACCCTAGTTTAGTGTAATTTAGGTAGACAGTCCGTGCCAACCGAAGATGGGTTACACTTATTCATTGATTGTATGTATCCTGTTATAGAATTTGATAATTTATACCTAGGGAAGACGGGTCGTACCGCGTCTTAGTGGTTAGGTGGACGATCCGTGCCAACCGAAGATAGATTATGCTTATTCTTTAATAAGGTAGTTTCTTGTTTATTTATAACATGCATATAATGAATTTATGGGATTAATTATGATTAACCATTGTTGTGCGGATAGAGGTGAAGTCAATACCCTACTCTCTCTCTCTTATTTTAAATCTCTTTTATTTTCATGCACTTTAGTTTTTAAGCAAATCAAATCAAAACCCCTTTTAATTAAGTTAACTTTGATCTTTTAATTTTGATAATTAAACCCTTGCAGCCCTTGAGGTTCGACACCCTCTCTATAGCCGTATCCTACAAAGATTCGTCCTATTGCGAGTGGTTATTTTTATAATTGATATTTTTGGTCACAAAAATACCACATCACTATGGATGTCAATGATCGATAGTCTGGTTGAGAACTTTAGGCCATTCACACTTGTGTATAAGTTGATGTAATTATATTTGTGATTGGTGTATATTACGTTAGTATGTGTCATTTTTGATGTGTTGAAGTTTGTTTTGGTGGATAGTTTGTAATTGGTGTATATATAGTTAGTATGTGCCATTTTTGGTGTGTTGAAGTTTGTTTTCGTTGATAGTTTGTGTGATTGGTGTATATTATGTTATTTGTGTTATTTTGGTGTGTTGAAGTTAGTCTTAGTGTATAGTTTGTGATTTGTGTCATTTTGGCGTGTTGAAGTTAGTTTTGATGGATAGTTTGTGATATTATGATGTGTTGAAGTTAGTTTTCTTGGATAATTTGTGATTGCTATTAATGGATATGATGTATGTTATTTGATGGGAAAATTGTATATTATTTGCATGGATTTGATTGATAGATTGAATATCAGGTTAATCGTAACGCAAAATTCGGGTATAGTCCTGAAATTAATCACAAAAAATATAGGGGGGAGGGAAAAAAAATTTCAAAACGAACCAAAGTTATTGACGTGTCAATTTTTGACACGTCAGGAATTCCTGACGTGTCAAACAATGACACATCAATAACTGCTGACGTGTCAATTTTTCACACGTCAGGAGTTATTGACGTGTGAAAAATTTACACGTCAGGAATTATTGACGTGTTATTGTTTGACACGTCAGTAACTCCTGACGTGTCATTATTTGACACGTCAGGAATTACTGACGTGTCAAATTTTCCACACGTCAAAATTTTTTGACGCGCCACGTTGACACGTCAAAAAAATCTTCTGACGTGTCAAAAATATACATGTCAGGAATTCCTGACGTGTTATAAGTTGACACGTCAGGAATTCTTTTGACGTGTTGAAATGTGACACGTCAGCATTTCCTGACGTGTCAAAAATTGACACGTTAGGAATTCCTGACGTGCCAATAATGGCACGTCAGGAATTCTCATTTCCTGACACCCACATTCTTCACGCCTTACACACGTTAGGATGGCCCCGTCAGGAGTGTTTACTGACGTGTCAGGTCATCTGACACGTCAGTAAACCTCCGTCAATAAATTGTAATTTTTTTGTAGTGACTTCATTTCTAGTTCATGAAGAAAAGGAGAAAGAACCATGAAAACATATGATTTGATTTCAAACAGCAGTACCCCCAAGACCTTGGGATCTAATCTACATGAGCTCCCAATGCTCTACATGCACATAATTAGCTTTTAGTCCTATCTGCACACCCCAGCCTAGGCTAAGACGCCCCCATTAAGCTAGAAAATTATGATTGGAAAGATATGATAGATTGAATTTGATAATTTAGGTAGAAAATATTAATATTAAGCTAGAACATTATGATTGGAAAGATATGGTAGATTGAATTTGATAATTTAGGTAGAAAGTGTTAATTACCTTAGTAACCTTAGCCTTAGGTTAAGGGGTACGTTTGTGATAGTGATTTCGTAGGAATAATCTGCGTTTTTAAAAGATATCGCAAAACTTAAGGCATTTGACATTGTGATTGAAAAAGCACATAATCTTAAATAGAAAAAAAATTTCAATTTGTATAAGCAGGCTAAGAGGTGCTTATGTGAAAATACGCAAATTTAAATCAAAATCACGATTTCGTATAACAAATATTTGATAAAAAAAATATTTTTTAACATGTTTTACCAAACGCCTTTGCGATTTCAAAAACGAAAATTTTTTAAAATTGCACTTATTGAAACCACAATTCCAAATGAACCTAAGGTAATTGATCATTTCTTTGTGGATTTAATGGGGGAGTAAATTTATAAATGCTCCTGCTATACATCCTATCCTATGTGACTATGGGAACCACAGCAACATAAGATTGGGGAGGATGGGAGGGGATTGGGGGTTGATTTATAGATTTAGTAATTTACTCCCCCCATTAAACCCATCAAGAAAGGGTCAATTACCTTATCCCAAGGCTAACTTCTAAGGTAATTAATAGGAAAAAAATTTTAAAGTCTTCTCAACTAACATCAGCTTTTAGAAAAGCCCCAAGGAGTTTAAGGTGTGCTAAAGTGATATATCAAACTATCAAAGTGTGGATCTCAATGGGTAGCTCAATCGGCTAGGGACCACATCTCATGAAGTAGAAGTTACTAGTTCGAATCCCCTCTCCCCCCTCTTGTATGGACATGTCAAAAAAAAAAAAAAAAAAACTACCAAAGTGTGCCAAAAAGGCAACTTTTTTAAGTATATTCCTATAATACTCATATTCCCTTAAAAACTAAAATAAAAATTTAGTAAAATAAAAAACTAAACCAAAAAAAAAAAAAAAGAGAAGGGAAAAAAAGAAATAAAAAACCCAAGGGGTGGACAAAAAAAAAAAAATTTGGGACTAATAAAAAATTAGTCAGTACTGTAGTTAGCCTAAATTAGAAAGTGCTCAATGTCGTATGAAAGTGAACTCAAAGGTCCTTAGGATATGCCAAAAAAACAAATTATCCCCTAAAGTCAAATTCCGTTAAAACATTTGACGAATTCTGTTATATTTCATGCCAACACCAATAAAATAGTGACACGTGTCACTTTTAATAATAAAAAATATAAATATATTAAACTAAAAAAAATTAATTGTCTTTCTTTAAAAAATTAATTTTTTAGTTTTTTATTTTATTAATTTATTTTATTTTAGTTTTTAAGAAAATAAGGGTATTATAAGAATATAATAAAAAAAGTGGTATTTTTGACACAATTCGGTAGTTTGATGTACCACTTTAGCACATTTTAAACTTCATGAAGCTATTTAAAAAATGACTGTTAGTCGAGGGACTTTTTCATATTTTTCCTTAATAAATGTTTCCTACCTTAATTTTCAAAGTCTATCTATTCTATCTTTCCTATCTTAATTTTCTAGCTTAGTGGGGGCCAATCTATCAAATTCTTTATATTCAAATTAAAGTTTAATTCCATTAATTAAATCATAACAATTTTTGTAAACTTATCATAGCTAAATCATCATCCAATCTGGTATTGAATGCTTGCAATAGGACAAGGTAAAACCTTGAAATGGTATGATTTTCCAAGTCAAAAACATAAACGGGTCGATTTTCCCACCTCGTATAGTAGATTGAATTTGGTTTAATCCCCAATTCTTTTGCCCAAGGAAAAGAAATGCAACGAATTTGAGATAGATAAATAGTTCGCTCCCCAGTATTGTTCAATTTCACCCACCTCCTTTCAAAAAAATCCATTTGGAAAACAATGAATTCATGGACCTTCTTAAGAGCAATTCCAAAACACATCTTGTGAACCAAAAGACTTTACCACAACCATCAATAAGATACAATTGCTCGTTTGTGATTTGTGATGAAACTTGAAGTTAGACTTATTTTAAGGTCTGTTTGGATTTGCAATTTTAAAAATTGCAATTTTAAAATGTGCAATTTTAAAATGTAATTTTTTAAAATACAATTAACCGTTTGGTAAAATCGCGGTTTGGCATTTAAAATTGTAATTTAGCCTTTAAAATTCTGCGTTTTCAAAAAAGCATATCACTACCTGTGATTTGAAAAATACAGATATTTTTACATTTTCAAATCGTAATTTTTTAAAAATTTAATCCCAAACAATTCATTTTCTGTGATTTGGTTTAAAATTGCACTTTTTTCTTTGAAATTGCAATGACAAACGTACCCATAGCATATCAACAAATATAAGAAGAAGAAAAAACCCAAATAATACACCGAACAAGATGAACAACCTTGGCTTGTAATTTGTCGTTAATTCCAAATAATACAATATTCAAAATTGGAATGGTTGATACGCAACCCCTATGGTAAATTGGTGGGTAGACTAACATCATAGGGACATTACAAATTGAGTAATAGGTTGAACAAAATAAGTACAATTTAGTCCAAACTGCATACCGCATACCTTAATCGGCTTAGTCTAACATGCCCCAATAAGCTAAAAAAATTAAGATAAGAAAAATAGAATAGATTGAATTTGATAATTTCGGAAGGAAATATTATTATTATTTTTTTGACATGTTCGCACAAGAGGAGGGAGGGGGATTCGAATTAGTGGCATCCGCTTCATTAGGCGTGGTCCCAGCCGATTGAGCTATCTCTTGAGGACAAGGAAATATTAATTGCCTTCGTGACCTTAGCCTTAAGCTAGCTAATTAATCATTCCTTTGTGGGTTTAACGGGGGAGTAAATCTATATGTCATATTTATAAAAATAAAAAAATAAAAAAATAAAAAATCTTTCAGTCATAGCCACATAGGATAGGGGGAGAATGCGTAGACTTACTGTGGGTGGGGGCCAATCTATCAAATTCTTTATATTCAAAAAATTATTTTTATGTAGTAGCTCACTAGAAACTTTGGTGGCGACTATAAATAGTTCTCTCATGTTCACCGTCAATCTATCAGATCCTTTAAGCTTTACTTGTTTTGGCTGTCAATGGCATCTCAACTCAAGTCATTGTTTTGGATGCTTCTTAGTTTCTTGCTGCTATCAAACTTGCAACAACATTGTAATGCAGTTGGAAATCCACAAGTACCTTGTCTCTTCGCTTTCGGGGACTCCTTGTCGGTTGATGGGAATAACAACAATCGTTTGACAGTGGCAAAAGTCAACTATTTACCCTATGGGGTTGATTTCCCCTAGGGGCCAACGGGAAGGTTTTCCAATGGTCGGAATATGATCGATGTCCTTGGTCTGCATCTTGTCCTTTCATATATAATTTTTTTCTTCTTTAGATTTATGTTTATTTTTTCATAAACTAAAAATTTTTATAATTAAGGTTGTGTTAAATCTTTCTTGTGATTTCCCAATGTCTGATGCTTGTGAACACTCTCTCATTATAGCTCAAAATCTGGGATTCAAGGAATACATCCCACCTTTTGCTACTGCTAGAGGCAAGGAAATACTGAGAGGTGTCAATTATGCATCTGGTTCAGCTGGAATTCGTAATGAAACTGGAAAAATATACGTAATTATTAGCATTTACCATGATCAAGCTCGCAATATATATAGCATACACATTCAACTCGGCAAATATTTAGCGAAAACATATATATATATTTTTATTTTAGTTACTTACTTTTTTAAAGTACATACGCCAGACTCAACATTATAGCTATTCACTTTCATTTTATATTTCAATTTTTTAAATTTTTAAATTTTTTTTTTAAATTTTTTTTTATTATCTAATTTCACTATTTCTAAAGAATAGAGAGAATCATATTGATTTTTTTGTTTTTTAATTAATATGAATTGTGCATTTATGAGCTAAAGTGGTCAACAAATTTGTTGAAAGCTATACCATCTCAACAAATTCTTAACTATTTGACTAGCCAGAATTAGCAGCAAGCTGACACTTGTCGCCGAAACATATTATTGGCCACGGGAGTTCAACTTTCTTAAACAAATGGAGCCTCCGTTTTGTTTTTGTTTTTGTTTTTGTTTTTTTTCTTTTTTTAATGTCGGTATTTTAGTAATTTTAGATTAACTTTGATGAAAACATATGTGTTGAGACCAAATTGAGAAATATGAATAGATATCTCATTTCACATTTTTCTATTCTTAGCATGGGCTTTTCCTTTTTCAAATGCAATAGCCATTAATCTTTATACCAAACACCTGCTAAAGCTCGCGCCTCACATGCATAGTGGTGGAGCCACATGTATGCCTGTAGGGGCCAAATTGTTTAGAATTTTTTATTTATTTTTTATTTTTTATTTTTATTTTTTTTGTGTGTAAATTCTAATGAATGTTTTTAACTAATTGGTTTATGCCCCTGCAGTTTTTCTTTTACTTATAATTTTTTGTGAGAGGCTCAAGCACTCTTTCGAGGTTTTCATTCTTTTCGTGCATAGTTTATGATAGAGCATAATGGGTATCTGATTTTGGACATCTCTCATTACAAAAGTAGCCAATTAGAAAAACTGGAAAGTATTAACTTCTCTTTCATGTTGCATACGTATACAGGCTTGGAGGGGAGAGTTGTAGTCTTTTTAGATTAAGCAAATAATTTTTTTCGTTTTCTCTAAATAGACGTAGACGGATACGGTACCAAAGTCTTAAAGATAATTTTCTAATTGTAAATTTTCCTTTTGGTTTTAAAATTATTTTAGTTCCTAAACACAAAAGAAAACAAATTATGCGATTCCTCCCATTGGCTTTACACGAATCTCAATCTACAAACCTAGAAACATTAAAAATTTGGACAAAGAAGCACTCAATATGATGACACACCGGGGGAAGGTATCAATCGGTAACACAAAAATCTGATTCAGATTGTCAAACTCTCAAAAGCATACTTTGCACACCTTTGAACCCTCTATCTATTTTTATTTTTTATTTTATTTTATTATTCAGATTGTCAAACACTTTATTTATTTATTTTTTGAATGGTCGTCTTTGCATAGATTACCTTTATTTATTTATTTATTTATTATTATTATTTTTTTTATGTTATAAATTATGTTTATCATATTTTAGTTTGGCCCCTACACTAACGAGTTTCTGGCACCGCCACTGAACATGCATGTGCATTGGTCGCGTGTCTTCGAGGGAAAAACATAAAACATTGTCCAAGTCAATAATATAATTTGGCTCATCATTGCAGGGTGATATAATAAGCATGGATATGCAGTTGGAAAATCACCAAATTACGGTGTCGCAGATCAACAAGCTGTTGGGAAATCAAAACATGACAACCGCAGATTACCTAAGCAAGTGCATAATATTCTCTGTTGCAATAGGTACTAACGACTACATTGGTAACTACTTTAATCCACAGGACTACTCTACTAGCAGCATATACACCCAACAACAATATGCTGCTGTTCTCAATCACCAACTATGTCAGCAATTATTGGTTAGCATGCTTTCTTCATACTATCTTCGCTTACGGTACCGTCGGAGTATAAGTTGTTATGCAATTATGATCTTAAACTTTAAAAATTTGCAATGCCAATATCCTATATTTCAGTTCCTTTTAATTTTCCATTATTTTTTGTTAGAACGTTTACGAAAGTGAAAATTCAAAAAACAAATAAGAAATTCAAAATACTGGTGACCTACGGTTGGCCGGGGTCACCAGACCTATGGTGTGGCCGTGCGTAGATCACTAGAATTTTGATTTTGAATTTTCACTTTCTTTTTTTTTTTTAAAAAAAAAACAAAACAAAAAGAGACGTTTTGGGCATTTTAACAAACAAATAGGTGAAATTAAAAGATTAAAAACGTGAGATATTAACATTGAAAATTTTTAAATGTGGAAGTTATGAATGAAAAACCGTTTATAGTTGAGAGAGTAATTAAAGGTTCCCATATGATCTCCTAATTAATGGCTATGTTGATGCTAGACTTTGTACAAGTCTGGGGCAAGGAAAT
Source organism: Corylus avellana (assembly GCF_901000735.1). NCBI lineage: Eukaryota > Viridiplantae > Streptophyta > Magnoliopsida > Fagales > Betulaceae > Corylus > Corylus avellana. The sequence goes on along the minus strand of NC_081541.1, from coordinate 36,796,168 downwards.
TTGCCCTTATCGGCCTGACTGCGTTAGGTAATATTCCATTTGAACGGAGTTTATGTGGAAGTGGAAGCAATGGCTCTGCATGTGTGGACAACATCAACAATGCAACCCAACTTTTCAACGTTGGGCTTAAATCACTGGTGGCTCAACTCAATACCAATCTAACCAATGCTACTTTCATCTTCATAAATGCTTCTGGAATTGAGTCCAGCCCACCTATAGGTATTTATATTGCCAGATCAAATCTCATAATATATATTCTTTATAGATTTAGTACTAATGAGGTTGAGATGGAATTTTGTGTCAGCTTCCAAGGTTGCGAATGTTTCCTGCTGTGAAACATTGCTAAATTCAGTATGCGCTCCATTTGGAAAGATATGCCGTAATCGGACCAACTATAAATATTGGGACGGAGTCCATCCGACTGACGCCGTATATGCGGTGTATGGGGAAAGAGCATACAAAGCCCAGTCTCCAAGTGATGCTTATCCGTTCGATGTCAACCAACTCGCACAAGTGTAGGGCATGGGAAGAGTGGATTTTCATGTCACGTCTATAATATAATAAAACATTGCTTGGATTTGTGTTCCAAGTGCCTCGAATCTATTACGTACTCTTAATAAAGCAATAAAGTTTACAGAAATTATCTTTTTACATTTCTTGTGCTTCTCCTTATATCTTTTTTTCAAATCAACCATTGGATTTGCACATAAAATATAAGCACAATGGAAAGAAGGATCATAGGGTACTTTTGATTATTCTTGAGAAATTGATAATTGATGAAAATGTTATTTCTTATTCTTGAGGAATTGATTCCTCCTTTAGATATTTTTTTTGATGACTGAATATGAATATGAGTGTAGTCTGACAATAACTATTTTCAAAGCAAGAGAGTAGCTAGAAACAAAATTATTTTGTGCCAAACACATAATTAACTTTTATGTGGTATTTTAGTTTTTCAAACATGGTACCACCCTTGTATGATTTTTCAATCATCACAATAACTCACAAGCAATCAAATGATTTAAACAGAATAAAAAATTATTTATTGCTAACCAAAGAATTCTTAAGAAAACTTTGCACAATTTCATATTCTTTAGGCATAAACTTGAAACTCAATTTCAAGAATAGCTAACCTTTTACGAAATCAATCTTGTAAAAAAATTCTTGTGTTTCCAATATGTTGTATTAGGTATACAACATACTCCATAATCAAAATTCTTGTTGTGTACGGAACTAAACTCTGGATCCCAAAGAAGTAGAAAAGAACATAATAGAAAATAAATCAATCATACAAGACACCAAGATTTTAGTGGTTAGGCTTAATAAGCCTACATCCACTGGTAGAGACAACCTTAGAAAATTCATTAACAAAAGATGGAGTGCAAAAGATAGTAGGAAAAAAAATCACTCAAAGCCCAAAGCCCCCAATATACCTAAATCTCACTCTTACACAAAAAAGAGAAAAATTAATACAAGAAAAACACTATTTTCTCAAAGTGCCGTAAGGCACAAACACCGTGACAATACCAAGTGAGATCACACAACCTCTCTTTCTATTTGGCTGTGCTTATTTTCCAGAGGCTGGATTGTTGCTCCTTTTATAAGCCTTGAAGTGGTCAAATTAGCACTCCAAAATCAGCTTGTACAAGGAGTACTCATAGGTGGTGCAAGGTTGACTCCAAATTGGAGTAGAAAACTAATAAGACGAAAAAAAAAAAAAAAAAACCCCCCACAGAACTAATCCAAGAAATAAAAGGACTATGTTGGGCCCACACTACAAAAGTGATGACTTGAAAATTCAAGTTAAAAACAACAATCTCCACCTTAACTTGAATTTCATCAAGTCCCCAAATGCAAATCTCATCAGGACTTCTTCTCCAACACCCACACAGGCAATTACAATCTACAAACAATAATCAAGTCCAAACAACTCTTGAACTTGAGAACCGAAACTGGCTTAGTCGGCATATCCACTAGATTTTGCTCAAAGACAATTTTCTTCAATGCGATATCTCTTTGTGTCACAACCAGATCACCATAATAATCTGAATCAACAAATCCAATGACACTAGGCTCGATACCACTATCTCTGCCAAAGACTAAACCAACATCTATAGCACTCCATAAATAAGGAAGTATCTATTTCACTATTAGGCAGTGTACCTTTCCAAGACTAACAACACAGATTGCATGTGAAACATCCTCACGAATCCGCACACACATGATGTTCCTAAACGCACTCGAGTAAAGTACATGCGACATGAAACACTCCTCCTCTAATTCCCCGATAAAATACTAGTTTTAAAAGGATAATAATTTACTACAAAGCAACAAAATATTTTCATAAACATAGTTTTATAACCCAAAAACGTAAATCCCTTATGAGTAGCCCAAACCCTTAAGCTCTTTCACACCAAACCCAAGACACCCACTCTCTGACCAAACGTACGCTACGGGGACCACCCGAACGTATGCTCTTGACCTAAATGCGAGTGTTCGCTTGTGGGACCACCACGAGTGTTCGTTAACCAGTCTTTGAACCATTAGGTAATACCCAAACTTACGCCTGAACCCTTTTATGCATTATGTCATTGTAACACCCCCTAAATCTGGCCTTGATCAGTTTTGTTAAGTTACTAGCAATTACCACAATATAGCTAACTAGTAGCTAACAGAGGAACTGCCACTCTAAACATTATCAGAGTTATTCCATAAGAAGATGAGATAAATCTCAAAAATCTAATAACCATAAAAAAAAAAAAAAAAAAAACATATATTATCCACGAAACATAGACACGGAGCAACTAATACAAATAATAAGCTGATCAAACCTCATAATAATGTGAAGATCTCTCTTAAACAATTCCGTAGTGGCAACCTCACCACTACTCTCTTCCTAGGAAGAGGTTTCCTACAAGATGCAATAACTGCATAAGTCTAAAAACTTAGTACACTACAAAAAAAACAAGGTTTACTAACGCTTGGAATAGAAGCGCTTTAATAAAACATCCCCTTATAGGGACGTTTTATTGTGTAAATGACACAAAATAAAATTAGCAACGCCTGCGCAGAAAAACGTCCACTTAATTCGGGACATTCCAATAAGGCATGCCCCAATTTAGTTAATTAAGTGTACTTGGCTGGCAAGCGCTCTTAATTCAGGACGCTTGCTATCAAGGCACCCTTAATTAGGGGCGCCTGCCAGCCAAGTGCCCTTAATTAGGGGCGCTTGCCAGCTAGGCACCCTTAATTAAGTGCGCCTAGCTGGCAAGCGCCCTTAATTCAAGACGCCTGCTATTCAGGCGCCCTTAATTAGGAGCGTCTGCTAGCTAGGTGCCCTTAATTAAGTGTGTCTGGCTGGCAAGCGCCCCTAATTAAGGGCACCTGGCTTGCAAGCACCTTTAATTTGGGACGCCTGCTATCCATGCGCCCTTAAGCGCTCCTAATTAAGGGCGCCTAGCTAGCAAGCGCCCTTAATTAGGGGCGCACTTGCCAGCCAGGCACTGTTAATTAAGGGCGCCTGGATAGCAGGTGCACCGAAATTATTTGTAGTTATATGAAGGAAGTATCTGCTCAAACATGAAGTTATATAAAATTAACTTAAACACAATAAATGATAAAAGATAACGGAAGAACAACATAAAATTTGAAATTCTAATGTTGGATTATCTTTTATCCTTTATCTTTTATCCTTTAATGTTGGCTTATATAACTTAAACACAATAAAAATTATTTTATGTTGTTCTTCCTTTATATTTTATCCTTTTATAGGGGAACTAGCTGCTCAAACACAATTCATTACTGTTGACTTAAGAACATATATATATGATTGCATAAGATACATTTGCATCTATTTATATATAGGTGAGAATGGATTAACAAATGAAGATGAGCATGCAACTGATGCAGAAGGTGACCATCGTGGATCATCAACAAGTATGTGTAGATCTTCATATCTTAGTCACTTGTAATATAATCTAGTTATATATAGGTTTGCACTTTCAAAATAGTTAGATATAGGTTTCTAATTTAATATTTTCTTTTGGTTTTATCATTTGCAGGTAATCTTTAAGTGACGTACGTATACTTGACCTGTTGGTTGGGTATGTATTTGATGCCAAATACTAAGCAAACCCGTTGATATATTTTATTTCATATGCAATATACAATTTTTGTAAACTGTTTTAAGAGGTGGTACATGTTGTGTTTCTGATATCGTTTTGGATATTTTATTTCATATGTATGGTATAATTTTTGTTAACTCTTTAAGATGTGGTACACTTTGTGTTTATGATATCATCATTTTGGATTTAGATGTCTTATGAGATATGAGATTGTATATATGGATTAGATATGTATAGTGTGATATTTATAAGATTGTATGAGATTCATGAATGGAGAAAATATTTGTGGAAAAAATAAAAAAATATATATGGATTGCATGGGGAAAACATTTTCTCCATATATTAATTATTGGAGGTGCTTCATGGTGTGGAAGCGCTCCCATATAGAAATTGAGGCGCTTTACACGCAAGCACCCCTTTTTATGAAAGGGGGCACTTCCTCACTTGAGCACCCCCCTTTTAGAATGAAGGTACTTGCCTAAGAAGTGCCCTCATTCTAAAAAGGGGGCGCTTGCCTTGGAAGCGCCCTCATTCTAAAAAGGGGACACTTGCCTAGGAAGTGCCCCATTTTTTAAAAGGGGACGTTTTTCACCACTAAGCACCCTCTTTGTTAAAAGGGGGCGCTTTGTTCCAGACGTCCCCTTTTCGAGGCGCTTTTTAATAAAAAAACGTCTTAAACTTAAATTCTAGTCGCCATAAAAACCGATGTGTCCCACCTAATCAAGTGTTGCGAAATCAATAGAGATGTTTTTTTGGCGAAAAATGCCCCAAATAACCATGTCACTAAACCTTGTTTTTTTTTTTTTTTTTTTTTTTTGTGGTGTAAGTAAACCTCACAATTGGGTATGACATGAGCCATTTATTATTGAACAGAAATAAACGTATAGTTTGACAAAGATTTAAAGGAGGAGAGGTGTTATCTCTATCAATACACCAACAAAATATTGTTTTGTTGAAAGAAAGAGTTGTACTTCCAGCGGCAATTGCTGTTTTAATGTAGAAAATTAATGCTTTAATATGTCATAACTATCATATATGGTTTACCCAAGACATTACCCACTTTCAATAGGGTTAGCACTATCCCGAGTGACCTATAATAAAATTCCAATGCGCTACCGTCCATAACACTAGCAGTACGACTGAATTTGACTTTGGATGGCCTACACTACTAATGATATATGTTCTGTAGTGACCCACCAATTAAGGCTGCTCTAGTCATGAAATAACCGTTGGATTCGAGGCCCTTATATCACATCCATACACATGTTTGACCATATAATCAAGTCTATATAGTAAGCGCATGACCATTATACCACTCGTACCAGTGTACCATGTCATACGATGCATCTTATCAAATAGTTACTAAGACAGATACCAGGTTATACGAAAATGTAGATATGCTCATATCATACGAGTACTTAGTCAGCTAACATATTGGATGTTTTTAAAGGAAAACAAACGTACGTGTTTACTTACCTCTTGCACTTTTGTGAGTCCTGCTACATCACAAATCCCTCTTATAATGAAATTGATAAGGAAAACTATTTTTAGGTCTTCCAATCTGACTGGGAGACTAAATTACTCTTTTTTTGGGATTCCTAAGGCTTTTAGGGTTTGTTTTACTCCCTATAAACATGCCTCTCAGCCTTGAAGAGAGGTATGCTTAGTTTTAGACATAAAATATCTTCTTTGAGGCTTGAAGGGTTGAAAAGGTTGAAAAGGTTGAAAAGAAGATGAACATGGCAGGAAACCATTCTAGCACCTCCATGAGCGGCTAAACTCGTAGTAGGGTGTTGATATAGCCCTTTCCAAGTAACAATAATTTTATTTTATTTTTAATTTAGGAATTTTCTATATGCATGATGGTTGTATAACTTAGAGATTTGGTTTTAAAGTTTATATTCAATCATTATAAAATTCTTCTCTTGTCTTAGAAAGCTTTTTATCTTGATTAAACTCAATCCTTTATATTTTCTGAGATTATATGAATGATTGTTATAAAAACGGTTTTAACTAAAACATGATCAAGAGGGTTTGATAGGTCATGCCTAAGGAAGGCAATTACTTTACACCCTAGCTTAGAGCCCGTTTGGGATTGTGTTTGAGAAATAAAGCATTTAAGTTAAAAAGAGCTTTTGGGTAAAAGCTTCATTTTTAAGCTTTTGCCAAAAGTGCGTTTTGGCCATTTTTAGTCTTTTTTGGACCCTTAAAAGCGCTTTTAATTTTTTTACGAAACGAATACTTTTTTCTTCAAACAGACTTTTTGAATGTTAAAAGCACTTTTAGACTCTTCAAACGCAATCCCAAACAGGACGTTAGTGTAATTTAGGTAGACAATTCGTATGACCCGAAGATGAGTTATGCTTATCCCTTGATTGCGAGTAACTTGTTAAGCGATTTGAAAGTCCACACCTAGGGAAGATAGACCATACCGCATCTAGAGGTTAGGTCGACGGTCTGTGCCAACTGAAGATAGATTATACTTATTTCTTAATTGTGGTATTTTCTTGACTACTAGAGTGAGAGCCCCATATCATGCATATTATAAATTTTCCTTGTTAATTTATGATTGACCATTGTTATGCGGTTAGAGGTAAAATCAACCTCCTATTCTTTCTCTCATTATTACTATCTATCTTTACTTTTATGTATTTATTTTTAGAAAACAAAAATAAATCAACTTTCTTTAAATTGAGTTACTTTCAATCTTGACAAGCTTAATTACAACACCTGTGCAGTCCTTGATATTTGACACCCTTTAGATAGCCCTATCATACAAGGATTCATTCTATTGCAAGTGATAATTTTTATTATTGATATTTTTGCACACAAAAGGACCACATCACATATAACGATGTGTCGTATTTCGTTATAGCAGGGATTTGTGATGTCGGAGGACTCAAGCGAGCACATGAGGTAAATAAACATTTACGACGGTTTTCCTTAAAAACGTGTGATATGTTAGATTACTAAGCACGCCTATGATATGAGCATATCTACATTTTTGTATAACCTGGTAACTGGTTGATAAGATGCATCGTATGACATGGTGCACCGGTACAAGCAGTATAATGGTCCAAAGCTTATTATATAGACTTGATTTTATGGTCAAACGTGTGTATGGATGTGATATAAGGGTTTTGGATCCAATGGTTATTTCGTGACCGACGCAACCTTAATTAGCATGTCACTACAAGACGTACATTATTAGTAGCGTGGGCCACTCGAGGTCGTACTCAGTCAGACTACTAGTATTATGGACGGTAGCATACAATGGTTGGGGCATCGGCATTGTATTACAGGTCCCTCGCGACAATGCCAAACCTGCTGAGAATGGGTAATTTTTCGGGTAGACCATATATGATAGTTATGACTTATTAAAGTATTAGTTTTTTACATTAAAACACTTAGGCGATTACTGTTGGGAGTACACCCATTTTCTTCAATAAAACGATATTTTTACGGTGTATTATAAGAGACAACACATCTTTCAAATCTTTGTGAAACTACACGTTTATTTCTACTCAATAACAACTGGCTCATATCATACTAAATTGTGAGGTTTATTTACTAAGTCTTTAGACTTATGCGGCTATTATATCTTGTAAGAAATCTCTTTATAGGAAGAGGAGAGTGCTAAGTTTACTACTACAGAATTGTTTAAAATAGAGATCTCCATGTTATTACTAGGTTTGATTATTATTTCTATTTGCTGTGTGTCCATGTTTCGAAGATAATATGCTTCCTTTATGGTTATTAGATTTCTTAGATTAATCTCATCTTCCTATGCATTAACTCTGATGATTGTTAGAGGGGCAGCTCCCCATTTAGCTACCAGTTAGCTATATTAGGGTAACTGCCAGTAACCCTACTAGACTGGTCAAGGCTGAATTTGGGGGCGTTACACCTCCTCCTCACTCTGTTGTGCTAACACTGCTGAATCTATCTAAAGAAGACACATCAGCTGAATCTATTACCGTACTACCCTCAAGAAAGTAGCGACATCAACCTTGTTACCTTCCATCACAACCCATGAGTGTTTACTAACCCTGATTACTCCACCTTCACTGGAATACTTGTATCCAAGGGAGTCCAGAGTACCCAAAGAAATAAGATTTTTCTTCAAATTGGGTACATGTCAAACATTTTTCAAAGTCCTAATAGTCCTATCATGCATCCTACTTGTAACGCCCCCAAAATTAGCCTAGGCTAACGTGGCAGGGTTACTAGCAATTACCTCAATTTAACCAACTTGTGGCAAAATGAGGAATCGCCCTTCTAAGCATTTTCAGAGTTAACGCATAGGATGGTGAAATAAATCTGAAAAACTACTGAATCAAAAATAGACAAGTAAAATCCTCAAACTCAAAGGCATGGAGCATTTAACAATAATGATAAACAATCTTGATAACAGCATGTAAATCTTAAAGCAAAGTCTGTAGTGGGACCCGTACCACTCTTGAGTTCTAGAAACATGTTTAATATAAGAGTAATAATAGCGTAAGTCTAACAACTTAGTAAGTAAACATCATGATTGAATATGATATGAGCTCATTATTAACCCTAATTAAACGTGCAATTTTTATAAACATTTAAAAAGGGGTGCTGTCTTCGTTAATACACCATAAAAGTATTGTTTGGTTAATAAAAGAGTGGTGTACTCTCGACGTCAATCGCCTAATATTTTAATGCAGCAAACTAATGATTTATAGGTCATACTATCATGTATAGTCTACTCGAGATATTACCCCTTCTCAGCAAGGTTGGTGCTATCCCGAGAGACCTGTGATACAATGCCAGTGCCCCGACCTTTGTATGCTACTGTCCATAACACTAGTGGCATGACCGAGTTCGACCTCGGGTGGCCCACTAATGATGTACATCCGATAGTGACCACCCTTTAAGGCTGTGCTGGTTATGAACAACAATTGAATCCAAGGCCCATATAACAGTACACACATTTGACCAACGAATCAAGTCTATATAGTAAGCCCATGGCCATTATACCACACGTACCGGTGTACCATGTCATACAATGCATCTTATCAACGATTTATTAAAAGCAATTACCAAGTCATTATGAAAATGTAGACATGCTCATATCATATGCATGGTCAGTCAACTAACATATCCCACGTTTTTAAGGTAAGTGCTTGTAAGTGGTTACTTTCCTCGTATGCTCGCTTAATCCCTCTGTCATCACGAATCCCTGCTATAACGAAACATGATTTATCGTCATAAGCAGTATTAGAGAACTCTATGAGGGTCCATCTAATGAAAAGGGTGCTAAGGCCTCATACACATTTATAGGGGTAAGGGCATATAAACCGTCATCTGGTCGAGCAATCGTCCCCTTGGGCAAGTGTTCGGCCATGGGCTAGTCAATAAGTGCCCAAAATGCTCCTAGGCTCCTATGTGTTGGTGTCTCATTTCTAATCTTAAGACAAACACTTATGCTACTATATGATACCACTACAAGAATCAAGGAAGGGTGTTTAAAACCTTTGAAAGTTATTAAATAAGGCACTTCCAATTATCAAGGAAACAAAGGTGGGTAGAAAACCCTTTTGAAATTATTCTTTGTTTCACACAAGAAAAATAAACATGGGGACTTGCCAAAACATCTTTAAAGCTTGTAATAGTAAGGAAAAAGAGCAACACTAGAATAAGCTTATACTCAAAATATTAACACTAAGCTAGCATAATCAATTCAACAAAATATAAGGGAGATATGGTGGTGGTGGCTACCTCAACAAGCAAGCTATTTAAGGCTCCTCCTCTTCCAAAGGCACTCACAAAGCTCACACACTCTTAATAGACAAAGTGGCAGAATTTTTCCAAGGTTTCAAAGAGCATTTTGAGGTCTGGGTCGAATGGGGTTGTGGGGATATTTATAGATGAGGGAAGCTGAGGGTGAAATGGGAATTTTGCCAGAAAGGAACGAGCGCTCTTGTAGTCCCTATGGATGAGCGCTCGTGTACTGTTACAACAAGCCAAAAATGCTTTTCAAGGGTGCTCTCCGGGTATGAACCAAAAGTCTAAAAATGGTCAACGAGCACTCATGTGTACTATTCATAGGGGCACTCGTGTACTATTCACAAAAGGCCAAAAGTGCTTAGAGTACGATCCTCATGCAGATGGCGTGGGTTGTAGACGAGTGCTCAGTGTGGTCCCCCTGGACAAGCGCCTATGCAATGATGGTGGACGTGGGCTTTTGCTTGCAAAAAGGCCCTAAAGGCTTGGCCAACTAGGGAAGGTTTTAGGGTTTCTGTGTTGGGCCTGTTCTTCCAGAAATCATTGACTTAATGAATTTTTAATACTTTCATAAGGTGATAATTTATCGGGGTATTACACTTATGCTGATTGTACCAATACCAACAATATTCTAGGCAAACATTGTTTCTCATTAAGACCAAACCACCATTGATTGACTCAGAGGTAGTAAACCAATCACTTTTAGGGGACATATGAAAATAACATGTAGTATTAAGGATCCACTTGTCGTAAAAATGATCATCATAAATGGAAGCTACAAGAGCAAATTTTGAATCCTCATAATTTTCTTCGACAACGCTAGCCATAGAAGAGGAACTTGGCTTATCACATTCCTCTTTATTTCTCAACTTCGAACACTTGGATTTGTAATGCCCATACTTTTTGCAATAATAACTAGTAACTTTGTTCTTCGACTGCGATTGGCCTCTTCTTTCTAAGTCTCTCTCACACAAGGATTATGGCCTAAAACCTTGTGTGACAACCACGTTACTCACACCCATACCCATATTCAATGTTATCTAGGATCTTTCACATGCATAACAAATATGATAAACATTTTTGGTAATAACCACGTAAAAGACATTTTATATGTCATATGCTCAAAATAATTTAATCGATGAATAAAACATATATTTATTACAAACATTGAATGTCAACTTAGATATAAAATCACTAGGCCAGAATTCCCAACCCCATATCCTAGAGCTTTCCGAGGTGGGTGATATCAAATGGATAAGCATCACTCCCAACCCCATATCCTTGAGCTTTACGAGGTGGGTGATATCAAATGGATAAGTATCACACTAAAAAAAAAAGGCCATTTTTTTACGTGGCAAACAGTATCTATTTTTTGCCACGTCAGTAAATGTTGACGTGCCAAAACTGGCATGTCAATAAGTTTTTTTTTTTGACGTGCCAAAGGTGGCACGTCAACATTTACTCACGTGTTGAACATAACACGTCGGTATTTATTGACGTGTCAATATTTGACACGTCAGTAAATTTGAATTCAATTTAATTTTAAAATATTTTATTTAAATAACTTAATAATTTTATATTTACTGACGTGACAAAGTTAGACACGTCAGTAAATATTATATATATATATATATATATATCTGGTTTATTTATACTATATTTATAAATAATATATAAAATGATCCCAACATTATCAGGTTTAATATTGTACAATATGATCGATACCAACATTCAATAAAATTAATTTCTACAAAACAAACACTAAATTTACTTCCCCTTTATAACACCGTACCCCATTTCAACATTAAAAAATATAAGACAATTAATTTCTGACTGTTAGCCATGCATACAATTGCCCCCCATATTCCCCCTTTAGATGACAAGCATCTAAACAAATTATGGGCCGACAACCATGTCTGAACCCCTTCTTGCATACATCAAGACAAATATATATCCTCTGAAAGAATGCTCCATCTCAATGTATGTAAGCACTACTACCAGGGTTCGTGCTAAGTATTGCTAGTGCGTATCTCCGTGTGAGGCGATATTGCTTAAAGTGGCTACCAAAAAGTTGATTCAATGCCTCCCTCTTCGCTCTATAGCAACGATCAATAGGAACATTTATGTTAAGGTCTCTCTTCACCCTCTGTTTCAATGCATATGGTGTCCACGTTGGATCATCCTTGAAGTCCTTCTTATAAGTACGAACAATATACTCAACATCGCATCTAGAGTTTTTGTACTGATTACCACAAATATGAACTGAGTAGTAAGTCCTAATTTGAAAACAAGTCCTGGTAGCATCAGTAGAGACATGAATCCTCCATGAGCAATGCTCTGCTTTACAGACTACACTGACCCTACTCATGTCTTATGCTTGTACTTGTAATCAAACCCATTCTGCACAGCATGCGTCTTTAGTGCCATCTTGAAGGAATTGGAATCTGCAAATTGATCCCCAAGTTTAAAAGTCACTGTAATCTTCAAGTCATGTTTCAGATTGAACTGTCTATACCGCTTCCTTTTTTTTCCAACCTCACCAGCATCACTGTCTTGCAAACTTGCAAGACCATCACTTTCATCACCAAATTCCTCATCCCCAAAATCGGCTCCTTTATCACCTATGTTAATGTCAACTTTTTCCCACCATTTGGACGTCCCCTCCTTCTCTTTATTAACCTTATCAGCATCATAGAAAAGGCTTCATCCTTGCCATCAGTTGCTTCGAAGTCAGTCAACAGCTCCTTGATGACTTCATCAATATCCTTGTCCACTTTCTTCTTCCGTGGCGTACCACCGCATCCTTTTTTGTTGTACCGGTATTGACGCCGGGTAGAATTAGGATTGTTCTGACAGCATATAAAAGTAGCAGAAACTAAGATTTGAAGATAGAAAAGGGAATTCAGGAAGAGAGAAAATAACAAGTAGGGAAGAGAAAATCCCTAAGTGCCCCAAATAAGCAAACAGAGAAATAACTCTGAAAGACTTAAATTTAATTGATAGTATAAACTGGATTGAAAAACAACAAAGACTAGATGCCTTTATATAGGCTAGGCACCTCCTAAACTAACAAGGAAAAGGAAAAGCAAACCTAATTGGAAAAGGAAAACAAATCCTAATAGGAAAAGGAAAACAAATCCTAATAGAAAAGGAAAAACCCAATCCTTATTGAAAAAGGAAAACTAAAACACACATGCATAATTAAAATAACAATTTTCTAAAATTCCTCCTGCATCAGTCTCTCCAGGTTGGAAAGAACTCGCCCTCGAGTTCAAATCATCTTTTCCTCTATCTTTTGGATGTCCAATTAATCCCTTCCATCCTGTACTTCTCAACATCAATGCAACTTGATACCGGAAGAGAAACAATTTACAACCCATCACAACATGACTGCGAATGGTAGTTTGAAAATTCTTCATATCATATTGAGATAATTCAATTTTTACACGGTATTCATTTATCTTCTCTCATTCGTGCGGCATATAAATCTCCCAAAAAGGATCAACTATTTCTTCCTCATTGAAAATAAAATTTTCCTCCACCTCAATAAGATCTTCATTGTCGACATATGTATCATAAGTTGGTGGAGAATTCCAATCCACGAAACATTAAGAAGGATCTTCAACATCTTCCTCATATTGAAACTCTTCATCAACAAACTTAATTCCAAAGTCTAAGTCTCCATGTCGTTCATCCTGAACACGCTGTTCCTGAAATAGAACAGGCTTGTGATACGGGTTCTCGAAATTGGATTTTGAATTGCGACCGTCAATATCGCAATACATCTCCAAGTTTTGCGCCGCTACGCTAGGTTAACTCCGCAACCTGCCTTTGCAAATCTTCAATCATCACGTCTTGTATACTGCGCTCATGGTAAGGGACTTCCTCCTTCGGAACCTGTCCACATCGACCACGACCACTAGTCATGAAAAACTAATGAAAAAATTCATCCCAAGAAGACGCTAAGCTCTGATACTAACTGACACCGGGCAGAATTAGGATTGTTCTGACAGCGTATAAAAGCAGCAGAAACTAAGATTTGAAGATAGAAAAAGGAATTCAGGAAGAGAGAAAATAACAAGTAGGGAAGAGAAAATCCCTAAGTGCCCCAAATAAGTAAATAGAGAAATAACTCTTAAAGACTTAAATTTAATTGATAGTATAAACTAGATTGAAAAACAACAAAGACTAGATGCCTTTATATAGGCTAGGCACCTCCTAAACTAACAAGGAAAAGGAAAAGCAAACCTAATTGGAAAAGGAAAACAAATCCTAATAGGAAAAGGAAAACAAATCCTAATAGAAAAGGAAAAACCCAATCCTTATTGAAAAAGGAAAACTAAAACACACATGCATAATTAAAATAACAATTTTCTAAAATTCCTCCGGCATCAGGTTTTGGGCACGGTGTTCGCACCAACATTACGATTGTCTTCCTTGTCTTGCAAAATAGGTTGAGCAACCCGTGTTCATCTTCTTCTCCGTACTGAAAAAAAAATATATAAAAAAATAAAAGGGGAAACTTCACTAAGGCCCCCTGAACTTCCGGCCGATTTTGCAGACCCCCCATGAACTTCAAAAACTCTCATTTTGGACCCTTAAACTTCAACTTTCTCTCACTTTAGACCCATCTGTTAGTTTTTAATGTTAAATGCCCATTATACCCCTACCTAGCCCACTTGAAATTTCGAAAATGCCCAAAACTACAGTACCCACCCTAGCCCAAAACGACACCGTTTTGGGCATTACCCAAAAAAAAAAGAAGAGAAGGATCGGGCTTGGCAAAATGGGGTGTACCCATTTGTAAGAAGTCTCTTACCCGATCACGGGGCTGGACCACCCGCAGCCGTAAGAGGTGGTTGACCACCTGTAAAAAAAAAAAAAAAAAAAAAAGGGGGGGGATGATTGCATTTGGGGTGGCGGACCACCCCAAAGGAGGTGAGGTCCGGCCACCCAAATGCACCGATCCCCACTTTTTTGCCAGAAATTAGTCGGATCGACCAAGGGTGAAACCCGACCCCCTTGGCCAAAAATGGGGTGGTCCGGCCACCCCATTTTGGCCAAGCCCGATCCTTCTACCCTTTTTTTTTTTAAAAAAAAAAACAAAAACAAAAAAGTTAATGCCCAAAACGACGTCGTTTTGGACTGGGTGAGTTGTAATTTTTAGGGATCCAAAACGGTGTAGTTTTAACGAAGGGTATAATGGGTATATAAAAGTCAAACCATTAAATCTAACGTTGAAAACTGACGGAGGGGTCCAAAGTGAGAGAAAATTGAAGTTTAAGGGTCCAAAATGAGAGTTTTTGAAGTTCAGGGGGGGTTTACAAAATCTGCCGGAAGTTCAGGGGGCCTTAGTGAAGTTTCCCTAAAATAAAATAAAAAACCAAAAACAAAAGGATCAACAACCACAACAATTCACAAATGATTGATTATATTACTTATATTACAACACAATATAATAAATGTGACAACATAAAATTAGTTGCTGGTGAATATTATTTCTAAAAAAAAAAAAAAAAAAAACTAATAAGAGTCCAACTCAATTTCAATTTGTATGTACCTCGTCGGCTAGTGGTGGGTTGCTTGCTTGTTTTCTTGGATGGCGTAATAGAATGGGCAGCCTTAGTTTTAACTCGTGGGCTTTTGAAATGTCTTGATTGAGAATTTTCACATTCTCCAACTTGTCCTTGTACATCTCCATCTTCACATGCAGCATTAGGTATGTCCTCCATCCCTAAAAGAAACAATCAAATTTGTTGATAGTCATTCGAGGAGGGAAGGCTAAGTGCTCTCATGGTATATTATTTAAAAAAAATAAACAAATAAGAAATAAGTATACTACCTTCAGCCCTAGGTATTTCATCCACCCCGCCACCACCTTCTCCATCTCCATCATGACGGGCAGCCCTAGGTATCTCACCCACCCCGCCACCACCTTCTCCATCTCCATCATGACGGGCAGCCCTAGGTATCTCACCCACCCCGCCACCACCTTCTCCATCTCCATCATGACGGGCAGCCCTAGGTATCTCACCCACCCCGCCACCACCTTCTCCATCTCCATCATGATGGGCAGCCATAAGTATCTCACCCACCCTGCCACCACCTTCTCCACGTTGTTGTTCAACAGCTTCAAGAAATAAATGCTCCTCTACCATTATAGCATTGTCCACTATATGTTCAATATATAAATGAACATCTTCTGATTTGTAATCAGACACAATGTTTACAAAATTTACAACATCTGCATCACTATTTAAAGATATCACTTTATTATGTGGACTGTCACCGACGTTATACCAACATCTAACGTCGCTCATATATCCTAAGTCACGAACCAACTCTTTGACTTCCCACATACTGAAATAGTCAACATCATAGGCTTTCACTTCATGGACGTCGCCACCAACGTATTTAAATGGGGTATGGGTCATTGTCCCACCGTGGTGCATGATTATATTGACAGCCATATCTATAAACATATAAAAGAGTGTAAGAAAAAATTATTTGTCCATACAAGGAAACACAAAAAACAATACTATCTATCTATTGCATGATATGAAATGATTATATATATATATATATATATATATTCAGACTAAGAATTATACGTGCATGTTTTGGACTCAAGATGCCCAAGTTAAGCTGATTTTGGATGTTAGGTTGACATAGTTGACAACCATTCATTTTGGAAAAAAGGACAAAACATAATAGTAATAATAAACATATACTTTTGCACATACATGTTATATGAGCAAAGTACACTTTTTGCCCATTGTTATATGTCGAAAGATCAACAAATGCATACAATACACTCATAAATATGTTAAATGGAACTATTACACAAAAATTACATTTCCAAAAGAGAGTATGTTTATAGTTAAAACATTGTATGGATCTTCATATAGACATTACATAAGCATGAACCCAAGTTGTCCATTTGGGATAGATTTATTATTTTGGATTATGGGGATCTCATTTTGTGTTGAGATGGATACATTTGACTAATTGTATCTCATGAGGGTTTCAGCCTTGCTTATATACCTCTTGGATTCTCCTCTTCACATGGCCTAGTAATTATGCAGTTTATTATTACATATTACATATTATGCAGTTTATTATGCACCGGCATTATACAGGGAAAGCCCCACTCAAATTAAAATAACAGATAAATTAAATACCAAATTTGACTTCTCAAAATTCAGAACATCCATACCCTTCTAGAATGAGCACAGTGAGTTGAATATTGAGCATGGTGAGTTGTACATTAAATGGAAATTAAGCCCCACAGAAAAAATTGATAGAATGCCTTCTGTCTAACACAACAAAACAATAATTGACCAACTTGCCAGTGCACACAAAAAAACCATTGTCTCATTCCAGGACCACAACTAAGGTGGACCACACCCACTGCCAATCAACAATAATGTTGGCTCAAAAGTGCAATAAATTATACATAATATTCCAATACAAACTCTCAAAGGTGTATAAAGTAATCCAACAGATGTTCGACAAAAAAGCTTGGGGATAGGGTTTCGACCAAAAGCTTCCAACACAACAAAAAAAATTCAAAAAACTACTATAAAAGGCTTCCATTTCAGTCAATCAACAAAACCCACTAAGAAATTATGGAAAATACCTTCGTTGAAACAAGATTTTTTTATTCAAAATCTTGTGATTTGATGGAAACCTAGCCGGAAAAGTGCTGTCGGAATGAGTGATTCAACCGGTGGGTAGTGTTGCAGGTGGGTAGTGTCGCCGGTGGTTCTGTCGCCGGCTGGTTCCGCGTCGGTGGGTTGGCGCTTGACGGCTTGAGGTGTATCGGGTGCTTTTTTTTTTTCACCATATGAAACTTGAGGGTTTCAAAAAAGAAGCCCTCAAGTTTAAGCCAAACTCACCGTTTTGGATGGTCCAAAACGGTGAGTTTTATATCCTACGTGTCCAATGTGAACACGTAGGATACAAAATTCCACTGAGGTGGACTTAAGTAAAACGGTCGTTTAACTCAAATAACGGAAGTTAACAAAAATTAACGGTAGGGAGTTTTTTAGTAGTTTCGAGTGACCCAGGGACTAAATTTCCGAAAAAAAGAAAAAAACTGAGGAGTTTTTACTCAAAAGCGCGTTGACCTAAGGATTTTATATATGATTTCCCATTAATATATAGCAAAACCAAAAGGATATATATACAACATTTTTCTTGTTCATTTGAAATCTCATTAAAATAATTAAAGTAACATTAGTCATATTAAAGTTTTGACATATATATAATATAAACCATGCACGTTATATATCATTTAGGTTTGAACCATAAATTAATGGTACAGTTGTTGGTAAGATTGCACTCTCTTCACACCAACCTTATCTATTTTTAATACTATTTGTTTATTCAAGTTATATTTGTTTATTCAAGTTATATTTGTTTATTTGTATGTCGTAATTTCGAATTTTTTTTTTTCCCTTATCTTGTTCTCATCTTAAGTTTACATGCCATGAGTACTTCAACAAAAGATGCAGCAACTATAAGCTTGCAGCTCAGTTCAAAGATATTAATTTGTTCATTGATCATTTACTACACATTTCTATCATTACATTAGTTTGTATTAAAAATAAATAAATAAATAAACATGATATATATATATATATATCATGTTTATTTATTCATCTAACTTTTATTTTTTATTAAGAAGGATTTTAAAGGAAAATGATACTCAAAATCTTTCCACATTTTTATTAAATAACTCTATTCCTGCTCTTGGCCTTCCAATCCGGATTTATTTGATTTATTATTCTCCATTCGTTTAGTATAGAAATTAATAAAATAAAAACTTGTTTCATGGTCTATGTCTATTTTTTTTTTTTTTTTGGACGAAAAAAAAAACGATTTATTTGCAAATGAAATAAAATTGTCGTTGTCTCTACTATACCCAGGTTTTCTTCTTCAATTCTTTCTTCCTCGTCTTCTACTTCTTCTTTTCTAGTCAAACAATCAGACCATTTTACAAAACTATTTTAGTGTACAACAAACAGTTATATATAGTACGGGCATGATGACAATTTGATATTTTCACCGTGCCCATATATATATGTTAAAACTTTAACATCAATAATGTTAATTTAATTATTTTAATCAGATTCTAAATGAACGAGGAAAATGTTATATATCCTTTAGGTTTAAACCATGCACGTTATTAAATTTTTATTTAGAATTAGATCAGTGTGGGTTAACCACATCTTACTTATTGAGTTACTTAATTAATATATCTTCATTCATCTTTTTTACTATTGTTAATAATTTTTACGATCACCTTATTATTTAGTTTGAATTTGCCAAAAAAAAAAAAAAATTAGTTAAAAGAATTTCTAACGTGCCAAAGTTGGTTAAAACTTTTGGCGTGCCATTTGTAACAGTTAGAAAATTCCGAATTATTAACCATCTTTGGCGCGATGAAATTTCTTATATATATATATATGTTTTTTAATATATATAATGCTGACGTTATACATAGGCATGTCGGGGAGTGTGCTGGGAAAGCCGGCTTGCTTTGGCGTCCATCACCCACTCCTCCTTTCATTTTTCTTTTGTTTTCCCTCTCTGCTCCGCTTCATTATTAACCCGGTCACTCTTTCTTCTCTCCGCCCCTCAGCTCCCCCATTTTTTCTTCTTTTCTTCTCCTCCCTCAGCTCCGATCGGCAGAGATCACTCTCCCTCACTCTTCCTCATCTCCTGCTCTCTCTCTGTCAGGTCTATCTTTCAGCTAGCACATCTCACAGTAGATCTCTAGCTCACTGCTCATCTTCGGCGGCCAGCTCCACTTCGCCGTTGCCGTCTCCAACGATTCTCCGACCAAAACTGCTCCGTCAACCTCCTCCATCTCTCCTGCAGGTATATATATATATATTGTGTTGTTTTATCAATTTTATGTTTTATTTTGTCATGAATCCACATGATGTTTCGTTAATGCACTGGATTGAGTATTTGTGAGCATTTAATTGAGGTGCTTGTTTTTTTTTTTTTGTATATATATTTATTAATTACTTATTGTACGTCGGATATGGACATGCATGCAAAATGATGTTTCTCATGCTAGCTAGATTTTTGTTTCAAAATATAATTGTTTTTTAAATGTGGCTTCAGGTTTTATTTTTTTTATTTTTTGTTTAACTTAAAATGTTGGCTTATTAGTCAGGAATTTATAGAAAATTATGTCAATTTTAATCATTCATTTCAATCGTTTGACCTTCTAAGTACGTGTAGTACGTGGTGATATATAATATTTATAGAGATTTAATTTAAGACTTTACTTAATTAATATTAAAAGTTAATGAGTCTTAATATTGAAAGGAATGATTAATATTCAAATGAATAAGTAAAAAGTCATGACTTTGTTTTTTAGACTTTTTTTTTTCTTTCACATTTTTGTTTTGAGTTTTTTAAACAAATCAAATCATAATTAAACACATAATCTAAAACACATGCAAAATCTATTCAATTCTATTTTAACTATTGTTTTATATTTATGTTTTGATTGGTACGTAGTTGTTCACTACATGCACATTACATCAACACACTTAATTAAGCTGTGCATTGGGTAAAATCTTATATATATCTCATGTAGCATTGTGAGTCATGCATACGTAAGATAGTGAATATTTCATACATTGTATACGAAATTAATTGGGTTTGTGGTGTTTTTCACAGGGTACCATGAGTACTTGGGGGAAGACAAGGGCATGCAAGGGCTCGTCCGTAATGCGGCAGTCTATGTTGCATGGGTCTCCGCCAAACCAACTTGATGACAACGAGCAACAAGACGTTGCTCAGCTTTTGGGGATGCAGGAAGGATATCGACCAATACTTCCAGATGCTTATGGAAGGGGAGATCCCTGTCCATAATCCATACGGTCGGGTAGGCATGGCCTAGATGGAGTATTGGCCTAATTCGTATCCGTACAGCCAGTTAGGACAAAGTACTCAGGGCAATGTCGAGCGGCTATATAGCCAGCATAGTTCAGGTACGGCCGAAAGTTTTTTTTTAAAGATTGAAAGTTTTAAAAGTTTCTAACTATATTGGTGCGATATCAATTATATTTAACTACAACTACAACTTCATAGAATTCTAAACATTCTAAAAAAAATACAAAGCAGGTCCTGAGGACAGTGAGACAGAGGCCGAGGAAGACATGCCTGGTGGGGCACGGGCCACAGATGACCTGCAGCCCACCGACCCTGCTCCCGACGACCGGTTAGGCCTTCGGGAGGTCCGGACCATAAGTAAGTGTATATGCTCAAATGTCATGCATATTAGGTCTTAATTTACTTGTTAGTTAGTAGAATTCGAAATAACTCACATTGGCAATTTTTAATTTGTTAGGTACCGATTCTGATGGAAACACCATTATTGAGGAGTTTACCATTCTTGACTCGCACAGGTTGCCGGGAGTCCCCGTCGGCAAACGGACAATAATGGAGTATAATGCATCATTGCAACCTGTTGGATTTAGCACCTTGAGGATTAGACGGATGACCGGAGACGTAGTAAGGAGCGAAAATTATGTTCGAATACCAGACGATTGGACGAAGGTACCGCAGCGCACCAAGGAGGATATTTGAGACGCCTTGATGGTATGTATTGCATATTATGTCAAACACTCCTAATGTATATATGTATATATACGCTCTAAGTTGCACATATATATGTGTGTTTATATCTATATACATATACACATATTTTAGGTTTTTTAATTTCTCAATTTTGAACTTGTGTAGGCATACTTTTTCGTCCCGCCTGACTACAACTTAAAAGCCGTAAAAAATGAAGCATTTCGGGATATGGGCAAAAAGCTGCAGACTTGGAGGCATGACCTTAAAAAAATTTGTGCCATTATGGAGCAAGATACTCTAGCCACTGTACGGGCAAGAGTGGGGGGAGAGACGCTCGCCGTGTACAATGCCGTCAAATTTGATATCTTATTGGAGAGATGGTGTAGCCAGGAGAATAAGGTAGGTCATGAGTTAAACTCTTTGTGTTGCGTAGTGTCATTAATTATAATTATGTTAGTATTAACATATTAAAAGTGTTAACTATGTCGGATTATGCGGAAAAAATGAAAAGCTTGCGAGCATTAAATAATACGCCACATTGCACCAGATCGAAAAGCTATGCCAGGTTGACACATGAGGAGGTAAGTGTGTAATTTATCCCATACTGTATGTCTTATTTTATCTGCAGGCCGAACATTTGGGCAGTCATCCTACTCATGCACAAAATTATATCCGCACACACATGAAGAAAGAAGGTACATATCCGAATGATATAGTAAATGAGAGATGTGTATGCTACTCACCTTTCATATGTTGTTTTGCTTATATATTTGATAAATTATTTGCGATTAACAGTTGTATGACCCACTGACTCTATAACTAATGTGACATACAGGAAAGGATTAAGGAGCTTATACCCACTGACCCTGCAGCATCATCTAGCATCTCAGAGGGAACGGCTAGGTGGGCGCCAAACGACACATTCGCACAGGCGATTGGAAATAAGCCTGAGTATGCCAGTAAGGTTCGAATGGCTCGACCAAATATTCTACCTGTGCGGAGGTACATACACTTATACTATACACCGTCACAGGCACGGTCAAAAACCGCCAGGCACTTCATGATATCACAAGAAGCACTTGATAGAGCGCTTGAGGCGGAGAGGGCAAAGCACAAGGAAAAGATAGATGCCATGTTGGCCGAGAACAATGCGCGGGTAGCTCAGCAAGTGGCGGAGCAAATGGCTGAGAACAATGCACGGGTAGCTCAACAGGAGGCTGAACGTCAGGCAATGTTTGACTCCAGTTTTTGCCAAATCAAGGAAATGATGCGGTGTAACACCGCACTAGATAGAGCTTCCCCACCCTTTGCGATTGTGCGATCGTCGGTCGACAATGGATCAGGTAATGACATTTTTTAATGGTCAATTTAGGTTTAGAACTGTTTCTATATATATATGTGTGAACTTCTAAATTTAGAGTTTGGATATGTTGTAGTCATTCTCATTAATTAATGATGTTGTAAATCCTGTTGAATTTGATTTATATATCATGGTTGGTTTGGTGATGGATGTGGGTTAGAGTATTGCATTTGAAGTGTTTATTAGTATTATGAGATGGACCACTATGGTCCTTGTAGAATATTAAGAATCTAGTGTATGTGATTGTGTGAGAATATGAAACGATCAAGTCTACACTAGATGAATATCATAATTTTAAGTAGTTAATATAACATGATTTGAATATATATAAACTCCTATGTGTTAATCTCCTCAACAAATTAAAATATTACGGGAAGATTATCAAAATGTTACATGCATTATATTTATATTTCAAATTGTGAGCTTTAATTTGGTCTAGTATGAAATAGTGTTGGTTGAGATAATTATTTAGAGTTATTCATGATCGTATAAATGGATATAACTGCATGACACAAAGCAATACATGCATATCAATATCATCAAGAACAGTTGTTCAGAAACTTAATTTTGTGACTCTAAATATAAATAGATATAAATGCACTCAATTCTAGAGAGGGAGCTTTTCCTTTTTGTTTATCATCTCTTCCATTGAACCTCCAACATTAATAACCTATATGGAAGCTCTATAATTGCAATGGAAAAAAGAAAAAGTTCCTATGTCTCACATAATTGCCATGGCAAAAACGAAGTTCATCTTCTCATGTCTATATATTATTGATTGCTCTGTGACCATACATATAATATATATATATTGACTTAATTTTTTTTTCTTTTTTATATGAATTTTCTGCTAACTTAAACATTTTACCTATTTTTGTTATATCATTTACTGTGAAAGAATCAACAACTGAGTTGGGTGAATATTCGAGCATTTTTCTTTCTCTTTACATCGTGACGTTGCTCAATGATTGTTTGTATTATCATTTGCAGCTAATGGATTTTATTTGTTCGGTGATTGTTTTATCGATGAATATTGTTTGGTGATTGTTTATTTTATCATTTGCAGGTAATAGACATCGTGGAGAGGATGTTATCGATGTCAATGATTAACATTGAACATCTGGTTGGCTATTCACACTTGTATATAAGTTACTTTGTTGATGTAATTGTATTTGTGATAGTTTTATTGATGATAACAGAGATAATTAAATTGGTGTATATTATGTTATTTGTGGTTGGCCATTCGCACTTGGTATATATGCCATTTTTTTGTGTCTTGAAGTTAGTTTTGTTGGATAGTTTGTGATTGATGTTAATGGATATGGTGAATGTTATTTGATGGAAAAATTGTAGGATATGACTTGTGATTGATGGAAAAATTGTATATTATTTGCATGGATTTGATGGATAGATTGTATATCAGGTTAATCGTAATCCAAAATTCGGGTATAGTCCTGAAAAAATTCACAAAAAATATAGGGGGGAGGAAAAAAAATTTTAAAACTAACCAAAATTTCTGACATGTCTTTTTATGACACGTTAGAAATTCTTGACGTGTCACATTCCATGACACGTCAGGAATTTTCTGACGTGTCATTTTTTGATGCGTCAGAAATTTTCTGATGTGCCAAAAATGATACGCCAGAAATGTTTTGACGTGCCAAAAATGACACGCCAGAAATGTTCTGACGTGTCATTTTTTGACACGTTAAAAAATATTCTAACGTGTCATTTTTTGGCATGTCAGAAATTCCTGACATGTAAATTTTTGACACGTCAGGAAAATTTTTTGACGTGTTCAATCCAACACGTCGAAATTTTCTGACGTGTTGGATCTAACATGTCAGGAATTTCTGACGTGCCATCTTTGGCACGTTAGAAATTTTCCATTCCTGACGTGCCATCTTGGGCACATCAAAAATTTTCCATTCCTGACACCTACAATCGCAACGCCTGAAACACGTCAAAACCAGTACATCAGAAGGATTTTCTGACATGTCAAACCACCTGACACGTCAGAAATCATAAGTCAGCAAAAAATTAGTTTTTTGTAGTGTCGCTTGGAAACTGAGCTTTGTATGCTCTTTCCCCATGCAACGCATATAAGGCTTGAGTGGGATGGATTGCATCCCAAAACATATAGCGGCTCCAGTTACTGCATGTATTTCCAAATGGCTTGCATAATGTATTGCTCAATAGTTGACAACATGGAACATCCGCAACCATGGAAGCTGACACAAAATTCCATCTTAACTTATAAGTACTAAATGATCTATAATGTCGTCGGTGTAAGAATATATTGTGAGATTTGATTTCAATGTAATTAATTATAATCAAATCAAATTTGAATACATTCAATTATGATATATTTGATTTGATCATCTATACAATTTTGTTTTCTCTCTACCTTCCTATAAATATGGACCATTTATATATT
This sequence comes from Corylus avellana, assembly GCF_901000735.1. Lineage (NCBI taxonomy): Eukaryota > Viridiplantae > Streptophyta > Magnoliopsida > Fagales > Betulaceae > Corylus > Corylus avellana. The sequence continues at coordinate 36,770,889 of NC_081541.1, read as the reverse complement.
GTAAAATTAATCAAAAAAAAAAAAAAAAAAAAGAGCAAAATGTAGCACTTTGATCAACCTAAAAACTTTGTATCTATTTTAGTATTCCACCCTTCGTCTTTAATTTTCATAGTTTTGTCATTTCTTTCAGTTAGTACATTAAAAACATGAGGTAATATATATATATAGAGAGAGAGAGAGAGAGAGAGAGAGAGACGGGCTGCTTGACTGATCAATTGCAAAAGCATTTATGAAGATGAAAGTATAGCATTGGTTAGATTGCTATTGAGTTGAGTAACCATTGATTTAAGCCCGTCATTGAAAAGTTGGACGGCATTGTTGATGTTGTCCACACATGCAAAGCCATTACTTCACTTCCACATGAACTCCGTTCATATGGAATATTACCTAACGCAGTAAGTCCGGAAACGACAAATTTCCTTGCCCCATACTTGTACAAAGTCTAGCATCATCAGAGACATTAGTATTGCCTTTTTTTTTTTTTTTATCAGTACTATATATTAGGAGAAATATATACTAAGTATAAATGGTTTTTCAATCATAACTTCCACATTTAAAAGTTTGCTGGTTAATATCTCATGTTTTGGCATCTTTTATTTCCACTTATTTGTTTGTTAAAATGCCCAAAATGTCTCCTTTTTTTTTTCTTTCTTTTTTTATAAAAAATAAAAATAAAGTTAAAATTCAAAATCAAAATTCTAATGACCCATGCGCGGCCATACCCTAGGTTTGGTGACCCATGACCATAGCATAGGTCTGGTGACGCCCGGCCAACCGTGGATCACCAATATTTTTTTTTTTTTTTTGAATTTTCACTTACGTGCATTCTAGAAGTTTTAACAAAAATAATGATAAATTAAAAGGAACTGAAACATGGCATACTAACATTGCAAGTTTTTAAACTTTAAGATCATGATTGCATAAGAGATTATACTCCGCGGGGTGAAGCAAAAATAGTATGAAGAAAGCATGCAAACCAGTAATTGCTGGGATAATTGGTTGACATGTTTCGATTTCCCAACATCTAGCTTGTTGATCTGCAACAACGTAATTTGGTGATTTTTCAACTGCACATCCATGCTTATTACATCACCTTGCAATGCTGAGCCAAATTATATTATTAACTTGGGTAGTGCTTTATGTTTTTTTACTGGAATACATGCCACCCTTGCGCATGTATGTGAGATGCCTTAGGAGGCGTTTGGTGTAAAGAATGGCTACTGCATTTGAAAAAGGAAAAGTGATTGCTAAGAATAGAAGAAGATGGAATAGAATAACTGTTCATATTTTTTAATTTGGTGACAACATATATACTCTCATAAGATTTAAATTAAAATTAGTAAAATACCCACATCTAAAAAAAAAATAACTGGGGCTTTGTTTGTTTCAAAAAGTTGAGCTTCGGTGGCCAGCAATAGATTTCAGTGACAAGCGGTAGCTTGCTTGTAATTCTGGCTAGTCAAATGGCTAAGAATTTGGTGAGCTGCTATAGTACTCAATAATTCACAATAGAATAAAATAAAAATTGATGTGATTCTCTCTTTTCTTTTGGAATAGCGAAATTAGATAAAAAATAAAAAAAATTAATGGAAAAATGAAAGTGAATAGATGTAGTGTTGAGTTCGACGTAGGCGTTTTGAAATAGAAAAATATATTTTTTTAGCAAAATATTTGTCTAGCTGCATGTGTGATTCTCCAAATTCATAGCAAATTCTCAATGAAACAGATGCGTAATTGACACCTCTGAGCATTTCATCGCTTGTAGCAGTAACAAAGGCTGGGATGTAATCATCGAATCCCAGACGCTGAGCTATAATGAGAGAGTGTTCAAAAGCATCATACTTTGGAAAATCACAAAAATGTTTGACCTTAATTAGAATACGATAAGAGGGTAAGTAAGGATGGAGACTAATTAAGTATATAAAAAGGCAAAAAGTGGTTTGAATTCATAGTTTATGTAAAAAATAAACTTAATTATGAAGAAGAAAAAACCATATATATATATATATAGAAGAAAACTAAACTTAATCTAAAGAAGAAAAAACCTAGCAAAACCTTGATGATTATATATATATATATATATATATATCATATTCCGACCGTTGGAAAACCTTACCGTAGGCCCCGGCCCCTTGGGGAAAGCAATCCCATAGGGTAAATAATTGGATTTTACCACTTTCAAACGATTGTTGTTGTTCCCATCATCTGCCAACGAGTCCCCGAAAAAGAAGAGACGAGGTACTTGTGAATTTCCAATTGCATTACAATGTTGTTGCAAGTTTGATAGCAGCAAGAAAATAAGAAGCATCCACGACAAAGCCTTTAGTTGAGATTGAATTCACAGCCAAAACAAGTATTGCCTAAAGGGCCTTGAAATTCAAATTAAGGAGGATGAGATGAACGTCACCAAAGTTTCTAGTGAGGTGCTAATTAATGGTATTAAAATTTTGGGCATGGGCATTATATGTGTTAACATTTTATGATTATCTTTATATTATGAGGTATTTTGTTTACTTTAGTGTTTTTTTTTATTTTTTTATTTTTTTTTTATTTTTTTGAATCGTCGAGACTTTCATTAATCAAATAGAACCTCGCAATGCAAGGTCACGTGGAAAAATACAAGCTGGAAAATCAGTCATCCAGATCTGCTCAGACTGTAGGGACAATGCCAATTTGGCAAACTTATGGGCCTCCTCATTGACTTGTCGAGGGACATACTCCATCCGCCATTCCAGAAAACCGTTCAGTTGCTGCTTCGCATCCTGTACCACTGCTCCATAACTGCCCCACCAATTTGTTTCTTGTTTAAAAGCCTGGACAATTTCTAAAGCATCTCCTTCCAGATGAATTTTCAGCCATCCCATTTTAGAACTCACATCTACTGCTCTCCAGGCCCCCCAAGCATCTGCTGCAGCTGGTTCCTAGACGAATGGTTTGGCATCACAGTAAGCCACCAACACTTGCCCCATATGGACTCTCCCTATTATTCCAACTCCCATTTTCTTATTTTCCAAGTCCAAAGCAGCATCCCAATTAACCTTTATAACCCCCCTCAATGGCACCTCCCATTTCCGCGGAATGCTACCCAATCCAGATGTCCCTGGGAGTGTTCTTCGCCGCCTCTCTGCCTGGGCATATTCATCTAGTTGGGCTCATGCATTTCGGAGTACCACCCCAGGGGCTATCATCTTTGCACCGAAGACCACCGCATTTCGACAAAACCAGATTTGGCGAGCAACAGCTGCAAAGAGTTGGATTTCTTCATCATCTAGCCTATCTAGCATCCCTCTGAAGAGATTCCAGAAATCTCCCTCTTCAGTTGCACACTTCTGCAGCTTCCTTGAACATTCCATCCACACATCTTGGGCTGCCGGACAGCTCCAGAGGGCATGTCCAACTGTTTCATCTGTTTTCTCGCATATAGGACAGCAGGGGTTCGGAATAACGTGCCTGCTATATAAATTGTCCTTGGTTGGAAGGGTGCTTTGACATGCCTTCCACGAGAACATCTGCACTACCCTTGGGACGTTCAATTTCCAGAGCTTTCTCCATATCTCGCTTATCTCCCCCACAGATGAGCACAACCCCACATCCTGTTGGATGACGGATTTCGCTAGGTGGTAAGTGCTGCGTACCATAAAGTTTATGGGCCCACTCCAGTTTATCCACCATCCGTGCTGGGCTTATGACCATCTTGCATATTTGTTTAGCTTCCGTCTCTACGAAAATCTCATGGATCAGTTGTACATCCCACCAGCACATATCACTATCAATTAGTGTGTCCACCGTGGCATCTGGAGAGAGAATGTGAACTGGAGATTGAACCGTGTACCTAGTTGGATTAGGCAGCCATTGGTCACCCCATATTTTTATAGATTTTTCGTCCCTAACTCTCCAAATCAAACCTGCCTCCAACAGTCTCTTCGAGTGCCATATGCTACGCCAGGCATATGAAGGACGAGTGCCCAAATTGGATTGCAGGAAAGTACCATTGGGGTAATATTTAGCCTGCATTATCTTCCCTACCAAGAAGTCCGGTTGTTGGACCAATCTCCAGCCCTGCTTCGCTAGTAGAGCTTGGTTAAAACACTCAATGTCACGAAAACCCAAGCCTCCTTGCTCCTTCGACAACCCCAACTTTTCCCAGCTCATCCATAGGATCCGTTTAAAATTATCTTTATGTCCTCACCAAAATCTCATCATCATAGAATTCAGCTTTTTACACAAGGATTTTGGGAGTTTAAATACACTCATAGTGTATGTGGGGATGGCCTGAATAACCGCTTTTAAGAGCACCTCTTTTCCGACGGGTGATAAGAATTTCTCATTCCAACCATTTATACGCTCCCAAACTCGTCCTTGTATCTTTTTAAAAGATCGCACTCTAGAGCGCCCCACTAACGCGGGAAGCCCGAAGTAATTTTCATAACGTTGAGTTGATGGAATACCGGCCTCCCACAAGATTTGTTCTCGAGTACCTTGAGGAGTATTCTTGCTAAAGAAAATGGATGTCTTATCCCTGTTAAGACGTTGCCCAGAAGCTCTCTCGTAACCTTGTAGAACCGCTTGTAGCCTTCTCCATTCTTGAATATTTGCCTTGCAAAAGAGAAGGCTATCATTAGCAAAGAATAAATGGCTTAAACATACCCCTCCTCGTGTGATAGGCAACCCCGAAATTGTCAACTTCATTTCTGCTAGCTAAAGCATGTGACTCAGCCCTTCCGCACATAAAATGAATAAGTACGGAGAGAGAGGGTCTCCTTGCCTTAGGCCACGTGTGGGGAAGATATTCCCACATGATTGACCATTAATAAGAATTGAATAAGAGACTGTGCTCACGCAAACCATGATCTAGTGGGTTCACTTCGTATTAAACCCCATCTTTAACATAATTTGCTCTAAAAATTCCCATTCCACTCGGTCGTAGGCCTTGCTCATATCTAGCTTGAGCGCCATAAAACCCTCTCTACCCTTCTTCCTCCCATTCATAGAGTGAAGTGCTTCAAATGCCACCAAGACATTATCAGAAATAAGCTGCCCTGATACAAAAGCACTTTGAAATGGTGAAATAATAAAGGGCAAAACCTTCTTGAGCCTATTAGCTAACACTTTTGCAATCAACTTATAAAAGACATTACACAGGCTAATAGGTCTATATTCTGTAACACAACCAGATTTCTTTTTTTTCGGAATAAGGGCAATAAAGGTATGATTAATATGAGAATTAAAAATACCATTGTTTAAGAAACTAAGGATTGCCCGACAAACCTCAGGGCCAACTATTGGCCAAGATTGCTGGAAAAAACATGCAGCATACCCATCTGGGCCCTGAGATTTTAAGAGACCCATTTGGCCTAATGCTGCTTTGATCTCCACGATTGTGAATGATGTACAAATTTAATTGTACTCGCAAGCGCACAAGTCGTGTGCAATAAAGTGTGTGTGCAAGTGAGAGGTCGAATCCACAGGGAGTCGTGTTTGCAAAAATAAATTTTCTAGTTTAAACCAATTTTATCTAAATCTAGTTCCAAGTTGCATATTTTTGTCGTGCAAAAAGCATAAACTAAACTAAACAATTTGAAAACAAGTAATGGCAAATTACTAAAGTTTCCGAATCCCCCTCGCCAAATCAAACAACATGTCTTGCATTTTATGCATACAATAGTCAATCCAAATACATTGTTCAAAAGTTGTAAACACGCAAATTAAATCATTCTATCACAACGAATATTTAATTGAAATCAAATCATCCACTGTATCCGTAGATTACAATGGATATTAGTCTCAATCCAATCATTCGATGTACCACCAGACGAAACACAACGAATATTAAATTAAACATGAGTATATTACCAACATCTAATCAATTAAACTTAATCAAACTGTTGGATTGGCTTTTGAACAACACTTTCATAAAATAGTTTCATTGTATATATAAAACGACAAGAACATGTATGTTTATCAATGGCGAGGCTTCATCTTCAACCTGAGTTGAAGGTTTTAGCCTCTCATGATAACAAAAACAATAAACAATTGAATTGACATCATGAGAAAAATAAAACTTACAATGGAATGGAGTTCAAAGCTCCAGAAACCCAGAAAACGCGAAAAATGACCATGAACGGCACCCCCGGCGCGTCTCCGTACGTTTACAATGGAAAAAAATGATATTTATAAGCTAATTTTAGGGTTTTAGCGCTGTCAGGTCGGCCGAGTGTGCTCGATCGCACTATAGGTGCGCTCGATCGCACTCGTGCAACATGTATGTTGCTGCGCAGGGCGCGAGTGCGCTCGATCGCACTAAACGTGCGCTCGAGTGCACTTCCAGTCAGAATTTGCCTACTCTTGTGAAAGATGAATTTGTAGATCTTTGAGTTAGGTTTCCAATGACACTAAGATCACCTCAATCCGAGCTATACAACTCAAGATATGGCATTTTTAGTGGGACTTGTCGAGTGCGAATCATTGCTCGATCCCAATTCGCTACCAATGCTCCATGAAGTGTCTTAAGCCCCATAATGAGTTGCAACTATCACCTTAAAGCTGCATTTTTCTCTTAACAGCCTACAAATCACTAAAACACCAAAACTAACCAAAACATCATAAAATAATAAAGCTAAAGGCTTAGTAAATGCAAATTAAGGGGTTCAAATATGCAATATTTGGCATCCATCAGTGAACTCAGCCAGAAGCTGTTGGTTCATATCATCAGTTACACGTTGATCCAATCCAGCCATGCATTTCTCCCCTCCTTTGGACCCACCCGTGGTATAAAGTTTCTGAAAATAATTAATGAATGCCTTTTGTATGTCTTCAGTTTTGTTCCACTCATTCCCATCAATGCACCTAATCATGTTTCTTTTTCTTCTTTGGGTCGCCCAGGTGTGGAAGTTAGGGTTATTTCGGTCCCCCTTTTGCAAACCATGCCTGCTTTGATCTCTGTTTCCACTTTATCTCCTCCTGGTCCAATATTCGTGCAATTTCTTGTTTTATTGCTTTGATGGCTTGTTGGTTTTATGGACCTTCATAGAGTTATAACGCAGCTAGATGGTCTATTTTCTTTTTTAGTTCTTCCTCCACTACTCCATATTTTTGTCTACTCCACTTGGACAATATCTTCCGGCAAGACTTCAATTTATTAAGCACCTCCTATGTGCCATTATCATGACTTTCTCCTCCTTGCCATGCATCCCTCAGCAAGTGGTGGTATTCCTCCTCTTCCAGCCATTTTGCCTCGAATTTGAAACCAAACCTTGGAGCTCGCCTCGAAGCACTACATCGTTCAAATGTGACCATAACTGGTGCATGATTGGAAGATCTTGCCGCCAAAATATTCACCTCCACCTCTGTAAATATTTCACACCATTCATGGTTCGCAATGGCCTAGTCTAGTCTTTCTTTCATAAAACCACCATCGTCTCTCGCATTAGACCAAGTGAACCTTGAACGAGAGTATCCAAGATCGCTGAGTTGGCACTCCTCCAAGGTGTTGCGGAACTTCTCCATTTGTCCCTCCCGCCTACCTGCATGTCCCCATTTTTTACTTAAATCCACAATTTCGTTATAATCACCCACTGATAGCCAAGCCGTTGGATTAAATGATCAAAGATGCTTCAACAGCCCCCAAGAGTCATCTCGTTTAGCTGCCACTGGATGACCATAAAACCCTGTGAATTTCCATTTAATCTCATCCACCGGTGTTATGAGCGTTGGAAGTTCTGTATCGTCAAACTACACTCATCATGCCAAAAAAGAGCCTGTCCACCACCCCTACCAACTGGATCCACAGCAAACAACCCATGAAATCCAAGCCTTATTCTAATCCACTCCAACTCATTCTTTGTCCGCTTTGTTTCTATGAGGAACAACGTCGGGTTTCTTTTCCTTTACCAAGAGGCAAAGGTCCCAAACTGCCTGGGGGTTCCCAAACCCCCGACAGTTCCAGTTTATCAGAATCATAGCGTTTGGCGGGGCAGCTCCACAGCCGCCGCCAATTCCATGGTATTGGAGCCATGTTCCCCTTCTCTGTTCCCCCCCATCCTCAGTGCCATCAGCTATCTCCCACTAGGACTATGACCGAAGCGGGTTTTCCTCTTCCAAAAGCGTGCGCTACCTCCAGGAAAGGTGGCAGCCACACCCTGCATAGCTGTTAAGCCATCGCTCACTCTTTTCCTCTTGGGCTCAGTCACTTCCTTCTCAGGTACGTTCCCATTTCCTGACGAATAGGCTACATACTGATCTTTACGGTTCAGCCCAATAGCATGAGAAGAGTTTTTTGGGCCTAGACGACCCCAACTTTGTGGGCCCACTTTAAGTTTCCCTCCTTTGGCCTCTGTGTTCTTTTTGAAATTGCCAACTGTCCCTTCTTTCTCATTTATTATGCTGTTATCAATCTTTCCATGAACCAGATTCGCTCCCTTCTGTTTTTGATTCCACGTATCTCGGATTCCCTTCTTTTGCCCTGGATTAAGTTGGTCGACTGAATCTAGCTTCGGTTCCTCCGTGGAATCCATTTTTGGATCTCTATAATTGCATTCCTTATAAGGGGAGCTAACGCTCCTATGGTTTTTGGAAGAACCGCTACTTGGCATACTTGTCTCACGGTAGTGGGGCTGGTGATCTGTTCCCTTCTCCGGCGACCGTTCCTCCTCCTTCTCTGGTGCCCAGCCTTCCCAGGTACTCGTTGAGACACCTCCCCCATTTCTTTTCTGCATATCTTCTGCCCGAAGCCATGGACCCCACGGTTTCTCCCCTGCTGCCAGGTTAACTTTCCTCGACAGGTTCACAAGGCACCCCTTAGATCCATCGAGAACACAACCACAATGGAAACAGAATAGTGGAATCTATTCATATTTGAATTTTACCCAGATGGCCTTTCCCCCTAGCAACAAAGTTCTCCCCTGTTCAAGTGCCTGAGTAAGATCCAGAATAACCCATAGCCGGATGCTCCTCCCCCATCCTGCTCCTTCATTGGCCACGTCCACCTCCTCTAGTTTCCCTAGGGATTCCCCTATTTTCGTCCGCATTACTTGTGACATATAGAGAAGCAGCATATCGTGAACTTGAATCCAGCAAGGGGAATGAGTGAAATCCATCTGTGATGGGGGGATAAGCCCATCAAATTCATTTAGGACCAAGATCTGTCTTTCAAAAGACCAAGGACGGTTGGCCATCACTCTTTCCTTAACGTCCCCTTCTGTGAACTCAAATATCCACAGGTTGTCTTGGATTTCCATAAAGTCAACACATCCATTTGCACGCAAAATACGAGTCATAATTGTTCTGAAAGCTTCTCTGTTGACCTTTTTTCCCGCCCAGAGTCTACCCACCAGACAGTTTGCTCCTATAGCCCGTGTTTCCTCAACGTCACTTTCTGTGATAATAATCTCCGCCTGTTCTCCTTTCATCCGGAATTCCCCACCTCTCCTGTTTTCGCCATTTTCTGCCATCTGTTCTGAATCTCCACATCCGGTAACCGACTGGAGGTACTCCCTCACCACTTTAGATTGCTTCTAAGAGTCAAAGAAACCCTAGCAAACGTACAAGCGAGAGGTCATTTCGCTATCCAATAAGACCCCAATATGATATGTTCATTACTGTGATCACTCATGATACCATTTTACTCTGGTGTATGAATGTGTTGTGGTGTATGTAATGTTCTTTATTCGTATAATTTTGAAAATCTTCCGCTGAAGTCTCTCGTCTTTGAGAGGTTAAAATCCCTGAGTCTTGATAGCCCGACAACCTCCAAGACTTGCTGGACAAAGTGGAGGAATTCATCAATGAAGAAGAAACCTTGAAGCCAATGTGATCGGCTCAGAAGTTGCTAAAAAATTCGAAGATAAGAAAAGAAAAGAGAACCGAAGAATAGATGAACCGAGACCTTTCAAGAAGAAGTTCAGCAATTACACTTTCACGCCACTCATTTCCGAGGTCTTGATGGAAGTTAAGAAAGACCCGGAATACCAGAAGCCTCAGAGAATAATGGGCATCCCACCGCCTCAAAACCGGGATAGATACTGCGAGTTCCACTAGGCGAACAGTCACTACAAGGAGGGTTGTATACCATTAAGACTTCTCATCGAAAAGTTCAACAAAAATGGTAAGTTATTCTGGGTTTTGGGAGAACAGAGGGGAGCAGTTGTCAATAAGGAAAAACATGTTCGGAAAGTGAGCAACCGAAACCCTCGGGACCACTGGCAAAGGGAACGATACAGAAGTAGAAGTTCAACAGAGGATTACAGAGGTCGGGTTAGAAATCCTGCCCTGGACTCGTCGGAAAATTTCTTGGGTGGAAAACATTTTCCTTGAAAAGATTTCTTAGAAAACATTTTTCATTTTTTGGCATGTGTGAAAAATCAAGCGGGTCCCAGTCGGGTCCCCGACGTCGGAAAATGTTTTTAGGAGAAAACATTTTCCTGGAAAACATTTTCAATAGAAAACATTTTTCGGTATTTGGTGTATACAAAAAATCATATTAAACACTAAATTATTGCTAGTTAATTTGTATATTTTACTTAAACATAATTTTTAGTTTTATTTTTTAAATTATTTTATATTAGTATTTTTATTTTGTGAATAAAAATTACATTTTATAGGTTAAAATGATTAAATGAAGAGAATAACTTATATAGGGAGATTGCACAAAATGTGAGTTTTATGCAACCAATCAGAATATGACACCTAAGCTAAACTTACCAAGCTTAAGTTTTTTTTTAAAAAAAAAAAGTTCAACTATACTAGAATATATCACATATGAAATAAAAAATTAACTTTTTTTTTTTAAAAAAAAAAAAAAAAAAACAAAAAATAGAATTGAAGGGGTGGTTGGCGGCCACCCCCAAGTGGGGGAAGGGTGGTCGGTAGCCACCCCTAGGCCTACGGGTGGCTGCGCGGCCACCCCCATGGCCTATGGGGTGGTGGCCAGCCACCCTAGATTCGGATCTTGGGTGGCTGACAGCCACCCCCAGCCCATGGGGGTGGCTCGCCGGCCACTCCCATGGCCTTCCAGCCACCTCCAAGACATGGGAGTGGCCGCACGGCCACCCTTAGGCCTAGGGGTGGCGGCCAACCACCCCAAGTGGGGGAGGGGTGGCCAGCCAGCTACCCCTTCAATTTTGTTTTTTTTTTTTGAAAAAAATATTTAATTTTTTATTTTATCTAGAGTATAGTCTGATGTGGTTGAGTTTTTATTTTAACTATAAGTCTAATAAAATTGGCTGATGTGTCTGCTTCTTATTGGTGGCACAAAATGTGACTTTTGTGCAACTGGTGCACCCAAGTCGCTCTCTTAATTGAAAATATAAAAAATATTTGTGATTCTCCGTGCACGAGCCAAACACCGAAAAATGCTTTCAACATAAAACATTTTCATAAAATGACTTTCCTGAAAATATTCTACGACGGATAATATTTTATGCCGACACAAACAAAGCCTTAATTAGATAATCAAGCTCAGATTAAATGTCAAGACAATCAAAAGGAGGCTAAAGTAAAAAGTATGGAAACAAATGCTAATTCCTTAAAAACTTTGAGAGATAGTGACCAAGCTACATCACCCTACGTAGAAAGTCATGAAGACTTTTTAATCTAAATTTTAGACGAAGATTACCATCCATGAGCTTCCGACTATATTCATGTATTAGTTATGTTACTATTCACCAGCTCCTCCTCTGGTTCTTTTCTGAAGCTCTCTGACTCTTGCCAATCAATATTTCCGATGTTTATACCTTATTTGACATTTCTTGATATGTTAATTGATTCTAAATTCTCTTTTATTTTCTCAAATCGTTCACCTACGAAGAAGATCAAGATTTATTTGCATATGATGGTTTTGAGCCATCGGAGAATATAGAATCTGATATTAAAATAAAGAGAGGTAAATGAATGAGAGAAAACATAATTTTAGGTGGTTTAGCCTATAACCTACATTCACACGGTAAACCCTATTCTTGGCTACATTTTTCTTGATGTGTGATTTGAGTACATGACTCTATTTATAGAGCTTTAAGCTGATTTCAAATACCAAAAAAATCCCTTGAATTGAGGGTAATTAATCACAAATCAAATCCACATTAATCCAAAGAATTTCTATCCTTATCAAAGAAAGAAAAAGTCTAAAACCAATAATATTTTTTGCTCATTTTGTGAAGATAGTTTATGTGAGAAACTTAAAATTCACTTATTCTTTGATATGTATACATATGAGATAAGTGTATATGTCTTTTTCATTCATTCGAGGTTAAAGTGAAGTGTTTTATTACACTTTTTTAATTTCAATATGAATAAGGGTTCGTTTGGGATTGTAGTTTCAATAAGTGTGATTTAAAAAATTATATTATTAAAAATTATGATTTTGAAATCATTACATTTTAAAATCGCAAAAGCGTTTGGTAATCAATTTTTTTTCGTTATTTATATATAAAATATAATTTTAATCAAATCCCTTAATTTATAATGATTTAATCTCACCCAATACATGTTTTTTGCTCGTTCTGTGAAGATGGTCTATGTGTGCAACTTAAAATGCACTTGTTCTTAATTTGTTTTATATATATATGCTAGAATCTAATTTGTTTTATCGTGCTCTTGCTGACACTACATTTGAACTTTTCTGGTTACGATGGTTTTTGTTCGACATGGGTGTTTCTCAGTCCACTAGTTCTCCTATTTATTGTGACAATCGGAGTGCCATACAGATTACTCATAATGATGTTTTCCATGAGCGCACAAAACATATCGAAATTGATTATCATTTCATCCACCATCATCTTTAGCATGGTATTTTACATCTTCATTTCGTCACCTCTACAAATCAATTGGTTTACATCTATACCAAATCTCATCCACTGGGACGACTCAATGATCTTATCTCCAAACTCAAGTTGGCTTCGCCCCTTAGAGCTTGAGGGGGATGTTAGAATATTATATTTTCATAATATTATATTCTCGTAATATTCTCAATATATTACGAAAATATTTGATACCGTATTCATTATTGTAAATATGCTGATTTTATATGATTTTGTAATTATTGTATTTCCTTTCTTTTGGGGTCTCATTCAACTATAAATAGGTCATTCTATTGTACAATTAAATATACATTAGAAATACAAATTTCTTCTCTGCAATTATCTTTCTGTTGTCTTTTCTATAGGAGACATTGATTCGTAGGCTGGGTGGTTGTTGTTTTCTGCAAGTCTGTATCAAAGCAAGTGAGTGATGGTGGAGGGAAAGAATCTTGAAGAAGCCTCTGGTGATTATGAGGAGGAAAATGAGTCCAAAAGGGGTTTTTGTGGTTGTTTCTGCCTTCCAATCCTTTGTTTTAAAATGCTTGGGTAACGGCCAGACCCACGGCTGGGTCTGGCATGACCCAGCCATGGATGGGCGGTGGCGAGAGAGAGAGGTAGATGACGTGGGTCAGACCCACTGCGGCTCTCAGGCCGTGGGTCTGGACTGTCTCCGTTGCCGTAGGTCGCAACCTCTCTGATCTCTAGTGGGTTGATTTCCAGTGGCTGATTTGGGTTTTGATGATTGTTATCAAGTGTTTGAGTCTTACTTTCTTAAGATGAAATAGATGAGGTGTCATTATCTCATTGGATGCTGTAAACAATGGGTTTTACACCCTAGCAGGATAGTAGTGGCTCTCTTTCAATATCAAATTGCATGCATATATTTATCATTTTTTAGTGCACAAAAACACTTGTTGATAATATTCAACAAAGAACAAAGTCTTAACATTCAAATTTATTTTTGTTTAATTTTTTCATTTCGGTGTATAATTTCTTTTTTTTTTTTTTTTTTTTTTTGCTGAATGACCGGAATATCATTCTTCCTGGTTTTTGCTTTGATCTTCCTGGTTGTGTGAGTAGAATTTGCAAGGCCAGGTGCAGCAAAAGTTGGATTTTTGTTGGGCAAAAAAGTTGGGTCCCTATCATTCCTCTATTCCATATTGTCTGAATCCAAACACATGTTGTTGCCAACCTCGACCTCCAATTGTTTAGCTTGTGAATTTTATGGATTTCAAGTTGATGAAAAAAAATTAAATAAAGTGAAAAGAAAAAGGAGGATTAGAGAGTGTTTTAGGGAATAAATTGAAATGAATAAAGTAATGCTTTGGTAGTATCATCAACTTCTTCCTTCTTTTTTTTCTTTTTTTTTTCTTTTTTCTTTTTTCTTTTTAATAATCATTGATGGAAAACAAATTCTAGAATTTTCTACAAATAAATGTTCAATCTCAAATTATTTGTAAGAGTAACTAACTAATAAATCCTCCTCAATAAACATTCCTCCTACCAACTATTAACTAGCTTTCTCAATTTCGTTATCTTCTAATATTGCCAAAAAAAAAAAGAAAAAACAAAAAGAAAAAGAGCTATTCCCTCCTAGTATGTAGTTTTGCTCGTCCATTTAAAAAGGAAGCTAAAGTAAGGAAACAAATGCTAATTCCTTAAAAACTTTGAGAGAGGGAGACGAAGCTATATCACTAAAGTAGAAAGTCATGCCGAAGACTTTTTAATATAAATTTTAGACGAAGATTACCATCCATAAATTTTGCCCATGATGATTATGGGTCATGGGAGAAAGACAAAGTCTAAAATGAAAGAAATCTTCATCAAATGGAAAAATATAAACAAATAGATGATATCAAATAAAATACAAGGATTTTACGTGGTTTAGTCTATGACCTACGTTAATTGGATAAAATTCAAGTGGTTGCAGTTTGCTTTTATTCCTTGATGAGTGTATAGTACAAGACACTCTATTTATAGAGCTTACACAAGAAATATAATCTTACTCAAATCTCTTAATTTAGAGTGATTCAATCTCACCCAATATAATACATGTTTTTCGCTCGTTTTGTGAAGATAGTAGATGTGTGAAACTTAAGATGCGCTTATTCTTTGCTATATATATATATATGAGATAAGTGTATGTGTGTTTTTCATTCGGTTGAGGTTAAAGTGAAGTATTTCACTAACCTTTTTTAATCCCAATATGAATAACCCTGTACCAATATTCTCTCTACTTTTTGTGACTTTCCTAGTTTTCTCTTTTGGTACTGTTTCTTTCTTCCTTATTTTGTTAAAAAAAAATTGGAAGGGCATTAATTTTGTTTAATTTTCATTCCTTTTGGTGACTTTCCTGGTTCTCTGTTTTGGTATTGTTTCCTCTAGTTCGTAAATTTTTTTTTTGAAGAGCATTAATCTCTTTTAATTTGTCTACAATGCAATATCAAATTTTGTGCATATATATAAATATAATCGTTGTTGTTGTTTATATTCAACAAAAAAAAAAAGTCTTAATATTCAAATTTATTTTGGTTTAATTTTTTCATATTGGTGTATACATTTTCTTACTGGTTACTAATTCGTGTTTGGTGCTAAAAAAAAAACAAAGAATATAGTTTTGACATTAAGTCTTCAGAAAATTGGCCACACTTTTTTGTGTAGGGTGGTACTAATTTGACCTTTACATTGTTTTCTTTTACTTGCTCTTAATATATATATATATATATATATATATATATATATATATATATATATATGTTACCATCACAACGTGATTCCAAACTTTCATTAGTTG
>NC_081541.1:36737076-36755204 GCF_901000735.1 Corylus avellana | reverse complement strand
AGAGAAGTTCCAAGTAGGAAACAATATCCAGTGGTAGAGTGACGATCAGTAGGATCACCAGCCTAATCAGCATCAGAGTATGCTCGAAGCTCAAGAGATGAATGAGAAGAGAAATGAATACTATGAAACATAGTGCCCTTGACATAGCGCAAAATGTGAAGAACAGCAGCATAATGAGTAGAACGAGGTGCACTCATAAATTGACTCACCAAATGAACAGCATAGGCAATATCAGGCCGTATAACAGTAAGATAAATAAGACTACCTACTAGTTGCCTGTAGAGAGTAGCATCGGATAAAGGCTCACCATCCATGGCTAGAAGTTTGACATTGGTCTCAAGGGGGTTGCTCGCTGTTTTACTGTCTGTCAGACTTGCTCGGGAAAGTAGATCAGATGCATATTTGGCTTGAGAGAGATAATAACCATCATTACTCGAGGTAACCTCAAGAGCAAGGAAGTAGCTGAGTGTTCCCAAGTCCTTCATTTTAAAATTTTGGTTAAGGAAGGATTGAAGAGCACGAATGCCTGAAATGTCATCACCAGTAATAATCATATCATCTACATAAAGAAGGATAAGGATAGTACCATTATTCGTAGTCCGAAGAAAGAGAGCTGAGTCATAAGAACTAGAAACAAAGCCTTGTTGAGCAACCACAGAACTGAACTTGGCAAACCAAGCACGAGGAGCCTGCTTGAGACCGTAAAGTGCTCGACGGAGTCTGCAAACTTTGTGTGGCGGATGGTGATAGCCAGGTGGAGGGTGCATATAGACTTCTTCTGTAAGATCACCATTGAGGAATGCATTTTTAACATCCATCTGAAATAACTGCCAATGCCGAACAGCAGCAACTGCAAGTAAGGATCTAACAGAGGTCAGTCTAGCAACAGGAGCAAAAGTCTCCTCATAGTCAATACCATACTCCTGAGCAAATCCTTTCGCAACAAGACAAAACTTATAGCGTTCCACAGATCCATCTGCACGAGTTTTAATTTTATAAACCCACTTACATCCCACTGCAAACTTCCCAGGAGGCAAATCCACCAAGTCCCATGTATGGGTTTTAGAAAGGGCATCTAGTTCATCAGACATAGCTTTCTGCCAAAGAGGGTCAGCACTAGCCTCACGATAAGAGTGAGGTTCGTGAAGAGTAGCAAGAACAGAAAAACAATGATAATCATGGAGATGGGCAGGTGGTGCTCTTACCCTATCGGAACGACGAAGTTCAAGAGAAGGCTCGGGAGTGTGTGATGTAGCAGGAGGATCCGTAGTCGAATCAGGCAAATTAGAAGCAGCCGTAGAAGGTCCGTCCAATGAGCTTGAGTTATCTGCAGATGATCCAGGAAATAAGACAATAGAGGGGTCAGTGAAGACAGGAGAATATGCGGAGGAAGAATGCGGAAAAGGCATTTGACTGGTGAACATTTTATGTTCCCAGAACTCAACATGGCGAGAGATCCTAAGTCGTTGGGCAATGGGGTCATAGCAGCGATAACCTTTTTGAGTGATGCCATAACCAAGGAAGCAACCCAACCGAGAGCGGGGTTCAAGTTTAGTACGCTCATGTGGAGGAAGAGTGACAAAACAGATACAACCAAAGACACGAAGCAAAGAATAGTTAGGTGTGCTACCATACAAGCGCTCATAAGGAGTTTGGTTGTGAATAGTCGGAGAAGGCACACGATTAATCGTGTAAATAGCAGTGAGAGCAGCCTCACCCCAAAAGCGTTCAGGAAGTGAGGCAGAGATGAGAAGAGCTCTTACAGTGTCTAAGATGTGACGATGTTTGCGTTCTGCACTCCCATTTTGCTGAGAAGTGTAAGGACAAGAACGATGAGAGAGGGTCCCATTTTGTTTTAAAAAATTTTGAAAAGATTTCTCATTATATTCCATAGCATTATCTGAACAAAAAATTTTGATGGTACGAGAAAATTGGGTTTGTACCATTTGATGAAAATTTTGATAAACTTGAGTGAGTTCAGAACGATGCTGTAATAAATATATCCAAATATAACGAGAATAATCATCAAGAAAAATAACAAAATAGCGAGATCCCCCCTCAGTGGGAACAGGGGCAGGGCCCCAAATATCAGAATGAACTAAATCAAATGGTGCAGAAGATGAAGACTCACTTTTATTAAAAGATAAATGTGTTTGTTTGCCAAGATGACAAGAAACACAATCAAAAGATTTTACATCTATTGATCCTATATGACCTTGAGATGCAAGAAGTTGGACACGTGGTAGAGAGGCATGACCCAAACGTGAATGCCATAAGTTGGAAGAAGCAGTGAGTGTTTTGACAGCAGCAGCTAAGTGAGTAGGAGTTTGCAAGAAGGAAAGCTCAAAAAGACGTCCAATCTTACGGCCGGTCCCAATTAGTTGACCCGTCTGTGGATCCTGCACATCAACACCCCTGTTAGAAAATGTCAACTCCAAACCTAGTTCACAAAGTTGGCCAACTGAAATAAGATTTAATGACAATTGGGGAACAAGATATGTGTTATCAATAGACAAATTAGGTGAAGAAATAGACCCACTGTGACTAACAGGTAACCTAGAACCATCAGCAGTATAAATGACAGGGTTGGGAGAAAGGGCAGACTTTTGGGAAAATAAGGTGGGGTCATGGGTCATATGATTACAACAAGCAGAGTCGATGAACCATGAATTTTTACCTGATGTGACGGACAAGGCAGTAGAGGAACGAGACAGAACCTGATGGATTAGTGCCTCAACGTCAGATGCAGTGAGAGCAGAGGATTGAGATTGGTTCTCATTGTAAGATGCAGGTGCAGAGGAACCAGATGAAACAACTGCGGCTGTTTGTTGGAAAGGAGCTCGTGACTGACGTCTGTTTTGGAGCTTATAGCAATTAGCAATAGAGTGACCATGTTGTTTGCAATAGTTGCAAATTAACTTCATGGAGGAAGACGGTGGTGTGGATCGTCTAGGAGGAAATTTAGGAACACTCTGAGGTGTAGCAGCGACAGCCATATCTGGAGATTGCAAGTGCATAGTGGACCGTCGAGTCTCTTCAGAAATAAGTTCTGCTACAGCAGCTTCCAATGTGGGAAGAGGATTGCGGTGTAAGAGAGAAGCCCGAGTGGGTTCAAAATCCGCACGAAGAGCCATCATAAAATGCATAAACTTTCGACGATCCCGATACTTTGCAAATATTTCTACATCTTCAGGATGCTTCAGTTGAGGATCTGCAGCGGATAATTGCTCCCAAAGACTATTAGTTTGAGAATAAAAATCAGCAATAGACTGACCTGGCTCCTGACGTGTCTGATAAAGTTTAGTTTCAATCTGAAACTCAAGTGAGGCATCATAAGTACAATTGTATCGTTTTGCTAAAAACTCCCAAGCAGCCTTTGCATTCCCAAGCTTGGGGAGTAAACTATGGATGGAAGGAACTGAAGTATTGATAAACCAAGAAATAATACGATAATTTGCACTATCCCAATCTTCAAATCGACTGGCAAATTTGTCGGCTGACTCACCTTCTTTTTGTGTGGGTGCAATAGTTTCTCCACAAATATAACGCCATAATCTCCTACCTCTCAAAAAAACTTCCATATTTTGAGCCCACAACATATAATTGGAACCATCTAAAATATTGTCAATGGGACGGACAATATTATCAAGATTGGTAGACATTTTTTTTTTCTCGAAAAAAAAAAAATATTAAATAAATAAACCTGTGGGTAGTAATCTGGTGTGGCGAAGGTGCAGGTGCAACCTCAGGGAGCGATCTGGTGTGGCGTGCGCACAGCAGCTATGGTGCACAAATATTCCGATTTTGAACAACAAGACCTCTACAACTTCCGTCACATACAAAAATAAAAATAAAAAATAACCGCAACAAGCGTTTGGTGTATTGTTGAAATAGAAAGAACCACCAAAAAGAACGCTCAAACGGAAAAACAAGAAAATTGTACGGACGAAAAACGGAGGCTTAAAAGAGGCACCAAGAAAACGGTGGCTCTGATACCATGTAGAAAAAGACAACAGAAAGATAATTGTGGAGAAGAAATTTGTATTTCTGATGTGATTTCAATTGTACAATGGAATGGCCTATTTATAGTTGAATGAGGCCTTAAAAGAAAGGAAATACAATAATTACAATAATTACAGAATAAATTAACTTGCAAGAAAACAATCTCTATAAGGAAATTAACTTGGCAACCAAGCCAAGAGTAGGGACCAAGTAACTTGGCAACCAAGGCAAGAGTAGGGACTAAGCAAAGATTCATAATATTCTAACAATCTAATACTAAATCAGGATATAATATTCCTAAACTAGAATAGAAATATCTGCATACTCAAATAAGGGTAAATCAAACCCGTTACCAAACATACTTCTTCTTCTCCACAAAACAACCCCTGAAAATCTGGCGTGAGATGAAGCCCAGAGCTCTGGCGAGTAGCGGCGTTGTGGTGGTGCGTCGGTGCTTGACGGTGTGATGGCGCTGGACTTAGTGAGTCGGAGAGGCGGTGGCTGCTGGGTTGCGATGGGAGCAGCTGAGCGGCGCTGTGATGCCGTGATGGAGACTATCGCCGGCGTGGCGCGGATGAACGCTAGATGAAGATCTAGTTGAGCTAGGTGGTAGATCTGCCGTGAAAGAGCTGGCAACATCCATCGAAGGCGGCTGGGAAGCGCTCGTGAAAGGCTAGAGAAGGCGTGGAGGCTGGGCTATGAGCGGTAATGGAAGTTGATGCTTGCTGGATGCCGACAGAGAGCAGCGTGGGTACAGTGACGGTGATGAGGTTTGGTGATTCCGGTAGATTTAGGACGGCGGGGCATGGGTTGCGAATGGCACTGATGAGTGGCGCGTTATGGATGGTGGAGTGCCGTCGTCGGAAACTGGAGGGAATGACGGTGTCACAAAGAAGAAGACACTGAGGAATGGTTGCTGTTTTGCTGGTGTTGTCCGGCGGCGTGACGTAGAAGTGATGACAACAAATCCCTATTTTATTTTTTATTTTTTTATTTTTAAATCTAGTCATATATAAGTGCAAGATCTATGTGAAGAGATCTGCAAAAATATTGACCGTACAGCACAAGAAAACAAAATAGAAGAAAATAAAAATTCACATGACCATTTTATTGTTAGCGGAAAGGCTATTATACCACGAAGAAATTTATAATAAAATGCTAAATTGCGAAATAATAAAATAAGATACAAGATTTTTATGTGGCTCGGTCTATGACCTACATCCACAGATAAAGCTCTAAGAGCTATATTTTGTTTTATTCAATTAATGATTTTACAATACAAATGATCCATATATATATGGATGTGGAAAGAATACAAAAAGATATGATTGATAAAATCAAATAAGTATTGAATGTTTCTAATTTAATTTTATCAATTACAATTAATACAAATATATTCTTATAATATCAAATCTCATAAAATATAATCTAATAGGAGCAACATCAGCCTCCCACAACAATCGATGTCTTCAATCAAGAGTAGATCAAAGGCTAAATTATGCCAAATCCCATTTAGCCTATATATATTGCTTAAAATCATGATTCTTTTCGTAATCTCAAAAGTTGAGTTTATTTTTTAGTTTCCAATTTGCTTGATTTGCAAAATGACTTTTTGCTATTTGGTTCTTCTTTTGGTTATATATACATTGTGTGTAGGGTGCCAGGGTGGTACTCTTTTGACTTTTACGTCGTTTTCTTTCACTTGCTCTTAAGATTTTTTATTACCATCGCAACATGATTCCGAACTTTAATAAGTCGAGCTTTATGATGAGCCTATTAATTCTCTTAAATGAGGCATGATAAATGAACAATTTTTTGGCATAATTTTAACCTAATTTTTCTCTTTTTTTTTTTAAAACAAAATTAAAAAAATAAATAAATAAATAAAAAAATAAAATTCTGAAGCAATAACATTCTATGTGGTCATTTTTTTATTTGGTATTTTTTATTTATAAAAAAATGGTATTTTTCTTCATAAAAATGGTCATTTGTTTTTTTTTTTTTTTAAATGGTTATTATTATGAAGAAAAATACCATTTTTTTTTAAAAAAAAAATATCAAATAAAAAAAAGGACAAAATAGGATGTTATTGCTTAAGAACTTTTATTTTGTTTTTCAAAAAAATGACCACATAAGAGAAAAGTTGGGCCAAAGTTGTGTCTAAAAGTTATGCCTTTATCATTTTACTAAATACAAATATCATACTTAATATATTTTTAAACTATATTGTGAGAAAGCGTGTATTCAAGTTAAGATATATTGCAACCTATTATATAGAGTCGTGATTCAGAGCACACGGCGTGCTTAGCATGTCGTGTAGGAATTTTTTTTTTTTTTTTTTTTTAAATATTTTAATGCAAAACAAAAAAAAAATTTGCATTGGCGTGCTTGGCACGCCGCGTGCTCTTTTACTTCACCCTATTATATATATACAAACTGTTCTCTTTTTATTTTTTATTATTTTTCATCTTTAAGGTGAAAGTCATGGTGTATATATATAGATAGAAGATTTATTTTGTACTCTTGATCTATTGATTTTAAAATGGAAGGGTTAGGGCTAAAGAGTTCTGTAATTTTGATATATATTGTATGAATATATAAATAATTGATTAATTTATTTTATGTTTGATTGTACCTACTTGTTTCCTTAATTTAACATGTAATATTGTTACAATATAATATAAGTATGTTAGTACCATAATAAAACTATTATATTTGACTTAATAAACTTATTTTTTTCAATCCTAAATAATTGGAATGGTATCAGGACATGACGGTGGTAGAGGTGGTGATGTTTGCTATGATCTTCCTAGTTGTGTTGGGTAGCATTTGCAAGGGCAGGTGCAACATGTTTTGTGTTATTCCATATTGTCTGAATCCTAACACGTGTTGTTGCTAGCCTCAACTTCCAGTTGTTTAGCTTGTGAATTTTATGAATTTCAAAAAGAACTTAAATAAAGTGAAAAAGGAAAAGGAAGGGCTAAAGAGTGTTCTGGCGATCGAATAAATCGAAATGAATAAAATAATGCTTTGGTACTATCATCAATTTTTTTTCTTTCTTTTTTTAATCATTGATGGAAAGAAAATTTAGTAATTTTTTACAAATAAATGTTCAGTCTTAAATTATTTGTAATAACTAATAAATATTCGAACTTTAACTGTTTACTCCCAAGTTCTCACTCCCTAGCGTGTCCATGAAAATCACCATTGGATCCTACATTTACATTTATTTATAATTTCATTCAAAAGTAATTTTCATTCACACCCCAGTGAGTGAGAAATTAGGAGTAAATAGTAGGAAATGCTAGAAAAATGACCATAGTACGTCATCATAGAATTTGAGATAATTATTATTATGTTTTTATATATTTGTGATTTTAAAAGTTACATTACATTTAAGAGGACACGCAGAGGACTATATTCCTCCTTCCACAAATTATTACAACCATCTAGGAGATAATGAAATCGAGGCGGGATATATATATATATATATATACCATGCATTTGCTACCTACACAATCAGGAAGATCAAAGCAAGCACCTGCACCTTTACCACTCCTTGTCCTGGTACGATTCATATTATTCTGACCCAAAAAAATAAGGATATTAAGGCAAATATAATAATTTCAGTACGGTGCTAACATACCTATATTCTAACAATATTACATGTTAAAGTAAACAATTACAATAAAAAATATAAAATAAATTACGTTGTTCAATCAATTGTTTATGTAATAAAAAGAGCTCAGCATAAGGCTCAACTTATGAAAGTTTGGAATCATGTTGTGATGTAAAGGTCAAAATATTACCACTCTAAAAAAAATGGCCACTTTTTCGAAGTCTAATGTCAAAACA
The DNA here is from genome assembly GCF_901000735.1 of Corylus avellana. NCBI lineage: Eukaryota > Viridiplantae > Streptophyta > Magnoliopsida > Fagales > Betulaceae > Corylus > Corylus avellana. The sequence goes on along the minus strand of NC_081541.1, from coordinate 36,747,347 downwards.
ATATTCTAGAATGAATATTTAAATCCCAGTTGTCTGGTATTCAATTTAACGAGACAAATTTAGATTTAGTGATGAGACTTCTAGAAACCCATACTTATCTTAACATCTTACTATCGTTGGGATCCAAAGTCCACAGATCTCAATTAATAGAATTCCTCCAATTTAATTTTGAATAAAGCTTTATCTTATAGCAGTAGCTATGGTCAGCCACAATCACAATACCCCTTCATCCATCTTACTCAAAAAGGAACTTTTCTGGTCACCCTAATCTACTTGTAACTTAAGATCACTAGATGCTAAGGCTTCAATTTTGGTACCACACTCCATTGTGCATCTTACTCAAGCCCTTAACACAACACTAGATGCTGACCTAGCTAGTAGTAAATAACCCTAGTCAATAGATGCTAAGCTAGCAATTTCAGCATGTTTGAAAAACTAATCAGTATTTGATAAAATAGTTGTTTGACCTTTAAAATTTGGCATTTTTAAAAACGCATGCCCTTATCTGCGGATTGAAAACGTATATTATTTCATTTTTTAACATCTCTATTTTGGTTAAATGTGTTAAAATAATGGTTAAGTGATTAAATTTACCTCTTCCTATAAGCTGAAGTTGTTGGGATAAATGGTAATTTAACATGGTATTAGAGCCAAAGTTCCTAAGTTCGAACCTTGATTCCGTCAAATGACCCTCATTTAAACTAAATATTTCACATATTAGGCATCACCTAATAAAAGAGAGTTTGAATCCACACGTAAGATGAGTGTTAAAGTAATGATTAAGTGATTAACTTTATCTATTCCTATAAGCTTGAGCTTTTAGGATAACTGTTAGTTTAACATGGTATCATAACCAAAAATCATGAGATCGAACCTTAACTCTGTCAAACCACCTTCATTTAAATTAAATATTTCACGTGTTGGGCTTCACCTATTAAAACACATTGTTGATCTTCAAAATCACATGGCCAAACACACTTAGTTTCTAGTTCATGAAGAAAAGAAGAAAAAGAACCATGGAAACGTATGATTTGATTTTTCAAAACGCAGTACCCTTAAGACCATGGGATCTAATCTACATGAGCTCACAATGCTCTACACATAATTAGCTTTTAGTCCAATCTGCACACCCCAGCTTAGGCTAAGACGCCCCCATTAAGCTAGAAAATTATGATTGGAAAGATATGATAGATTGAATTTGATAATTTAGGTAGAAAATATTAATTACCTTAGTAACCTTAGCCTTAGGTTAAGGAGTACATTTGGGATTGTGATTTCACAAGAATAATCTGCGTTTTTAAAAGATATCGCAAAACTTAAGGCATTTGGGATTGTGATTTAAAAACCACATAACCTTAAATAGAAAAAAAAAAAAAAAAAATTGCAATTTGTATAAGCAGGCTAAGGGGTACTTATTTGACAATATGCAAATTTATATCAAAATCACGATTTCGCATAATAAATACTTGATAAAAAAATATTTTTTAACATGTTTTACCAAACGCTTTTGTAATTTTAAAAAGTAGTGATTTCAAAAATGAAATTTTTAAAATTGCACTTATTGAAACCACAATTCCAAATAGACCCTAAGGTAATTGATCATTTCTTTGTGGGTTTAATGGGGGAGTATATTTATAAATGCTCTTGTCATCCATCCTATCCTATGTGGCTATGGTCCTCAACACATAAAACCAATCCCCATGTATCAAATGTTGTGGGAACCACATCTACAAAAGATTGGGGAGGATGGGAGGGGATGGGGGGTTGATTTATAGATTTACTCCCCCCATTAAACCCACCAAGAAAGTGTCAATTACCTTATCCCAAGGCAAACTTCACTAAGGTAATTAATAGGAAAAAAATTTAAAAAGTCTTCTCAACTGACATCGGCTTTTAGAAAAGCCCCACGGAGTTTCAGGTGTGCTAAAGTGATATATCAAACTACCAAAGTGTGGTCCCCAATAGGTAGCTCAATTAGCTAGGGACCACGCCTCATGAAACGGAAGTTACTTGTTCGAATCCCTCTTCCGCCCTCTTGTGCGGACATGTCAAAAAAAAAAATAAAAAAACTATGAAAGTGTGCCAAAAAGGCAACTTTTTTTAGTATATTCCTATAATACTCATATTCTCTAAAAAACTAAAATAGAAAACTAATAAAATAAAAAACTAAACTTAACTATTTCTTAAACAAACCCAAGGAGTGGACAAAAAAAAAAAAAATTTGGGATAGATAAAAAATTAGTCAGTACTGTAGTTGGCCTAAATTAAAAAGTGCTCAATGTCGTATGAAAGTGAACTCAAAGGTCCTTGGGATATGGCAAAAAAACAAATTATCCCCTAAAGTCAAATTCTATTAAAACATTTGACGAATTCTATTGTATTTCATGTCAATACCAATAAAATGGTGACACTTGTTACTCTTAATAAAAAAAATATATAAATATATTAAACTAAAAAAAAATTAATTATCTTTCTTTAAAAAATTAATTTTTTAGTTTTTTATTTCAATTTTTAAGAAAATAATGGTATTATAAGAATATAATAAAAAAAGTGGCATTTTTGACACTGTGGTAGTTTGATGTACCACTTTAGCACACTTTAAACTTCATGAGGCTATTTAAAAAATGGTTGTTAGTTCAGAGGGCTTTTTCATATTTTTCCTGAATAAATGTTTCCTACCTTAATTTTCAAAGTCTATCTGTTCTATCTTTCCTATCTTAATTTTCTAGCTTAGTGGGGGCCAATCTATCAAATTCTTTATATTCAAATTAAAGTTTAATTCCATTAATTAAATCATAACAAATTTTCTAAACCTATCATAGCCAAATCATCATCCAATCTAGTATTGAATACTTACAATAGGACAAGGTAAAACCTTGAAATGGTTTAATTTTCCAAGTCAAAAACATAAACGGGTCGATTTTTCCACCTCGTATAGTAGATTGAATTTGGTTTAATCCCAATTCTTTTGCCGAAGGAAAAGAAATGCAACGATTTTGAGATAGATAAATAGTTCGCTCGCCAATATTGTTCAATTTCACCCACCTCCTCCCAAAAAAATCCATTTGGAAAACAATGAATTCATGGACCTTCTTATGAGCAATTCCAAAACACATCTTGTGAACCATAAAGACTTCACCACAACCATCAATAAGATACAATTGTTCGTTTGTGATTTTTGATGAAACGAAGTTAGACTTATTTTAAGGTCCATTTGGATTTGCGATTTTAAAACATGATTTTTAAAAATGCAATTAACCGTTTGGTAAAATCACGGTTTGGCATTTAAAATCGCAATTTAGCCTTTAAAATTCTGCGTTTTCATAAATGCATCTCACTACCTGCGATTTGAATAATGTAGATTTTCTACGTTTTCAAATCGCAATTTTTTTAAAAATACAATCCCAAACAATTAATTTTCTATGATTTGGTTTAAAATTGTACTTTTTTTTCTATGAAATCGCAATGACAAATGTACCCATAGCATATCAACAAATATATATAAAAAAAAAATAAATAAATAAATAAAAAATCCCAAATAATACACCGAACAAGATGAACAACATTGGCTTGTAATTTGTCGTTAATTCCAAATAATACAATATACAAAATTGGAATGGTTGATACGCAACCTCCATGGTAAATTGGTGGGTAGATTAACATCATAGAGATATTACAGATTGAGTGATAGATTGAACAAAATAAGTACAATTTAGTCCAAATTGCACACCACAAACCTTAATCGGCTTAGTCTAACATGCCCCATTCAGCTAAATAAATTAAAATAAGAAAAATAGAATAGATTGAATTTGATAATTGAGGAAGGAAATATTAATTGCCTTCGTGACCATAGCCTTAAGCTAAGCTAATTGATCATTCCTTTGAGGGTTAAATGGGGGAGTAAATCTATAAGTTATATTTATCCAAAAAAAAAAAAAAACATCTATAAGTCATAGCCACATAGGATAGGGGGAGGATGTGTAGACTTACTTTGGGTGGGGGCCAATCTATCAAATTCTTTATATTCAAAAATTTATTTTTATTTAGTAGCTCACTAGAAACTTTGGTGGCGGCTATAAATAGTTCTCTCATGTTCATCTTTGTACTACACCGTCAATCTTTCAGATCCTTTAAGCTTTACTTGTTTTGGCTGTCAATGGCATCTCAACTCAAGTCATTGTTTTGGATGCTTCTTATTTTCTTGCTGCTATCAAACTTGCAACAACAATGTAATGCAGTTGGAAATCCACAAGTACCTTGTCTCTACGTATTCGGGGACTCCTTGTCGGATGATGGGAACAATAACAATCGTTTGACATTGGCAAAAGCCAATTATTTACCCAATGGGGTTGATTTCCCCAAGGGGCCAACGGGAAGGTTTTCCAATGGTCGGAATATGATCGATGTCCTTGGTCTGCATTTTGCCCTTTCATACACTACAAAAAATCATTTTTTTGAACACTCTAATGCTAAATCTTTCTTGTGATTTCCCAAAGTCTGATGCTTTTGAACACTTTCTCATTATAGCTCAAAATCTGGGATTCAAGGAATACATCCCACCCTTTGCTACTGCTAGAGGCAAGGAAATACTGAGAGGTGTCAATTATGCATCTGGTTCAGCTGGAATTCGCAATGAAACTGGAAAAATCTTGGTAATTATTGGCGTTTACCGTGATCAAGCTAGCAATATATATAGCATACACATTCAACTCGGCAAATATTTAGCGAAAACATTTTTTTTTTTTTCTATTTTAGTTACATACTTTTTTAAAATACTTATGTCAGACTCAACATTATAGCTATTCAATTTCATTTTATATTTCAATTTATTTATCTAATTTCACTATTTCCAATGAATAGAGAGAATCATATTGATTTTTTTTTTTTTTTTTTAATTAATATGAATTGTGCATTTATGAGCTAAGGTGGTCAACAAATTTGTTGAGCGCTATAGCATCTCAACAAATTCTTAACTATTTGATTAGCCAGAATTAGCAACAAGCTGATACTAGTCGCCGAAATATATTGTTAGCCACAAGAGTTCAACTTTCTTAAACAAACAGAGCCTCAGTTGGGTGTATTTTTTTATTTTTTTTTTATTAAATGTGGGTATTTTAGTAATCTTAGATTAACTTTGATGAAAGTGTATGTGTCGAGACCAAATTGAGGAATATGAATAAATATTTCATTTTCACATTTTTCTATTCTTAGCATCGGCTTTTCCTTTTTCAAATGCAATAGCCATTAATCTTTATACCAAGCGCCTCCTAAAGCACGCGCCTCACATGCACAATGGTGGAGCCATATGTATGCCTGTAGGGGCCAAACTGTTTTTTTTTTTTTTGTGTGTAAATTCTAATGAAAGTTTTTAACTAATTGGTTTATGCCCCTGCAGTTTTTCTTTTACTTTCAATTTTTTGTGAGAGGCTCAAGCACGCTTTCGGGGTTTTCATTCTTTTCGTGCATAGGTTATGATAGAGCATAACGGGTAGCTGACTTTGGACATCTCTCATTACAACAGTAGCCAATTAGAAAAACTGGAAAGTATTAACTTCTCTTTCATGTTGCATGTGCATTCAGGCTTGGAGGGGAGAGTTGTAGTCTTTTTAGATTAAGCAAATAATTTTTTTAGTTTTCTCTAATAGACGTAGACCGATACGGTACCAAAGTCTTAAATACGATCGATAATTGGAAGTTGCAGAGTTGTAGCCTTGCAAGTCTCTTTTTTATTTTCTTTTAATGATATGTAGGCTTTTCTATTATTTGTATAATAAGATAGTTTTCTAATTGTAAATTTTCCTTTTGGTTTTAAAATTATTTTAGTTCCTAAACACAAAAGAAAACAAATAATTATGCGATTCCTACAGTTGGCTTTACACGAATCTCAATCTACAAACCTAGAAACATTAAAAATTTAGACAAAGAAGCATATATATATATATATAAACACAAAAAATCGTAAATGGGGAAGGTATCAATCGGTAACACAAAAATCTGATTCAGATTGTCAAACTCTCAAAAGCATACTTTGCACACCTTTGAACCCTCTATCTATTTTTATTTTTTTTTTATTTTATTTTATTATTCAGATTGTCAAACTTTTTATTTATTTATTTATTTTGAATGGTCGTCTTTGCATAGATTACTTTTATTATTATTTTTTTTATCTTTTTTTTTATCATATTTTAGTTTGCCCTACACAAACGATTTTTTGGCTCCGCCACTGCACATGCATGTGCATTGGTGGCGTGTCTTCGAGTGAAAAGCATGAAACATTGTCCAAGTCAATAATATAATTAATTTGGCTCATCATTGCAGGGTGATATAATAAGCATGGATATGCAGTTGAAAAATCACCAAATTACGGTGTCGCAGATCAACAAGCTGTTGGGAAATCAAAACATGACAACCGCAGATTACCTAAGCAAGTGCATATTCTCTGTTGCAATAGGTACTAACGACTACATTGGTAACTACTTTAATCCGCAGTACTACTCTACTAGCAGCATATACACCCAACAACAATATGCTGCTGTTCTCAATCACCAACTATCTCAGCAATTATTGGTTAGCATGCTTTCTTCATACTATCTTTGCTTACAGTACAATCGGAGTATAAGTTGTTATGCAATTATGATCTTAAACTTTAAAAATTTGCAATGTCAATATCCCATATTTTAGTTCCTTTTAACTTACCGTTATTTTTTGTTAGAATGTTTACGAAAGTGAAAATTCAAAAAACAAATAAGAAATTCAAAATACTGGTGACCCACGGTTGGACGGGGTCACCAGACCTATGGTGTGGCTGCGTGTGGGTTACCAGAATTTTTATTTTGAATTTTCACTTCTTTTTTTTTAATGAAAGAAAAAGAAGGGACATTTTGGGCATTTTAATAAACAAATAGGTGAAATTAAAAGATTCAAAACATGAGATATTAACATTGAAAAATTTTAAATGTAGAAGTTAAGAATGAAAAACCGTTTATAGTTGAGAGAGTAATTAAAGGTTCCCATATGATCTCCTAATTAATGGCTATGTTGATGCTAGACTTTGTACAAGTCTGGGGCAAGGAAATTTGCCCTTATAGGCCTGACTGCGTTAGGTAATATTCCACTTGAACGGAGTTCATGTGGAAGTGGAAGCAATGGCTCTGCATGTGTGGACAACATCAACAATGCAACCCAACTTTTCAACGTTGGGCTTAAATCACTGGTGGCTCAACTCAATACCAATCTAACCAATGCTACTTTCATCTTCATAAATGCTTCTGGAATTGAGTCCAGCCCACCTATAGGTATTTATATTGCCTGATCAAATCTCACAATATATATTCTTTATAGATTTAGTACTAATGAGATTGAGATGGAATTTTGTGTCAGCTTCCAAGGTTGCGAATGTTTCCTGCTGTGAAACATTGCTAAGTTTAATATGCGTTCCATTTGGAAAGATATGCAGTAATCGGACCAACTATAAATATTGGGACGGAGTCCATCCGACTGACGCCGTATATGCGGTGTATGGGGAAAGAGCATACAAAGCCCAGTCGCCAAGTGATGCTTATCCGTTCGATGTCAACCAACTCGCACAAGTGTAGGACATGGGAAGAGAGGATTTTCATGTCAAGTCTATAATATAATAAAACATTGCTTGGATTTGTGTTCCAAGTGCCTCGAATCTACTACGTACTCTTAATAAAGCAATAAAGTTTACATAAATTATCTTTTAACATTTCTTGTGCTTCTCCTTATATCTTTTTTTTCAAATCAACTCCTTATATCTTTTTTCTCAAATCAACCATTGGATTTGCACATAAAATATGTGCACAATGGAAAGAAGGATCACAGGGTACTTTTGCTTATTCTTGAGAAATTGAAAATTGATGAAAATGTTATTTCTTATTCTTGAGGAATTGATTCCTCCATTAGATATTTTCTTGGATGACTGAATATGAATATGAGTAGTCTAACAATAACTATTTTCAAAACAAGAGAGTAGCTAGAAACAAAATTATTATGTGCCAAACACATAATTAACCTTTATGTGGTATTTTAGTTTTTCAAACATAGTACCACCCTTGTATGATTTTTCAATCATCACAATAACTCACAAGCAATCAAATGATTTAAACAGAATAAAAAATCATTTATTGCTAACCAAAGAATTCTTAAGAAAACTTTGCACAATTTCATACTCTTTAGGCATAAACTTGAAACTCAATTTCAAGAATAGCTCACCTTTTATGAAATCAATCTTGTAAAAAAATTCTTGTGTACGGAACTAAATTCATAATCCCAAAGAAGTGGAAAAGAATATAATAGAAAATAAATCAATCACACAAGACGCCAAAATTTTTGTGGTTCGGCTTAACAAGCCTACATCCACTGGCGGAGACAACCTTAGAAAATTTACTAACAAAAGATGGAGTGCAAAAGATAGTAGGAAAAAAAAATCACTCAAAGCCCGAAGCCTCCAATACACCTAAATCTCACTCTTACACAAAAGAGAGAAAATATAATACAAGAAAAACACTATTTTCTCTAAGTGCCATAAGGCACAAACACCGTGACAATACCAAGTGAGATCACACAACCTCTCTTTCTATTTGGCTGTGCTTATTTTACAGAGGTTGAATTGTTGCTCCTTTTTTAAGCCTTGAAGTGGTCAAATTTGCACTCCAAAAATCAGCTTGTATAAGGAGTACTCATAGGTGGTGCAAGGTTGACTCCAAATTGGAGTAGAAAACTAATAAGACAAAAACACCATAGAACTAATCCAAGAAATAAAAGGACTATGTTGGGCCCACACTACAAAAGTGATGACTTGAAAATTCAAGTCAAAAACAACAATCTCCACCTTAACTTAAATTTCATCAAGTCCACAGATGCAAATCTCCTCATGACTTCTTCTCCATCACCTACACAGGCAATCACAATCTTCAAACAACAATCAAGTTCAAACAAGTCTTGAACTTGAGAACTGAAACTGGCTTAGTCAATATATCCACTGGATTTTGCTTAAAGACAATTTTCTTCAATACGATATCTCCTCATGTCACAACCAGATCACCATCATAGTCTGAATCAACAAACCCAATGACACCGGACCTGATACCACTGTCTCTACCAAAGACTGAACCAACATCTGTAGCACTACATAGATAAGGAAGTATCTATTTCACTGCCAGACAGTGTACCTTACCAAGACTAACAACACTAATTGCATGTGAAACATCTGGACGAATTCTCACACACAAGATGTTCCCAAGCGCACTCGAGTAAAGAACATGCGACATGAAACACTCCTCCTCTAATACCCCGATAAAATACTAGTTTTAAAAGGATAATAATTTACTACAAAGCGACAAAACATTTTCATAAAACATAGTTTTATAACCCAAAAACGTAAACCCCTTATGAGTAGCCCAAACCCTTAAGCTCTTTGTTGTGCAAATTTATTTAACTCGCAAGTGCACGAATCAATTGTAGTTTTATGGATTGCAAGTGCGAGGTCGATCCCACAGAGAATTGTATTTTTAAAAGAGCAATTTATATCTAAACTAATTAAATCCTAATCTAGTTCCAAAAGGGTTTTTGATTTTTGAGTTTTGAAAATTAAAGGATAAACATAAACTAAATAAAATAAGTAAATCTAAGGATAAAGGTACTAAGGTTTGGAAATTCACACTCACCAAATCATAACAACATACTTTATGTTCATCAATATTAATCCGAAGTTCTCACAAATTAAATCATAAATATGTTTTACTATGCTTCAAAGAATTAATCAAAACCATCCCATGTATCAATTCATTGACCAAATCACAAAAGGAATCCAAATTCAATTGAAACACCAGATGTATCCGTAGAACAAATCACAAGGGATATCCAATTTTTATGAATTAAAAGCTAAGCAATCAATCATATGAAATTATCTCAAATCATCACATGTATCCTTGAATCACAAGAGATATCCAAGAATCACTCCACACAATTGATTAGAAGTAAAACAATTGAAATATAAAACCCAATAAAATCAGAATAATAAAAACTTACATAAAAGTGATGTTGTTCTTCATCGGTGAGGCTTCATCCCCAACCTTAGTTAGGAATTTAGCTCCACATAAAAAATAAAATCTAAACCTAAACCTAAACCTAAAGAAAAACTAAACAAAAGAATTTTGCTCTCTCGGATTGTGTCTCTTTTCTTGAATGCAAAGAAGTCTATTTATAGGCTTAGGGAAGTCCTAGAAGCCCAAGTAAACCTAGATAAT
>NC_081541.1:36733264-36736976 GCF_901000735.1 Corylus avellana | reverse complement strand
AGAAGACAAAGCATTAAGCAGGCCACGAGCGCTTGAGCACACAACAGAAGCGGCTCGATCGTAAACCTACGATCGAGCGCACACGGGTTGTGATTGATCGCACCCTTTCGCAAGAGACACACCAAAGCTACGGCCAGAATGCTAGTATTTCCATATTAGGGTTTTCCAACTCCCAATTGTAATAGGTTTTGAAACCCTACGAAATTCCTAGGTTTACTAGTTTGCCAAGGACTTCTAAAACCTATAAATAGTTCCTTAAACCTCTAGAATAGGTATGCTTTGTAAGGAGAAGAATTGGAGCTCTTCAAGTTCAAGTTTCGGGTTTATTCTTTTCCTTTCTTTTCTTTTATTTTATGAAGATGTTTAACATCAACTTTATGTGTAACTAATTTAATTAGTAGGGCTAGATTGAAGCCCTAGTTATGTTTTGTTAATATTCAATATTTGATTAATACCTAGTTTCATGAATTCCTCATATGTGTGTGTCTGATCAACATGTGCATGTGATATGGACTAGTTAGTTAAATCAATTTGGATGATCGAGGATAAGTGCCAAATATTGCATATTTGGACCCCTTTATTTATATTAGTTAATCCTTTAGCTGTGTCGTTATTTAATATTTTGTGTTAGTTTTGTGTTTTTAGTATTTTGTAGGTCATTGAAGAAAAACTACAGCTTTAAAGGGAAAAATGCAAAGTTTGGAAGAAATAATACTTTGAAAAGACCTAGATGATGTGGTTAAGTCTAACCAAATCCATGAAAATGTTAAATCAGGTTAAAGTTCAGATTGGATAAGATTTCGGATCGGATTCAAATTCAGATTCTGCATATGTATTAGTATTTTGACCATAACTCTCCTTTCAATATATGGGATTGAAGTGATTCAAATGGCATTGGAAAGCTAACTAAAAATACTAAAATTTGTTGTGAAATATGATTTTCGTAATTCGGACGGTTTCTATACCAAAATCACCCCGCAATTAAAGGACACAAATCTGGACGAATCCTATTCCGATTTCAGACTTCTATTTTGACTGGGAGACAGACCTCCAAATTATCTAGGTTTACTTGGGCTTCTAGGACTTCCCTAAGCCTATAAATAGACTTCTTTGCATTCAAGAAAAGAGACACAATCCTAGAGAGCAAAATTCTTTTGTTTAGTTTTTCTTTAGGTTTAGGTTTAGGTTTAGATTTTATTTTTATGTGGAGCTAAATTCCCAACTGAGGTTGGGGATGAAGCCTCACTGATGAAGAACGACATCACTTTTATGTAAGTCTTTATTTATCCGATTTTATTGAGTGTTATATTTCAATTGTTTTACTTCTAATCAATGTGTGGAGTGATTCTTGAATATCTCTTGTGATTCAGGGATACATGTGATGATTTAAGATAATTTCATATGATTGATTGCTTGGTTTTTAACTCATAAAAATTGGATATCCCTTGTGATTTGTTCTACGGATACATCTGGTGTTTCAATTGAATTTGGATTCCTTTTGTGATTTGGGCAATGAATGGATACGTGGGATGGTTTTGATTAATTCTTTGAAGCATGGTAAAACATATATAAGATTTAAATTGTGAGAACTTCGGATATTGATGGATATGGAGTATGATGTTATAATTCGGTGAGTGTGGATTCCCAAACCTTAATCTTTATCTTTTGTTTTATTTAGTTTATGTTTATCTTTTAATTTTTAAAACCAAAATTCAAAACCCTTTTGGAACTAGGTTAGGATTTAATCTGTTTAGATTTAAATTGCTCTTTCAAAAATATAATTCTCTGTGGGTTCGACCTCGCACTTGCAATTCATTAAACTACAATTGATTCGTGCACTTGCGAGTTAAATAAATTTGCACAACAAGTTTTTGGCGCCGTTGCCGTTGCCGGGGAATTGTTCAATTTTTTAAACCAATTTATTTCTTATTCTTCTACTACTTATAATTAGGATTTTATTTTTCTGCAATTTGTTTTGTTTTATTCGTGTTACTAAAAAAAAAAAAAAAAAAAAAAAAAGATTTTTCTTGTTGTTTTTTGTTTTGTTTGGCTTGTTTTACAGTTCTGCCGCAGTACTTTCCGCACATTAGCACGATCGAGCGCACTCACAGCATAGGCAGCAACTGCAACAGTTCCGTAGATTTTTGCCAAAAATTAATTTTTGGCCCTTTTTGTGAGTTTTTAAATTTAAATTTTATTTTATTTTATTTTTTGTTAGTTAGTCGTTTTTTTTGTTTTAGTTTATTTTATTTAAAACTAAAAAAAAAAAAAAAAAAAATTTAAAATATTGGTTAATGTTTTATGTGGGATATTTGCATGCTAAAAAGTGAGGGGGAAGCATGAATTTTCATTTTAATGATTTTAATGCATCTCCTAGTTATAGGACACCAGCTCCTACCAACTACCCTCAAAATTTTTACCCACATAAACCATGTTCATATTGTTTCAATCCTTATCATGAGGAAAACAAATTGTCCAGATCTGCGAGCTGAGCTCGATGACTTATGGGACAAATTAGACCAAATCAGAGCAGCTAGATCTAACTTTTCATATGAACAAATGAACACCAATTTCTCCAGCCCGGGGTTTGATTCAAATTTTAATTGTTATAACTCGGACTGGAGCAACCAATCTAATTTCTCATGGTCAGCTCAAGCTACAGGAAATTATGCTCACCAATTTGATGAATTGCACCATTCAGAATATCCGCAGTTCGATCATCAAGCTCAACCTCCTGTTTATCAATCTACCACTCAAGTGCCACAGCCTGCACCACAGTCATCACTGGAAGACATGATGAAAGCATTCATGCAATCAATGGATAAGAACATACAAGATATGAAGAATACTACCATGAGAAATTCCCAAGATATACAAGAGCTAAAAGGTTTCACCAATCAAGCCGTACAGGAGATGAGGAATTCCAACATGGCTAACAACAGAGACATACAAGAACTTAAGCAGGCCATGACCAAGATAGAAGGACAGATCAGTCATCTAGTTGCTGACTTCAACAGAATAGAGGAAGAAGAGCTTCAAAGTCAGCTGATGGCTGAAAGGCACTACATGATTGATGAGGATGATTCCGAAAATTCTTATCATGAGCATGCCCAAGTCACCATCACACTTGAGAGTGAGGAAATTGTGGATAACAAAGAGGAGGAAGAGAAAGATGAGCAAGTTGAGCATCTTGAGCAAGTTGAGCACCATGAGAATAGTGAGCCCCCAATGGATCCTAATCTGCCCAATGACATGGAAGTGAGTACTGAAGCTCCTGCCTGCATCATTGTACCTCTTGAGACATATCAAGAGCCCAAAGCTTCATTGCCTAAATGTCTCAAAGAGCCATCTTATATCAAGATACTCAAGGACTTGTGCACACAAGCACACAAATCTAGGAACAACTTTCCTAAAAAGATCTTTCGAAGCAAGAAATTCTACATAAGATGACGAAACATCCTTCCAGAGGGGTATGAAGTTTTGAAGAAGAAGGGGTGGAAGGGATTGGTTGGACATCCGCATGATAGGGGGAAGCACTGTAAAGTTTTCTCCTCCAGTTTATTTTCTGCACTTCACTCCACAAATTCTTTCTTTCCTTTTTCATTATATTGCATTTCTTTTTATTTGTTTTTGTTTCTAACAGCAATTAATCTTTTGTTATTGTTTCTATGAAAAAAATATTGCTGTTAGTTTTTATTGACAGGTGTTTTGG
>NC_081541.1:36718149-36733164 GCF_901000735.1 Corylus avellana | reverse complement strand
CATTTTGCTAGTCCCTTAGCAAAACAAAACAAAAAATAAAATGAAAGCAAGAAACATAAATCCTCTTTCGTGGGAGAGACGATTGCATTTAGCATATGCAACAAGCCTTTTAAACCCCTAGGCATCCCTAGTGGACGAGTGAAGTCTCGTGAGAGCTTAACAGGAATGATACCCACAAACATTGTGCACTATGTTGTTAACAACAAAGAAGTTTCACATAAACCATGGTTCTTATTCATGAACAAACTTAAAAAGACAAACACCATCATAACAGTCAAAAGGAAATCTAAAATCAAATCACTCATAAATGGACAATTGAGACCTCATATTTTCTGAAACGTGTAAAGTGTTATTAGCATACAATCATGAAGCTTTCAGCTTAAACTCAAGACAAGTTCTATACAATTTGTAAGAATCCCTAACAAATGAAACAACCAAGGCAAGATATGCATTTTTTTAGGCTCTACAATGTCTAACTCCCTTAAGCTTTCTAATTGACCCCTATAACAAGTGTTAGGCCAATGACTCCCAAGCCAGGTGGCTTTAGGGCATTAGATGTAGAACATCCCTAAGGGCTTATTAACTTAAGTCAAAAAGGCTACGAAGTCAGATTAGCCATATCATAAATCAACACTGAACTTCACACCTTTTGACGCGAACACTCAATGCTTAATGAGGCAAGAGGTCCGGTTACTCAGTGAAAAACTCAACATGATCTTTATTTTCTTTTTCCTTCTCTTTTTTATTTATTTTTTTTTTTAATTTTTTTTTTATATCTTGCAAGCCAATGGTTATTCATCAATAGGTCATCCAACAAATCTCAAAGAGAACAAGCCTAAGCTCAAACATCATACCTCACAGAAAACATGCTAATGTGCTCATGAAAATTTATCTCAAAACAAGTGAAATCTCTTTTACCCAAAAATAAGTCAAAGGACTCTGACTCCTAATGACATAATAATTTGTTCAACCCTTTAAGAAAGCTAATGAAATGTAAATCACAGTTATAGTTTAACTCAAACTTGACAACAACATAGCATAATTTTTATTTTTTTTTTCAAATTTTTTTTTACACAAAATGATAAATAAAAATAAACAAATAAGAACAAAAATAAATAGACTAAGTGTTTTTCCATACCCCCAAACTTGAATTACACATTGCCCTCAATGTGTAGTATAGAAATACATTACCGGAAGTAAGGAAATCGGAGTGTGAACAAGGCTAGGGCGTCCCCCAAACTTAAACACCAAAACACCTGTCAATAAAAACTAACAGCAATATTTTTTTCATAGAAACAATATCAAAAGATTAATTGCTGTTAGAAACAAAAAAAATAAAATAAAATTAACATGTAATGGAAAAGGAAAGAAAGAATTTTTGGAGTGTAGTGCAGAAAATAAACTGGAGGAGAAAACTTTACAGTGCTTCCCCCTATCATGCGGATGTCCAACCAATCCCTTCCACCCCTTCTTCTTCAAAACTTCATACCCCTCTGGAATGATGTTTCGCCATCTTATGTAGAATTTCTTGCTTCGAAGGATCTTTTTAGGAAAGTTGTTCCTAGATTTGTGTGCTTGTGTGCACAAGTCCTTGAGTATCTTGATATAAGATGGCTCTTTGAGACATTTAGGCAATGAAGCTTTGGGCTCTTGATATGTCTCAAGAGGTACAATGATGCAGGCAGGAGCTTCAGTACTCACTTCCATGTCACTGGGCAGATTAGGATCCATTGGGGGCTCATTATTCTCATGGTGCTCAACTTGCTCAAGATGCTCATCTTTCTCTTCCTCCTCTTTGTTATCCACAATTTCCTCACTCTCAAGTGTGATGGTGACTTGGGCATGCTCATGATAAGAATTTTCGGAATCATCCTCATCCATCATGTAGTGCCTTTCAGCCATCAGCTGACTTTGAAGCTCTTCTTCCTCTATTATGTTGAAGTCAGCAACTAGATGACTGGTCTGTCCTTCTATCTTGGTCATGGCCTGCTTAAGTTCTTGTATGTCTCTGCCATTAGCCATGTTGGAATTCCTCAGCTCCTGTACAGCTTGGTTGGTGAAACCTTTTAGCTCTTGTACAGATTGGGAGTTGGAATTCTTGAGCTCTTGTATAGCTTGGGAGTTGCTCATGGTAGCATTCTTCATATCTTGTATGTTCGTATCCATTGATTGCATGAATGCTTTCATCATGTCTTCCAGTGATGACTGTGGTGCAGGCACTTGAGTGGTAGACTGATAAATAGGAGGTTGAGCTTGATGATCGAACTGTGGATATTCTGAATGATGCAATTCATCAAATTGGTGAGCATAATTTCCTGTAGCCTGAGCTGATCCTGAGAAATCATATTGGTTGCTCCAGTCCAGGTTATAACAATTGAAATTTGAATCAAACCCCGGGCTAGAGAAACTGGTGTTCATTTGTTCATATGAAAAGTTAGATCTAGCTGCTCTGATTTGATCTAATTTGTCCCATAAGTCGTTGAGCTCAGTTCGCAGATCTAGACAATTGTTCTCCTCATGATAAGGATTGAAACAAAATGAACATGGTTTATTTGGGTAAAAATTTTGAGGGTAGTTGGTAGGAGCTGGTGTCCTACAACTAGGAGATGCATTAAAATCATTAAAATGAAAATTCATGCTTCCCCTCACTTTTTAGCATGCAGATATCCCACATAAAATATTAACCAATTTTTTTTTAAAAATAAAATAAACTAAAAGAACAGCTAACACAATAAAAAAAAATGAAAATGAAAATTTAAAAACTCACAAAAAGGACCAAAAATAAATTTTTGGCAAAGATCTACGGAACTGCTGCTTTTGCTATGAGTGCGCTCGATCGCGCTGATGTGCGGAAGGTGCTGCGGCAGAACTGTAAAACAAGCCAAACAAAACAAAAAGCAACAAGAAAAATCTTTTTTTTTTTTTTAAGTAATACGAATAAAACAAAACAAATTGCAGAAAAATAAAATCCTAATTATAACTAGTAGAAGAATAAAACTAATTTAGAAATAAATTGGTTTCAAAAATTGAACAATTCCCCGGCAACGGCGCCAAAAACTTGTTGTGCAAATTTATTTAACTCGCAAGTGCACGAATCAATTGTAGTTTAATGGATTGCAAGTGCGAGGTCGATCCCACAGAGAATTGTATTTTTGAAAGAACAATTTATATCTAAACTAATTAAATCCTAATCTAGTTCCAAAAGGGTTTTGATTTTTGAGTTTTGAAAATTAAAGGATAAACATAAACTAAATAAAATAAGTAAATCTAAGGATAAAGGTACTAAGGTTTGGGAATTCACACTCACCAAATCATAACAACATACTTTATGTTCATCAATATTAATCCGAAGTTCTCACAAATTAAATCATAAATATGTTTTACTATGCTTCAAAGAATTAATCAATTCATTGACCAAATCACGAAAGGAATCCAAATTCAATTGAAACACCAGATGTATCCGTAGAACAAATCACAAGGGATATCTAATTTTTATGAGTTAAAAGCTAAGCAATCAATCATATGAAATTATCTCAAATCATCAAATGTATCCTTGAATCACAAGAGATATCCAAGAATCACTCCATACAATTGATTAGAAGTAAAACAATTGAAATATAAAACCCAATAAAATCAGAATAATAAAAACTTACATAAAAGTGATGTTGTTCTTCATTGGTGAGGCTTCATCCCCAACCTTAGTTGGGAATTTAGCTCCACATAAAAAATAAAATATAAACCTAAACCTAAACCTAAAGAAAAACTAAACAAAAGAATTTTGCTCTCTGGGATTCTGTCTTTTCTTGAATGTAAAGAAGTCTATTTATAGACTTAGGGAAGTCCTAGAAGCCCAAGTAAACCTAGATAATTCGGAGGTCTGTCTCCCAGTTAAAATAAAAGTCTGAAATCGGAATAGGATTCGTCCAAATTTGTGTCTCTTAATTGCGGGGTGATTTTGACATAGTAACTCTACGAATTAGGAAAATCCTATTTCACAACGAATTGTATAATTTTGACTTAGCTTTCCAATGCCGTTTGAATCACTTCAATCCGATATTTGAGAAGAAAGTTACAGTCAAAATACTGAGACGTGTACAAAATCTGAATTTGAATTTGATCCGAAATCTTATCCAATCTGATCTTTAATCCGACTTAACATTTTCCTTGGATTTGGTTGAACTTAACCACATCATCTAGGTCTTCTCAAAGTATGCTTTCTTCCAAACTTCGCATTTTTCCCTTTAAAGCTGTAGTTTTTCTTCAACGTCCTACAAAATACTAAAAACACAAAACTAACACAAAATATTAAATAACGACACAGCAAAAGGATTAACTAATGTAAATAAAATGGTCCAAATATGCAATATTTGGCACTTATCACTCTTTCACATAAAACCCAAGACACCCACTCTCTGACCGAACGTACGCTAGACGGACCACCCGAATGTATGCTCTTGACCTAAGTGCGAGTGTTTGCTTGGGGGACCACCACAAGTGTACGTTGACCAGTCTTTGAACCATTAGGTAATACCCAAACTTACACCTAAACCCTTTTATCCATTGTGTCATTGTAACACCCCCAAATCCTTGATCAGTTTTGTTGGGTTACTAGCAATTACCACAATATAGCTAACTAGTAGCTAACTGGAGAACTGCCACTCTAAGCATTATCAGAGTTATTCAATAGGAAGATGAGATAAATCTAAAAAGTCTAATGACCATAAAAGAAACATATATTATCCTCAAAACATAGACATAGAACAACTAATAGAAATAATAACCTAATCAAACATTGTAATAATGTGAAGATCTCTCTTAAACAATTCTATAGTGGCAACTTCACCACTACTCTCTTCCTAGGAAGAGATTTCCTACAAGATGTAATAATTGCACAAGTTAAAAGACTTAATAAGTAAACCTCACATTTGGGTATGACATGAGCATTTATTATTGAACAGAAATAAATGTGCAGTTTGACAAAGATTTAAAAGATGAGAGGTGTTATCTCTGTTAATACACTAACAAAATATTGTTTTGTTGAAAGAAAGAGTTGTACTTCTAGTGGCAATCGCCTAAGTGTTTTAATGGAGAAAACTAATGCTTTAATATGTTATAACTATCACATTTGGTCTACCCGAGATATTGCCCATTTTCAACAGAGTTAGCACTGTCCCGAGGGACCTGTAATATAATGCTGGTGCCCCGACTATTGTATGCTAACCTCCCTAACACTAGCAGCCTGACCAAATTCGACCTTGGATGGCCAACGCTACTAATGATGTACGTTCTGTAGTGACCCGCTAATTAAGGCTGGTCCAGTCAGGATATAACTATTGGATTCAAGGCACTTATATCACATTCATACACATGTTTGACCATATAATCAAGTCTATATAGTAAACCCATGGCCATTATATTACTCGTACTAGTGCACTATGTTATACGATGCATCTTATCAACCAATTACTAAGACAATTATCAGGTTATACGAAAATGTAGACATGCTCATATCATACGCATACTCAGTCAGCTAACATATTGCACATTTTTAAGTAAAACGGCCGTATGTGTTTACTTACCTTGTGCGCTCGCGTGAGTCCTCCTACATCACAAATCCCTCCTATAACGAAATTGATAAGGAAAAATTTTTTTAGGTCTCCCAGTCTTACTAGGAGACTGAATTATGATTTTTTCTGGGATTTCTAGGGCTTTTAGGGTTTGTTTTACTCCCTATAAACAGGTCTCTAAGCCTTGAAGAGAGATATGCATAATTTTAGACAGAAAATATCTTCTTGGAGGCTTGAAGGGTTGAAGAGAAGATGAACATGCCAAGAAGCCATTCTAGCACCACCATGAGCAACTAAACATGTAGTAGGGTGTTGATGTAGCCATTTCCAAGTAACAATGATTTAATTTTATTTTTAATTTAGGAATTGTCTATATGCATAATGGTTGTATAACTTAGAGATTTGGTTTTAAAGTTTATATTCAATCATTATAAAATTCTTCTCTTGTTTTAGAAAGCTTTTTATCTTGATTAAACTCAATCCTTCATATTTTATGTGATTATATGAATAATTGTTATAAAACGGTTTTAACTAACACATGATCAAGAGAGTTTGATAGGTCATGCCTAGGGAAGGCAATTACTCTACACCCTAGCTTAGTGTAATTTAGGTAGACAATTCGTATGACCCGAAGATGAGTTATGCTTCTCCCTTGATTGAGTGTAACTCGTTAAATGATTTGAAAGTCCACACCTAGCGAAGATGGACCGTACCGCATCTAGAGGTTGGGTCGACGGTCCGTGCCAACCTAAGATGGATTATACTTATTTCTTAGTTATGGTATTTTCTTGACTACTCGAGTGAGAGCCCTATATCATGCATATTATAAATTTTCCTTGTTAATTTATGATTGATCATTATTATGCGGTTAGAAGTAAAATCAGCCTCCTATTCTTTCTCTCATTATTACTATCTATCTTTACTTTTATGTATTTATTTTTGGAAAACAAAAATAAATCAAGTTTCTTTAAACTGAGTTACTTTCAATCTTGACAAGCTTAATTACAACGCATGTGCAGTTCTTGAGGTTCAACACCCTTTATATAGCCCTATCCTACAAGGATTCATTCTATTGTAAGTGATAATTTTTATTATTGATACTTTTACACACAAAAAGACCACATCACATATAACGATGTGTCGTATTTCGTTATAGCAGGGATTTGTGATGTCGAAGGACTCAAGCAAGCGCATGAGGTAAGTAAACACTTACGAAGGTTTTTCGTAAAAACGTGTGATATGAGGAATCGCCCTTCTAAGCATTTTCAGAGTTAATGCATAGGAAGGTGAAATAAATTTGAGAAACTATTGAATCAACAAATGGACGAGTAAAATCCGCAAACTCAAAAGCATGGAGCATCTAACAATAATGATAAACAAACATGATAACAACATGTAAATCTTAAAGCAAAGTCTGCAGTGGGACCCATACCACTCTTGGGTTCTAGAAATATGTTCCCTAAAAGTATAATAACAGCGTAAGTCTAACAACTTAGTAAGTAAACATCACAATTGAGTATAATATGAGCTTATTATTAACCAGAATTAAACGTGCAATTTTATTAAACATTTAAAAAGAGGTGTTGTCTCCGTTAATACACAATAAAAGTATTGTTTGGTTAATAAAAGAGTGGTGTACTCTCGGCGGCAATCGCTTAAGTATTTTAATGCAACAAACTAATGATTTATAGGTCATACTATCATGTATAGTCTACCCGAGATATTACCCATTTTCAGCAGGGTCGGCACAATCCTGAGGGACCTATGATACAATGCCGGTGCCCTGACCTTTGTATGGTACCGTCCATAACACTAGTGGCATGACCGAGTCTGACTTCGGGTGGCCCACTAATGATGTACGTCTTATAGTGACTACCCTTTAAGGCTGTGCCGGTCACAAACAACAATTGGATCCAAGGCCGATATAACAACACACACATTTGACCATAGAATCAAGTCTATATAGTAAGCCCATGGCCATTATACTGAACGTGCTGATGTACCATGTCATACAATGCATCTTATCAACCATTTATTAAAAGCAATTACCAAGTCATTATGAAAATGTAGACATGCTCATATCATATGCGTGGTCAGTCAGTGGACATATCCCACGTTTTTAAGGTAAGTGCTTGTAAGTGGTTAGTTACCTCGTACGCTCGCTTAATCCCTCTGTCATCACAAATCCTTGCTATAACGAAACATGATTCATCGTCATAAGTAGTACTAGAGAACTCTATGAGGGTCCATCTAATGAAAAGGGTGCTAAGGCCTCATACACATTTATGGGAGTAAGGGGCATATAAACCGTCATCTGGTCGAGCATTCGTCCCCTAGGGCGAGTGTTCGGCCAGGGGCTAGGGTTTAGCCAGAAAGTGCCCAAAATGCTCCTAGGCTCCTATGTGTTGGTGTCTTATTTCTAATCTTAAGACAAACATCTATGCTACTATATGATACCACTACAAGAATCAAGGAAGGGTGTTTAAAACCTTTGAAAGTTATTAAATAAGGCAATTCCAATTATCAAGAAAACAAAGGTGGGTAGAAAACCCTATTGTAATTATTCTTTGTTTCACACAAGAAAAATAAACATGGGGACATGCCAAAACATCTTTAAAACTTGTAATAGTAAGGAAAAAGAGCAACACTAGAATAAGCTTATACTCAAAATATTAACACTAAGCTAGCATAATCAATTCAACAAAATATAAGGGAAATATGGTGATGGTTACCTTAGCAAGCAAGCTATTTAAGGCTCCTCCTCTTCCAAAGGCACTCACAAAGCTCAAACACTCTTAATAGACAAAGCGGCAGAGTTTTTCCAAGGTTTCAAAGAGCATTTTGAGGTCTGGGTCGAGTAGGGGTGTGGGGTTATTTATAGGTGAGGGAAACTGAGGGCGAAATGGGAATTTTGCCAGAAAGGAATGAGTGCTTGTGTGGTCCCCATGGATGAGTGCTCATGTACTGTTACAACAAGCCAAAAATGCTTCTCAAGCGTGCGCTCTGGGGACCACACAGAGCTGACTGCACCAATACCAACAATATTCCAGGCAACATCGTTTCTCATTAAGACTAAACCACCATTGATTGACTCATAGGTAGTAAACCAATCACTTTTAGGGGACAAATGAAAATAATATGCAGTATCAAGGACCCACTTGTCGTAAAAAAGATCATCATAAACGGAATCTGCAAGAGAAAATTTTGAATCCTCCTAATTTTCTTCGACAACACTAGCCATAGAAGAGGAACTTGGCTTATAACATTCCTCTTTATTTCTCAACTTCAAACACTCGGATTTGTAATGCCCACACTTTTTGCAATAAAAACACTTAACTCTGTTCTTCGAGTTGGATTGTGATTGGCCTCTTCTATACAATTTTGTTTTCTCTCTACCTTCCTATAAATATAAACCATTTATATTGTAAAATTAATCAAAAAAATAAAATAAAAAATAAGAGCAAAATGTTGCACTTTGACCGACGTAAAAACTTTGTATCTATTTTAGTATTCCACCCTTCGTCTTTAATTTTCATAGTTTTGTCTTTTCTTTCAGTCAGTACGTTAAAAACATGAGGTAATATATATATCTAGAGACAGGCTGCTTGACTGATCAATTGCAAAAGAATTTAAGAAGATGAAAGTATAGCATTGGTTAGATTGCTATTGAGTTGAGCCACCATTGATTTAAGCCCGTCATTGAAAAGTTGGACGGCATTGTTGATGTTGGCCATTACTTCCACTTCCACATGAACTCCGTTCATATGGAATATTACCTAACGCAGTAAGTTCGGAAATGGCTAATTTCATTGCCCCATACTTGTACAAAGTCTAGCATCATCAAAGCCATTAATAATGCCTCTGTTTTTTTTTTTTTTTTTTATCAGTACTATATATTAGGAGAAATATATATTAGGTATAAACGGTTTTTAAATCATAACTTCCACATTTAAAAGTTTGCTGGTTAATATCTCATGTTTTGGCATCTTTTATTTCCACTTATTTGTTAGTTAAAATGCCCAAAATGTCTCTCTTTTTTTTTATATAAAAAATAAAAAATAAAGTGAAAATTAAAAATAAAAATTCTAATGACCCATGCGCGCCATACCCTAGGTTTGGTGACCCATGACCACACCATAGGTCTGGTGACGCCCGGCCAACCGTGGATCACCAATATTTTGAATTTTTTTTTATTATTATTTGAATTTTCACTTTTGTGCATTCTAGACGTTTTAACAGAAATAATGGTAAATTAAAAGGAACTGAAACATGGTATACCAACATTGCAAGTTTTTAAACTTTACGATCATGATTGCATAAGAGATTATACTCCGCGGGTGTAAGTGAAAATAGTATGAAGAAAGCATGCTAACCAGTAATTGCTGGGATAATTGGTTGACATGTTTCGATTTCCCAACATCTTGTTGATCTGCAACAACGTAATTTGGTAATTTTTCAACTGCACATCTATGCTTATTACATCACCCTGCAATGCTGAGCCAAATTATATTATTAACTTATAGTGCTTTATATATGTTATTTTACTGGAAGACATGCCACCCTTGCACATGTATGTGAAAGGCCTTAGGAGGCGTTTGGTGTAAAGAATGGCTACTGCATTTGAAAAAGGAAAAGTTATTGCTAAGAATAGTAGAAGATGGAATAGAATAATTGTTTATATTTTTTAATTTGGTGACAACATACATACTCTCATAAGATTTAAATTAAAATGGCTAAAATACCCACATCTAAAAAAAATAACTGGGGTTTTGTTTGTTTCAAAAAGTTGAGCTCCGGTGGCCAGCAATAGATTTCGGCGACAAGCGGTAGCTTGCTTGTAATTCTGGCTAGTCAAATGGCTAAGAATTTGGTGAGCTGCTATAGTGCTCAATAATTCACAATTCATATTTATAATAGAATAAAATAAAAATTGATGTGATTCTCTCTTTTCTTTCAGAATAGCAAAATTAGATAAAAAAAAAAAATTAATGGAAAAATGAAAGTGAATAGATGTAGTGTTGATTCCGACGTCGTAGGTGTTTTGAAATAGAAAAATCTATTTTTTTAGTAAAATATTTGTCTAGCTGCTTGTGTGATTTTTCCAAATTCATAGCAAATTCTCAATGAAGCAGATGCGTAATTGACACCTCTGAGTATTTCATTGCTTGTAGGAATAACAAAGGCTGGGATGTAATCATCGAATCCCAGACGTTGAGCTGTAATGAGAGAGTGTTCAAAAGCATCATACTTTGGGAAATCACAAAAATGTTTGACCTTAATTAGGACACGATTAGAGGGTAAGTAAGGATGGAGAGTAATTAAGTATATATAAAGGCAAAAAGTGGTTTAAATTCATAGTTTATGTAAAAAATAAACTTAATTATAAAGAAGAAAAAACCATAAATATATATATATATACATAAAGAAGAAAACTAAACTTAAATCTAAAGAAGAAAAAACCTTGATGATTATATATATATATAAATATAGATCGATCATATTCCGACTGTTGGAAAACCTTCCCGTAGGCCCCTTGGGGAAAGCAATCCCATAGGGTAAACAATTGTATTTTACCACTTTCAAACGATTGTTGTTGTTCCCATCATCCGACAACGAGTCCCCGAAAACGAAGAGATGAGGTACTTGTGGATTTCCAATTGCATTACAATGTTGTTGCAAGTTTGATAGCAGCAAGAAAATAAGAAGCATCCACAACAAAGTCTTTAGTTGAGATGCCATTCATAGCCAAAACAAGTAAAGCCTAAAGGGCATTGAAATTCAAATTAAGGAGCATGAGATGAACGTCACCAAAGTTTCTAGTGAGGTGCTAATTAATGGTATTAAAATTTTGGGCGTGGGCATTATATGCATTAACATTTGATGATTATCTTTATATTATGAGCTATTTTGTTTACTCTGGTGTATGAATGTGTTGTTGTGTACGTAATGCTCTTTATTCTTATAATTTAGAAAGTCTTCTGCTGAGGTCTCTCGTCTTTAAGAGGTTGAAATCCCTGAGTCTTGTCTCGTGAGGGATAGGGTTGGGAGACGAACCATGAGATCAATTACTAGCTAATTGACTTGCGATGGGTCGCTACAATTTCTCCTGACGAGCCAGTGATGAGAAAGCCTGCACGAAGACAGCCCAACAACCTCCAAGACTTGCTGGACAAAGTGGAGGAATTCATTAATGAAGAAGAAACCTTGAAGGCAATGTGATCGGCTCAGAAGTTGCTAAAAAATTCGAAGATAAGAAAAGAAAAGAGAACCGAAGAATAGATGAACTGAGACCTATCAAGAAGAAGTTCAGCAATTACACTTTCACACCACTCAATGCCAACATTTCCGCGGTCTTGATGGAAGTTAAGAAAGACCCAGAATACCAGAAGCCTCAGAGAATAATGGGCGACCCACCGCCTCAAAATTGGGACAGATACTACAAGTTCCACGAGGCGAACGGTCACTACACGAAGGGTTGTATACCGTTAAGACTTCTCATCGAAAAGTTCATCAAAAATGGTAAGTTAGTCTGGCTTTCGGGAGAACATAGGGGAGCAATCATCAATAAGGAAAACTATGTTCGGAAAGTGAGCTACCGAAACCCTTGGGGCCACCGGCAAAGGGAACGATATAGAAGTAGAAGTCCAACAGAGGATCGCAGAGGTCGGGTTAGACATCCTGCCCTAGACTCGTCAGAAAATATTTTTGGTGGAAAACATTTTCCTTGAAAAGATTTCTTAGAAAAGATTTTTCGTTTCTTGGCATGTGCAAAAAATCAGGCGGGTCCCGGTCGAGTCCCCGACCTCGGAAAATGTTTTTAGGAGAAAACATTTTCCTGGAAAACATTTTTCGATATTTGGTGTATACGAAAAATCATATTAAACACTAAATTATTGTTAATTAATTTGTATATTTTACTTAAACATAATTTTTAGTTTTATTTTTTAAATTATTGTACATTAGTATTTTTATGTTGTGAATAAAAATTACATTTTATAGGTTAAAATGATTAAATAAAGAGAATAACTTATATAGGGAAGTTGCACAAAATGTGAGTTTTGTGCAACCAATCAGAAGGTGACACCTAAGCTAAACTTACCAAACTTAAGTTTTTTTTTTTTAAAAAAAAAAAGTTCAACTACACCCGATTAGATTACATATGAAATAAAAAATTAATTTTTTTTTTTAAAATAAAAAAATTAGAATTGAAGGGGTGGTTGCCAAGCACCCCAAGTGGGGGAAGGGTGGTTGGCAGCCACCTCTAGGCCTACGGGGGGCCGTGCAGCCACCCCAATGGCCTATGGGGTGGCCGGGCGAAGCACTACATGGAGGGCCGCAGACGGGCCACCCTAGGTCTCCAGAGGTGATGGCCAACCACCCCAAGTGGGGGGGGTAGGTGGTCACCACTCCTTCAATTTTGTTTTTTTTTTAAATAAAAAAATAAATAAAATAAATAAAATTTTTATTTTATTTAGAATATAATCTGGTGTGGTTGAGTTTTTATTTTAACTATAAGTCTAATAAAATTGGCTGATGTGTCTGCTTTTTAATGGTGGCACAAATATGACTTTTGTGCAACAGGTGCACCCAAGTCACTCTCTTAACTGAAAATATAAAAAATATTTGTAATTTTCCGTGCGCGCGCCAAACGCCGAAAAATGTTTTCAATATAAAACATTTTCGTAAAATGACTTTCCTGAAAATATTCTACGACAGATAATATTTTATGCCGAAACAAACAAAGCCTTAATTAGATAATCAAGCTCAGATTAAATGTCAAGACAATCAAAAGGAAGCTAAAATAAAAAGTATGGAAACAAATGCTAATTCCTTAAAAACTTTGAGAGATGGTGACCAAGCTACATCACCCTAAGTAGAAAGTCATGAAGACTTTTTAGTCTAAATTTTAGACGAAGATTACCATCCATGAGCTTCTGACTATAATATTCATGTATTAGTTATGTTACTATTCACCAGCTCCTCCTCTTGTTCTTTTCTGAAGCTCTTTGACTCTTGCCAATCAATATTTTCGATGTTTATACCTTATTTGACATTTCTTGATATGTTAATTGATTCTAAATTCTCTTTTATCTTCTCAAATCGTTCACCTACGAAGAAGATCAAGATTTATTTGCATATGATGGTTTTGAGCCATAGGAGAATATAGATTCTGATATTAAAATAAAGAGAGGTAAATCAATGAGAGAAAACATAGATTTTAGGTGGTTTAGCCTATAACCTACATTGACACGGTAAACCCTATTCTTGGCTACATTTTTCTTGATGTGTGATTTGAGTACATGACTCTATTTATAGAGCTTTAAGCTGATTAAAAAAAAAAAAATTGAGGGTAATTAATCACAAATCAAATCCACATTAATCGAAAGAATTTCTATCCTCATCAAAGAAAGAAAAAGTCTAAAACCAATAATGTTTTTCGCTCATTTTGTGAAGATAGTTTATGTGAGAAACTTAAAATTCGCTTATTCTTTGATATATATACGTATGAGATAAGTGTATATGTGTTTTTCGTTCATTCGAGGTTAAAGTGAAGTGTTTTATTACACTTTTTGAATTTCAATATGAATAAGGGTTTGTTTGGGATTGCAGTTTCAATAAGTGTGATTTTAAAAATTATATTATTAAAAATTATGATTTTGAAATCGCTACTTTTTAAAATCGCAAAGGCATTTGGTAATCAATTTTTTTTTTTTTTTTCGTTATTTATAACTTATTTGACCTTTCTTGATATGTTACTTAGGTTATTTAATTGATTCTGAATTTTCTTGTATTTTCTCAAATCATTCACCTACAGAGGAAGATCAAGACTTATTTGCCCATAATGATTATTGGCCATGGGAGAAAGACAAGTCTAAAATTTAAGAACTCTTAATCAAATGAAAAAATATAAATAAATATCGGATATAAAATAAAACTTAAGGATTTTACATAATTCGGTCAATGACCTATGTCCACAAGATAAAACCTAAAGGGTTATGTTTTGCTTTTATTCATGAGTAATGCTAGGGCCCATCTTTTTATCCTCTTTTTATCCTCCAAAAGCTAATGTAGCTTTTAAAATCATCATTAAATTTTAGATGAATCACACTTGAATTTTGATCTAATGGTAATTTTGAAAAACCACATCAGCTTTAAGAAGATAAAAAGATGGTACATAGCATTACTCTTTATTCATTGATGAGTTTACAATACAAGAGGCACTATTTATAGAGCTTACATAAAATATAATCTTAATCAAATCTCTTAATTTATGATGATTTAATCTCACCCAATACATGTTTTTTGCTCGTTCTGTGAAGATAGTCTATATATATATATATATATATATATATATATGAGATATGCTAGAATCTAATAAAAACTTCGTATTTTGACCATAAAAGTCTGTGTGCCAAGATGCCACATCTTCTTTTTGTTTTGTCTTTTT
>NC_081541.1:36688540-36718049 GCF_901000735.1 Corylus avellana | reverse complement strand
AATGAAGAGAATAACTTATATAGGGAGATTGCACAAAAGGTGAGTTTTATGCAACCAATCAGAAGGTGACACCTAAGCTAAACTTACCAAACTTAAGGTTTTTTTTTAAAAAAGTTCAACTACATCAGGTTATGTCACAAATGAAATAATTTTTTTTTTTTTTAAAAAAAAGAATTGGAAGTGGTGGTCAAGCCGCACACCCTGTTTGGGAGTGGTGTATAGCCACCCCCATAGGCTCATGGGTGGTCAAGAGCTACTCCCAGGCCCAGGGGTGGAGGCCAGCCACCCCAAGTGGTGGCCACCAAACACCTTCACCACTTTGTTTTTTTTTAAAAAAAAAAAATATTTAATTTTTTATTTTATCTAGAGTATAGTCTGGTGTGATTGATTTTTTATTTTAACTATAAGTCTAATAAAATTGGCTGATGTGTCTGCTTCTTATTGGTGGCACAAAATGTGACTTTTGTGCAACAGGTGCACCCGAGTTGCTCTCTTAACAGAAAATATAAAAAATATTTGTGATTTTCCGTACGCGCGCCAAACGCCGAAAAATATTTTCAACATAAAACATTTTCGTAAAATGACTTTCTTGAAAATATTCTACGACGGATAATATTTTATGCCGAAACAAACAGAGCCTTAATTAGATAATCAAGCTCAGATTAAATTTCAAGACAATCAAAAGGAAGCTAAAGTAAAAAGTATGGAAACAAATGCTAATTCCTTAAAAACTTTGAGAGATGGTGACCAAGCTACATCACCTTGAGTAGAAAGTCATGAAGACTTTTTAATCTAAATTTTAGACGAAAATTACCATCCATGAGCTTCTGACTATATGCATGTATTAGTTATGTTACTATTCACCAGCTCCTCCTCTAGTTCTTTTCTGAAGCTCTCTGACTCTTGTCAATCAATATTTTCGATGTTTATACCTTATTTGACATTTCTTGATATGTTACCTGATTCTAAATTCTCTTTTATTTTCTCAAATCGTTCACCTACGAAGAAGATCAAGATTTATTTGCATATGATGGTTTTGAGCCATTGGAGAATATAGAATCTGATATTAAAATAAAGAGAGGTAAATGAATGAGAGAAAACATAGATTTTAGGTGGTTTAGCCTATAACCTACATCGACATGGTAAACCCTATTTTTGCCTACATTTTTCTTGATGTGGGATTTGAGTACATAAGTCTATTTATAGAGCTTTAAGCTGATTTCAAATACAAAGAAAATCCCTTGAATTGAGGCTAATTAATCACAAATCAAATCCACATTAATCCAAAGAATTTCTATCCTTATTGAAGAAAGAAAAAGTCTAACACCAGTAATGTTTTTCGCTCATTTTGTGAAGATAGTTTATGTGAGAAACTTAAAATTCGCTTATTCTTTGATATATATACATATGAGATAAGTGTATATGTGTTTTTCGTTCATTCGAGGTTAAAGTGAAGTGTTTTATTTCACTTTTTTAATTTCAATATGAATAAGGGTTCGTTTGGGATTGTAGTTTCAATAAGTGTGATTTTAAAAATTATATTATTAAAAATTATGATTTTGAAATCGCTACTTTTTAAAATCACAAAGGCGTTTGGTAATCAATTTTTTTTTTTCATTATTTATAACTTATTTGACCTTTCTTGATATGTTACTTGGGTTATTTAATTGATTCTAAAATCACCTACGGAGGAAGATCGAGACTTATTTGCCCATGATGAATGATTATTGGCCATGGGAGAAAGACAAGTCTAAAATGAAAGAACTCCTAATCAAATGAAAAAATATAAACAAATATCGGATATAAAATAAAATACAAGGATTTTATGTAATTCGGTCAATGACCTACGTCCACAAGATAAAACCTAAAGGGTTATATTTTGCTTTTATTCATGAGTAATGTCAGGGGTCATCTTTTTATTTTCTTTTTAACCTCCTAAAGCTGATGTGGCTTTTAAAATCATCATTAAATTTTAGATGAATTATACTTGAATTTTGATCCAATGGTAATTTTGAAAGCCACATCAGCTTTAGGAGGATAAAAAGATGATCCTTAGCATTCCTCTTTATTCATTGATGAGTTTACAATACAAGAGGCTCTATTTATAGAGCTTACATAAATATAATCTTAATCAAATCTCTTAATTTATAATGATTTAATCTCACACAATACATCTTTTTCGCTCGTTCTGTGAAGATAGTCTATCTGTGCAACTTAAAATGCACTTATTCTTAATTTGCTATATATATATATATATATATATATATATGCCACATCGACTTTTATGGGCAAAATATGAAGTTTTTATTAGATTCTAGCATTTCTCTCTCTCTCTAATAAAAACTTCAGAGAGAGAGAGAGAGAAATGCTAAAATCTAATAAAACTCTCACATTTTGCCCATCAAAATCCTAGATGGCAAAGTTCACTGGCCCAAGTTGATGTAAAATGGCACATGACCCAAATTAATGACAAATGGCACTTTGCCACCTAGGATTTTAATGGCCAGCATATCAAAAAAAGCATATCTCATATATATATGAGATAAGTGTATATGTGTTTTTTTGTTCATTTGAGGTTAAAGTGAAGTATTTTCATGCACTTTTTTAATCTCAATATGAATAACTCTACAACATTCTCTCTCCTTTTGGTGACTTTCATTGTTTTCTCTTCTGGAAGGGCATTAATTTCGGTTAATTTTTTTTTTTTTACATTTCACTATGGGAAAAACTTCTATCTGGATGAGGTGTAAAACATAGGTTTTACAACCTCCAATAATATGGTGACACCTCAAATAAAGCAAAAAAATTGCACAACAATATCATAGACCAAATACAGCAGATTTCAGAATCAATAGAGAGAAAGAAGAGAAACACGACGGTTGTGACCCAGCTGTGGGTTTGGAACCCAAACGCTGGGTCTGGCCGTGACCCAACCCAGCCGTGGGTCACGTCAGACCCACAAGTAGGTATGGCACCCAATTTTCTTGAGGATTTTCCATCAATTTGAAGAAGCCTAGTTCAAGAAAGAAAACTCAAATCAGATGTTTTATTTTACTTTCAATCTTTTCTAGTAGGTTCTAAGATACTTTTCAATCTTTTCGAGTTGGTTCTAAGATACCTAAGTCAGTAAATACTATTTTGTGAACTGGGTGGTGTTTTTTTTTTTTTTTTTTTCAAGAATTCTAGTGCAGAAGACACAACTGACTTTAGGAATTCTAATTTTTCCTCAGGAAATTCAGTCTCTTTTGCATTCCAGATCAGTGTTAGAATATTATATTTCCGTAATATTCTCAATATATTACTGAAATATTTGATACTGTATTCATTATTGTTAATATTCTGATTTTATATGATTTTGTAATTATTGTATTTCTTTTCTTTTAGGGTCTCATTCAATTATAAATAAGTCATTCTATTGTACAATTGAATATACATCAAAAATACAAATTTTTTTTTTCTACAATGACCCCATTGCCTGACGACTTTGGATCTCTCGTCATGTGGAGTTCTACGAACAAAAAATGTTCACCAGTCAAATGCATTTTTTGCATTCATGCTCCGCATATTCTCCTGTCTTCACTAACCCCTCGATTGTCTTATTTCCTGGATCATCTGCAGATAACTCAAGCTCATTGGATGGACCTTCTACGACTGCTTCTAATTTGCCTAATTCTACTACGGATCCTCCTGCTGCATCACACACTCTCGAGCCTTCTCATGAACCTCATCACCCCTATAGGGTAAGAGCACCACCTGCCCATCTCCATGATTATCATTGTTTTTCTATTCTTGCTACTCTTCATGAACCTCACACTTATCGTGACACTAGTGCTAACCCTCTTTGGTAGAAAGCTATTTCTGATAAACTAGATGCCCTCTCTAAAACCCATACATGGGACTTGGTGGATTTGCCTCCTGGGAAGTTTGCAGTGGAATGTAAGTGGGTTTATAAAATTAAAACTCGTGTAGATAGATTTATGGAACGCTATAACGCTCGTCTTGTTGTGAAAGGCTTTGCTTAAGAGTATGGTATTGACTATGAGGAGATTTTTGCTCATGTTGCTAGACTGACCTCTGTTAGATTCTTACTTGCAGTTGTTGTTGTTCATCATTGGCAGTTATTTCAAATGGATGTTAAAAATGCATTCCTCAATGGTGATCTTACAGAAGAAGTCTATATGCACCCTCCACTTGGCTATCACCATCCGCCACACAAAGTTTACAGACTCCGCCAGGCACTTTATGGTTTCAAGCAGGCTCCTCGTGCTTGGTTTGCCAAGTTCAGTTATGTGTTGCTCAACAAGGCTTTGTTTCTAGTTCTTATGACTCAGCTTTCTTTCTTTGGACTACTGATAATGGTACTATCCTTATCCTTCTTTATGTAGACGATATGATTATTACAGGTGATGACATTTCAGGCATCCATGCTCTTCAATCCTTCCTTAGCCAAAATTTTGAAATGAAGGGCTTGGGGACACTTAACTACTTCCTTGGTCTTGAGGTTACCTCGAGTAATGATGGTTATTATCTCTCTCAAGCCAAATATACATCTGATCTATTTTTCTGAGCATGTCTGACAAACAATAAAACAGTGAGCAACCCTCTTGAAACGAATGTCAAACTTCTAGCTATGGATGGTGAGCCTTTATTAGATGCTACTCTCTACAGGCAGCTAGTAGGTTGTCTTATTTATCTTATTGTTACACAGCCCGCTATTGCCTATGCTGTTCATTTGGTGAGTCAATTTATGAGTGCACCTCGATTTACTTATTATGCTGCTGTTCTTTGCATTTTGCGCTATGTCAAAGGCACTATGTTTCGTGGTCTTCACTTCTCTTTTTATTCATCTCTTGAGCTCCGGGCCTACTCTAATGCTAATTGGGCTAGTGATCCTACTGATCGTCGCTCCACCACTGGATTTTGTTTCTTACTTGGAACTTCTTTAATTTCATAGCGCAGTAAGAAACAATCGGTTGTTGCTCGATCTAGTACTAAAGCTGAGTATCGTGCTCTTGCTGACACTACATCTGAACTTCTCTGGTTATGATGGCTTTTGTCCGACATGGGTGTTTCTCAGTCCACTAGTTCTCCTATTTATTGTGACAATCGGAGTGCCATACAGATTGCTCATAATGATGTTTTCCATGAGCGCACAAAACATATCGAGACTAATTATCATTTCATCCGCCATCATCTTCAGCATGGTATTTTACATCCTCATTTCATCATCTCTACAGATCAATTGGCTGACATCTTTACCAAATCTCATCCACCGGGACGACTCAATGATCTTATCTCCAAACTCAAGTTGGCTTCGCCCCCTAGAGCTTGAGGGGAGATGTTCGAATATTATATTTATGTAATATTATATTCTCGTAATATTCTCAATATATTACGGAAATATTTGATACCGTATTCATTATTGTAAATATGCTGATTTTATATGATTTTGTAATTATTGTATTTTCTTTCTTTTAGGGCCTCATTCAACTATAAATAGATCATTCTATTGTACAATTGAATATACATCAGAAATACAAATTTATTCTCTACAATTATCTTTTTGTTGTCTTTTTCTACAGGAGACATTGATTCGTAGGCTGGGTGGTTGATGTTTTCTGCAAGTCTGTATCAGAGCAAGTGAGTGATGGTGGAGGGAAAGAATCTTGAAGAAGCCTATGGTGATTATGAGGAGGAAAATGAGTCCAAAAAGGGTTTTGTGGTTGTTTCTGCCTTCCAATCCTATGGTTTAAAATGCTTTCGTAACGGCCAGACCCATAGCTGGGTCTGGCGTGACCCAGCCATGGATGGGCGGCAGCACAAGAGAGAGGTAGATGCCGTGGGTCAGACCCACGGCGGCTCTCAAGCCGTGGGTCTGGCCGTCTCCGTTGCCGTGGGTCACAGCCTCTCCAACCTCTGATGGGTTGATTTCCGGTGGCTGATTTGGGTTTTGATGATTGTTATCAAGTGTTTGAGTCTTATTTTCTTAAGATGAAATAGATGAGGTGTCATTATCTCATTGGATGCTATAAACTATGGGTTTTACACCCTAGCCGGATAGTAGGGGCTCTCTTTCAATATCAAATTTCATGCATATATTTATCATTTTTTAGTGCACAAAAACACTTGTTGTTTATATTCAACAAAGAGCAAAGTCTTAACATTCAAATTTATTTTTGTTTAATTTTTTCATTTCGGTGTATAAAATTTCTCATCTTTTCTTATTTTTATTTTTTATTTTTTGTCCTGAATGACAGGAATATCTTTCTTCCTGGTTTTTGCTTTGATCTTCCTGGTTGTGTGAGTAGAATTGCAAGGCCAGGTGCAGCATGTTTGGTGTTATTCCATATTGTCTGAATCCAAACACATGTTGTTGCCAACTTCGACCTCCAATTGTTTAGGTTGTGAATTTTATGGATTTCAAGTTGATGAAAAAAAAATTAAATAAAGTGAAAAGAAAAAGGATGGCTAGAGAGTGTTTTAGGGAATAAATTGAAATGAATAAAGTAATGCTTCGGTAGTATCATCAACTTCTTCCCTTTTTTTTTTCTTTTTTTTTTCTTTTTTTTTTTTCCTTTTTTCCTTTTAATAATCATTGATGGAAAATAAATGATAGAATTTTCTACAAATCAATGTTCAATCTCAAATTATTTGTAAGAGTAACTAACTAATAAATCCTCCTCAGTAAACATTCCTCCTACCAACTAGTAACTAGCATTCTCAATTTCGTTATCTTCTAATATAGCCAACAAAAAAAAAAAAAAATTAGCTATTCCCTCTTAGTATGTAGTTTTGCTCGTCCATTTAAAAAGGAAGCTAAAGTAAAGAAACAAATGCTAATTCCTTAAAAACTTTGAGAGATGGAGACCAAGCTATATCACTAAAGTAGAAAGTTTATAAATTTTAGACGAAGATTACCATCCATGAGCATATCAGGATTTCTTTGCCCATGATGATTATGGGTCATGGGAGAAAGACAAAGTCTAAAATGAAAGAACGCTTCATCAAATGGAAAAAAAATATAAACAAATAGCGGATATAAAATAAAATACAAGGATTTTACGTGGTTTAGTCTATGACCTACGTCAATTGGATAAAATTCAAGTGGTTGCAGTTTGCTTTTATTCCTTGATGAGTGTACAGTACAAGACACTCTATTTATAGAGCTTACACAAGAAATATAATCTTACTCAAATCTCTTAATTTAGAGTGATTCAATCTCACCCAATATAGTACATGTTTTTCGCTCGTTCTGTGAAGATAGTGGATGTGTGCAACTTAAGATGCACTTATTCTTTGCTATATATATAAGATAAGTGTATGTGTACGTGTTTTTCGTTCAGTAGAGGTTAAAGTGAAGTACTTCACTAACCTTTTTTAATCCCAATATGAATAACCCTATAGCAATATTCTCTCTACTTTTGGTGACTTTCCTAGTTTTCTCTTTTGGTAGGTACTGTTTCTTTCTTCCTCATTTTGTTAAAAAAAAATTGAAAGGGCATTAATTTTGTTTATTTTCATTCCTTTTGGTGACTTTCCCGGTTCTCACTTTTGGTATTGGTTCCTCCCGTAGCACCATAATAAAACTATTATATGTCTTAATAACTTTGTTTTTTTTTTTTGTTGTGAATAACAGGAATGGTATCAGGACAAGGTGGTAGTATTTGCTTTGAGCTTCGTGGCTGTGTTAGTCAGATTTGCATGTCCCACTGCAGCATGTTTCACCACAGGAAAATGGGTCTTTAGTGACGACCTTGAGTCGTCGCTAAAGACCCACGTGTCGTCGTTGATGGTCATCAGTGACAACTACGGTTGTCGCTCCCAATCGTTGCAAGTAATCCGTCATTAAAGACTAAACTACGATGACCTTGCATGTCGTTGCTGTTAATAATTATCAGCGACGACAAATGTCATCGCTAATAACTATAAAAGTTTGTCGCTGAAAATGCATTTTTAAAGTCAATGTCGTCGCTGATGACACACACATCAGAGACGACATTGCCGTCGCTGATGACTCACACATCAGCGACGACATTTGTTGTCGCTGATGACGCACATATTAGCGACGACAAATGTCGTCGCTGATGAAGCACACATCAGCGACAACATTTGTTGTCGCTAATGATGCACACATTAGCGACGACAAAATGTTGTTGCTGATGACCCACACATCAGTGTTGCCGATGATCGTCGTTGTCAACATCAAATG
Source organism: Corylus avellana (assembly GCF_901000735.1). Classification (NCBI taxonomy): domain Eukaryota; kingdom Viridiplantae; phylum Streptophyta; class Magnoliopsida; order Fagales; family Betulaceae; genus Corylus; species Corylus avellana. The sequence goes on along the minus strand of NC_081541.1, from coordinate 36,709,840 downwards.
CAATTCTTTTTGGCCGATTAATGTTTTAAATTGTTTGGTATGAATGATCTAAACATAACAATATGTTAGAGCTTACTTAAGAACTCATTTTCTAATTAAATATGTTAAAAGGTCTGAAAAATAGTTAATTACAAGTGAAGAAGTCTCAAAAATAGCCTAAGAAAACTACATAATTGTCAAGTTTTTAAGTAAGTGCCAAAGAAGGCATATATCAACAACAATGTTCCTTGAGAAATTAAAGTTCATATGTAGCTAAGCAGCAAAAAAAGGATTACAAAGAAGGCTTCCCAGATGTAAGAACTGATAACTTGTACGACTCATCAATACCATATGTAACTGCACGGAGAAGAAGAGCATATATTAGACAATAAAACTCACTTAAAAACTACAAGCGTGTCTAATATAATAACCATATAGTTGGACAAACAGTTGCTACTCAAACATGAAAAAACGCAATAGAAAAAGAACATCTCCCTAATCGTACAAGAAGTTCTTTGATTAGAAAAATTCACCAACAAGCTTTAAATATATAAAATGAGCACTTTGGATATGAGTCTTTTCAAATTAAACATAAAAAAGTCAAATGAAGGGATAATCATTATGTCGGTTTCAAACCTCTGAGACTACTTTTTTAGAAATATATATAAATACTCACACACAAAAAATGCACATACAAATACAATAACAGCCCAAATCAAAGGATTTTCATTCCTTCGCATCAACGATTTGTGTATGTATATAAACATTGCAGCACCCTGACCATGCCCGAATCCTCTTTGCAAAGTTTCAAAGTTGAGAAGTCCATATCGTGTCATATCCTTGTACCTAGTTCATGTCTACCCAAAATAGCCCATATTGTGGATGTAAATGTCCACTGCCCCCCATCCCAAAGATAAAGGAAAATAACAACATCCCAAATCTTAATTTTGCAACAACCTAGCATGCACACACTCATGATGAATTGAACCCACCCTCCACCTTTTGTGTATGGAGGGAGGAGATTCCTTTTGTACCAAAGACCATCAACAAGCCTTGAACAAACATGTTCGAGTCAAGTTCACTAAACTCAAACATCTTTTTTTTTTTTTTTTTTTTAATGAATACTCTAAACTCAAACATCACTCGAACAAAACACAAATATGGATGCAATTTGGTAGTTTCATGAACAAAAGAACAAAGGAAAATTCTCCAGGGCAATTAGCGTTCAAGAGGTCATAGAATTCATCACATAATTAACTACATGAGTATCCACTAATAATTGATTTTGTATGAAAGCATTTAAAGAGTGATTAGGACTTGATATATATCAATGAAATTCATTGATGAATTTGAACATTACCAATATGTGGATTTGAAACAATTAGTTGTAACATGATATTTCAAATTCATGAAGCAAGTGATCTGTTGAAACAAACCTCTCATTTTTCTCTTATAACTAAAAAAAATGTGCACGAATTAGCTTATACACAAATTAGCTTTACCACAGTTTAAAAATCACCTATACCTTAGTACATCTGCAGTGTGTCCAGACTGAAATTCACCTCCGAAAACAGAAGTCCTGAGGCCTGTAGTAATATCCCACAAAACACATGTTTGATCGCCAGAACTGGTGATTAGGTGAGTGTCCTCATCTGGAACATATTGACAGGAGGAAACATAACCCTTATGCCCACTAATTTAATGTTATTCCATATTGTTTGAATCCAAATAAATGTTGTTGCCAGCCTCGACCTCCAATTGTTTAGCTTGAGAATTTTATAGATTTCAAGGAGACGAAGAAAAGAAAAGAAAAAGTGAATAAAGTGAAATGGAAAAATGAGGGCTAGAGAGTGTTGTACCGAATAAATTGAAATTAATAAAATAATGCTTTGGTAGTATCATCAGCTTCTTCCTCCCTCTCTTTTTTTTTTTTTTTCATTGTTGGAAAACAAATTCAAGAATTTTCTACAGATAAATATTCAGTCTTAAATTATTTTTAAATAACTAATAATCCTCAAGAAGCATTTCTCCTACGGTATTAACTAACATTGATAATTTTGTTATCTTCTAATACTAGCACTAAAAACAAATCAAAATTAGCTAGTCCCTCTTAGCATGTAGTTTTTCTCATCCATATATATATATGATTTGCTATTCTTCGAGCTCTTGTTCATCTCTTGTTCAACTCTTTTTTAAATCCACCATTAAATCTGTTACATTTGTATGACCTATGAGTTCAATAAATTCAATGATAGATTTAAAAAAATTATAGACGGAGTTGAATGGGAGTTGAATATGATAAGGAAAAATAGCATTTCTCTACAAGTATATATATATATATATCAAACTCCTACCTTGATATCATTATCTCCTAATTACAAGTTAATATGATCTTTGTTCGGAATAATCCCACCTTCCTGGCTCATCAAGAGAACACAGGGCCTCTAGATCATCGCTGATCCACCAAAGAGTGTGCCTCCCCGAGATGGGCTTCGCTCAAGATATGCAAGCTCAATTGAAGATGTTGATAGGTACGATCCAGCCCCGGAACCATAATGCACTCAAGACATCGAGTCAGAATCTCAAGTATGAATGCAACCTGGGATTTGGATTCGTGAGCCCCAGAAAGAGCAAGACCCGAGAATTCCAAATTAGGTCTCAATCCGTGAGATTCGGATCAAAGTCCTACTTCAAGGTGAATTGGGTATGGGTCACGGTCTGGGTCCAACTAGGACTTCAAGAAGTATCCGGTCAACAGTCTTATTCCTTGGAAGGGTAGGACTCTGGGTTCAAGCGGGATTCCCCGCTGACTCTCAAGGCTCTTAGTTTAATTTGGAAAGAAAACCCTTATACATGTTGGACTTGTCAGATAAGCCTATAAAGAGGTCCTTACACCAGATATAAAGGATATAGATTGAATTCTTGTGTTCTACACATACCATTCTTCAAAGACTAATTTAGGCATCGGAATGAGAGCTCGCCAAACCCCGATGAGTTCTCTTAATGTGTGTTGGTTTTGCAAGGATTGTGTGAGGCGGGAAGAACAAAGACACGAGCGGAGGAATCTTGAAGAACTTGCAATTCACACCATGCCGAAAACTATTCTAACAATCTTATTGCTAGTATTCTTAAGAATAAGTGAAAATACTAGATAAACTATTAGATGCTGAGCCATATGGGAGCTTGAGTGCAAGTCAAGGCTGGATTGGCTCTTCTTCTCTTTTTTTCAAAAAGGTTCGGAGAGACTACCCACTGGGAGCAGCATAGGAGGGGCCTAGATGGTGGGAACCACAGGAGCTCACTTAAATCCGACTAAGCCATAGCGTAATCTAGTCCCACCAGAACATCAATGAGAATCAAAGTATGTGGAAATTTTCTATTGCGGAGATTCGAACCCACGTCCTGGTACATGCATTGACCACTTGAAAATTTCTTTGGGGCATTGAACCATCACCCTTGATGATAGATGGATTGGTCTTGAAAGTGGAGAATATATTGTATGAAAAAGTGACTACATATATCTAAGATGTTGGATGGTTCAAATTCAAAGTTTCAATATACCTTTGCTTCTATAATTGGATCACAAGATGTAACATCGAAAAGCAGAAAGTCAATTCTAAAATCTGGATATGAGTGTTCCAATCAAGAAGCATGTGATTTCATCCTCGTCCTTATCAATTGTTAAATAAATAAATTTATTTATTCCTATCAACTTTGGTGATTTAATACCAGTGAACTCGTGGTGGGCATGGTATGCAATGTCTGTTCATCTCCTTTCTAAATCCTTTTTTTGTAGAATTTTATAATAAAATAAAATATACGAAAGGAAGTAGACAGGGAGAAAGAAACACATAATTTTTCCTTTGTTTTCTTTTTCATAGTAGTCAACCTCACACATCTCTTTCAAAATGCATTTTTTCCTAATACCATATATGATGCTGCAGGATGTAGTAGCCTGATCTTTCCAACATCCAAAGCTAGCCTCTTTTGCAGTCCCTTTTGATGATTAAAAAAATTAACAAATAAATGCTTTAGCAGCTTAAATCTCTCATAATATTAAATGTACAACGGTTAGTCCCAACTCACTTGAAATGGAAAGGATTCCTTGTAAATACACAAAACATGGCCCTCTATTATCAAAATTCTCCATACAAGTGCCCATTGAAACAAGGCTGCAATACTTGGCCCTTGCTCACTTTATCCCCTTCAACCTTCTTATAGACAAAGCACAGAGTATTCCATACATAGACACACAAGCTAAAAGCACTCAGTCCTGCCAGCACCCTGTACATTGTATCAGGGCCAAGTTTATGTGGCTTTCAATAAAAGTCTTACAATGTTTTTTGTGGTGTTTTATGGCATTCTCTTTTGACGATCTCTCAATTTTGTTGTGATCCACGGCTCTTTTCACTAGCAAATTTTGGCACAATGCGATTTGGCCCTTCATAGCATTTTTAACGGCTAGTTTTCATTTTCCGGCCTCATTGTCAGTTGCGACTTGGCCCTTCACCGGATTCTGTTAGCGGCTTGTCTCCGTTCTCCGGTATTTCTCTGGACGCCACTTTCAGCCTTTCTCATCTTTCTTATCGGCGAACCCTAGCACAATGTGGTTTGGCCCTTTACAAGATTTAATAGCTAGTTTCCATTCTCCAACCATCATTGTCAGTTGAGGCTTGGCCCTTAACCGGATTCTTTTAGCGGCTTATCTCCGATCTCCGGTATTTCTTCAGCTGTCACTTTCAGCTTTTGTCGTTGGCATTGCCTTGATCCAACCATCAACTTCGGATGCCTTTAATTTCGTCTCTTTTCCCAAACTCAAGCTTACACCTTGAGTTTGAGGGGATGTTAGAATATATTATTTCTTTTGTTAGAATATTTTATTTTCTTCATAGAGTTTATTTCTTTCCTTATGTATTTTAGGGTTTATTTTGGGTTTCTTACTCACTACTCATTGCCACTCTATAAATACAAATCTATGTAATAGTTTAAGACAATTCAACAAATATAAGATACGGTAAATATACAAGATGTAGCCCAAACGTTAACGTCTCTCTCTGCTTCCACTTTCTCTTTTATTTCTCTTTCATATTTTAGTATTTTATATATATTTCAACAAAAATAATATCCACATAAGACTAGCAGAACACCACAAAGCACCTAACATTTCCCGATATATATATTTTCTACTTGCTTAAAACATAGGCACGTACAAAATACATGGAGATGCAATCACAAGAAGAACTTGAAGAGGCAAGGTTAGGGAGCTGAAGAAATTCATAATGAAATAATAAATTGCAGAATAATAAAATAAGACACAAGATTTTTACGTGGTTCGGTCTATGACCTACATCCACAGATAAAACTCTAAGGGCTACATTATGCTTTTATTCAATAAATGATTTTAAAATCCAAATGATCCATATTTATAGGGATGTGGAAATAATACAAAAAGATATAATTAATAAAATCAAATCAGTATTGAATGTTTCTGATTTGATTTTATCAATTACAATCAATACAAATATATTCTCATAATATCAAATCTCAATCAATATATTCTAACATTCCCCCTCAAACTCAATGTAAAATATGCTAAAACCTTGAGTTTGATTTTCTTCGACTGCATTGGTTGGAGGCGGTTAGCGATGGTGATTGAGATGCGCGTTCAATAAAATTAAGCCAACTATGAGCCAAAATGAAAAGCCAATTATAGGCTAAAATGGGCTTGGGTTTTTAACCAATACCACAAGGCTGAAGAGAAATGGGCCAACTATGGGCCAAAAATGAAAGCCAACTGTGGGCTGAAATAGGCCTGAATTTTAAACAATACCACAAAGCCAAACAAAAGAAGAGTTAACTTTGGTCTAAAATGAGGGCCAACTTTGGGTTGAAGTGAGAGCCAACTATGAGTTGAAATGGCCTGGGTTTCAAACAATACCACAAAGCCGAGAAAAAATAGGCCAACTATGGGATAATGGACGAGCAACTAGGCCTCTTTTGATGGGCAACTTTTGATTTTGATTTTGATTTCTTTTTTCGGTTTTTTATTTTTAATTTATTTTTTTCTCAAGAATATCCTGTTCCCAGATTACATAAACTGGGATAAGGATTACCTTATTCCCGTAACCAAACAGAAATCCTATAGCAACTAAATCATGATATAATATTCCTAAACTAGAATATAAATATTTGCATACTCAAATAAGGGTAAATCAAACCCATTACCAAACATACTTCTTCTTCTCAACAAAACAACCCCTGAAAATTTGGCATGAGATGAAGCCCGCAGCTCTGCGACTTCAGTAGTGGCGTCATGGTGGTGCGTTGATGCTTGACGGTGTGATGGCGCTGGACTTAGTGAGTCGGAGAGGCGATGGCTGCTGGGTTGCGATGGGCGTAGCTGAGCGGCGCTGTGATGGCGTGATGGAGAATATCCCCAGTGAAGTGCGGATGAACGCTAGATGAAGATTTTGTGGAGCTAGGGGTAGATCCGCCATGAAACAGCTGGAAACATCCATGGAAGGCGGCTAGGAAGCGCTCATGAAAGGCTAGAGAAGGCGTGGCGGTTGGGCTGTGAGCGGGAATGGAAGTTGATGCTTGCTGGATGCCGGCAGTGAGCGGTGCGGCTGCAGTGACAGTGATGAGGCTTGGTGATTCCGGCAGATGCAGGACGGTGGGGCATGGGTTGCGAATGGCGCTGATGAGTGGCGCGTTATGGATGGTGGAGTGCCACCGTCGAAAACTGGAGGAAACTGTTGATAATGGCTCAAATTGTCAATAAGTGTGAAGATAATTGCTAGAAAATATCAATATTCAAGTTAGTGGGCTCAAGTCATATTTATCTATAACAGGATAAGTTAGTTTTAAAATGAGTCCAAGAACAACTTGGAATTGAATTTTTTTGGGAAAAACGTGTGTAGATAAACATGTGGGCTGCAATGCTTATTTTCATCATGGAAAAGACTTTGTATTCATGATGGTTTCGTTTTCCCAGCAGCAATTAAATTAAAATTGTTCTCATATTTTTTGTGATTAAGCCTCCATAAAAGGATATGTAGTCCTTGGTTGAGATTATCCGGAAAATTCAAATTGGTGAGAGCACTTTGTGGCATTTACAAAGTGTAGAGAGTTTTTCTTTACTTGGTATTTGAGAGGGACAGCTGAGTAGGGTGTACAAGGGGTTAAAGGCTTGGGTTTGGGATATTAAACTTGAGCGATTCAGGCTTGTATCATTGTACTCAATATTTCTCAATAGTAAAGAAGGAGACCGAATCACACCTCGTGGACGTAGGCATATTGCCGAACCACGTAAACTGATCTGCAAAAATATTGACCGTACAGCACAAGAAAACAAAATAGAAGAAAATAAAAATTCACATGACCATTTTAGCGTTAGTTGAAAGGCTCTCATACTATGGAGAAATTCATAATGAAATAATAAATTGAGGAATAATCAAATAAGACACAAGATTTTTACGTGGTTCGGTCTACTACCTACATTCACAGATAAAGCCTAAAGGCTACATTATGCTTTCTTCAATGAATGATTTTAAGGTAAAGTCTACTTAACCCCTTCAAACAACCACTTCAATGACAATCTACCCCACAAACTATCAATTGCGACAATTTACCCTCCAAACTACCAAAACAATGACAATGTATCCCGATTTTTAACAAAATGACAAAATTACCCTTACTAAAATAAAAATAAAAATACTAAAAATTTTTTTTTTCCAAAATTTTAAAGGTATTTTTGTCTTATTAAAAATTATAAAGGTATAATTTTGTCATTTTGTTAACATTTGGGGGTACATGGTCATTGTTTTGGTAGTTTAGGGGTTACATTGTCGTAATTGATAGTTTGGGGGGTAGATTGTCAATAGAGCGGTAGTTTAAGAGGGTTAAGTGAACTTTACCCATGATTTTACAATACAAATGATCTCTATTTATAGGGATGTGGAGAGAGTACACAAAGATATGATTGATAAAATCAAATAAGTATTTGAATGCTTATAATTTGATTTTATCAATTATAATCAATACAAATATATTCTCATAATATCAAATCACACAAAATATATTCTAATAGGAGCACAACAATCGATGTCTTCAATCATTGGAGCTATCTATTGACCAATCAAGAGTAGATCAAAGGCTAAATTATGCCAAGTTCCATTTAGCCTATATACATTGCTTAAAATCATGATTCTTATCGTAATCTCAAAAGTTTAGTTTATTTTTTAGTTTCTAATTTGCTTGTTTTGCAAAATGACTTATTGTTTCGGTAACCTTTTTGCTATTTTGTTCTTCTTTTGGTTATATATATACTGTGTAGGGTGGTACTCTTTCGACTTTTACATCGTTTTCTTTTACTTGCTCTTAAGATTTTTTATTACCATCGCAACATGATTCCAAACTTTAATAAGTCAAGCTTTATGATGAGCCTATTAATTCTCTTAAATGAGGCAAGATAAATGAACTTTTTGGCACAACTTTGACTTAATTTTTTTCTTTTTATTTTTTATTTAAAAAAAAAAAACAAAATAAAAAATTTTAAAGCAATAACATCGTATGTGGTCATTTTTTTATTTGGTATTTTTTATTTATAAAAAAATAGTATTTTTCTTCGTAAAAATGGTCATTTGTTTTTTAAAAAATGGACATTATTGTGAAGAAAAAGACCATTTTTTAAAAATAAAAAATATATATATCAAATAAAAAATGACCAAATAGGATGTTATTGCTTAAGAATTGTTATTTTATTTTTTAGTTTGTTTTTTAAAAAAATGACCACATAAGAGAAAAGTTTGGTCAAAGTTATGCCAAAAAGTTGTGTCTTTATCATTTTACTAAATACAAATATCATACTTAAGACACAATATTTTTAAACTATATTGTGAGAAAGCGTGTATTCAATTTAAGATATATTGCAACCTATTATATACAAAGTGTTCTCTTTTTTATTATTTTATTATTTCTTTTCATCATTAAGGTGAAAGTCATGGTGTATATATATAGATAGAAGATTTATTTTGTACTCTTGATCTATTGAATTTAAAATGGAAGGGTTAGGGCTAAAGAGTTCTGTAATTTTGATATATATTGTATGAATATATAAATAATTGATTAATTTATTTTATGTTATGATTGTACCTACTTGTTTCCTTTAACGTGTAATACTGTTACAATATAATATAAGTATGTTAGCACCATAATAAAACTATTATATTTGACTTAATAAACTTATTTTTTTCAATCCTAAATAATTGGAATGCACTACAAAAAAATATGGTATCAGGACATGATCCTTCTGATGTTTGCTATGATCTTCCTAGTTGTGTTGGGTAGCATTTGCAAGGCCAGGTGCAACATGTTTGGTGTTATTCCATCTTGTCTGAATCCAAACACATGTTGCTAGCCTCGACTTCCACTTGTTTAGGTTGTGAATTTTATGAATTTCAAAAAGAACTTAAATAAAGTGAAAAAGGAAAAGGAAGGGCTAAAGAGTGTTGTGGCGATCGAATAAATTGAAATGAATAAAATAATGCTTTGGTACTATCATCAACTTTTTTTTTTTTAATCATTGATGGAAAGCAAATTTAGTAATTTTTTACAAATAAATGTTCAGTCTTAAATTATTTGTAATAACTAATAAATATTCAAACTTTAACCGTTTACTCCCAAGTTCTCACTCCCTCTTGCGTGTCAATGAAAATTACCGTTGGATCCTACATTTACTTTATTTATAATTTCATTCAAAAGTAATTTGCATTCACACGTTAGGGAGTAAGAAATTAGGAATAAATAGTAGGAAATGCTAGAAAAATGACCAAAGTCATCATAACATTTGAGAGGATTATTATTATGTTTTTATTTATTTGTAATTTTAAAGTCACATCTCATTTGGGAGGACATACCGAAAACTATAATCCTCCTTCCACCAAATAATTACAACCAACAAGGAAATAATGAAATCGAGGCAGGGGTTTGATATATATATAAATACCATGCATTTGCTACCTACACAACCAGGAAGATCAAAGCCGCAAGCACCTGCACCTTTACCACTCCTTGTCCTGGTACGAATCTTATTATTCAGACCATAAAAATAAGGTTATTAATTAAGGCAAATATAATAATTTCAGTACGGTGCTAACATACCTATATTCTAACAATATTACATGTTAAAGTAAACAATTACAGTAAAAAATATAAAATATAAAAAAAATTACGTTGTTCAATCAATTGTTAATGTAATAAAAAGAGCACAGCATAAGGCTCAACTTATGAAAGTTTGGAATCATGTTGTGATGTAAAGGTCAAAATATACCACTCTAAAAACAAAATTGGCCAATTTTCTGAAGTAAACGGAGCTAAATGTCAAAACAATATTCTAGAATGAATATTTAAATCCCAGTTGTTTGGTATTCAATTTAACGAGACAAATTTAGATTTAGTGATGAGACTTCTAGAAACCCATACTTATCTTAACATCTTACTATCGTTGGGATCCAAAGTCCAAACTATTATCTTTATCATTGCCTTACTCTAAAGAAACATTTTTAATTTTGAAATTCACATTTGTCCCAATACTATTACCATTTATGAACTTGTCCCAACTTTCCGATTTGATTTCACGTGATATAACCACTACTATAAGTCTATAAAACTAATACATAATTTTAGACCATATGATTCTAGCATCTATATATATATTTAATAAGAATAACAAAGTATGTAATTTTTATAAGACAGCTGTCAATTTCATAGAATTCCTCCAATTTAATTTTGAATAAAGCTTTATCTTATAGCAGTAGCTATGGTCAGCCACAATCACAATACCCCTTCATCCATCTTGCTCAGAAAGGAACCTTTCTGGTCACTTAATCTACTTGTAACTTAAGATCACTAGATGCTAAGGCTTCAATTTCGGTACGACACTCCATTGTGCATCTTACTCAAGCCCTTAACCCAACACTAGATGCTGACCTAGCTAATAGTAAATAACCCTAGTCAATAGATGCTATACACTAGCGATTTCAACATGTTTGAAAAACAAATCAGTATTTAATAAAATAGTTGTTTGACTTTTTACATTTGGCATTTTTAAAAACGCATGTCCTTATCAGCGGGTTGAAAACGTATATTATTTCATTTTTTAAAATCTATATTTTGGTTAAATGTGTTAAAGTAATGATTAAGTGATTAAATTTACATCTTTCTATAAGCTTAAGTTGTTGGGATAAATTGTAATTTAACATGGTATTAGAGCCAAAGTTCCTAAGTTTGTATCTTGATTCCGTCAAATGACCCCCATTTAAACTAAATATTTCACGTATTAGGCATCACTCATTAAAAGTGAGTTTGAGTCTACATGTAAGAGGGGTGTTGAAGTAATGATTAAGTGATGAAATTTATCTCTTCCTATAAGTTAAAGCTTTTGGGATAACTGTTAATTTAATATGGTATCAAAGCCAAAGGTCATGAGATCGAATCTTACTCTATCAAATCAACTCCATTTAAATTAAATGTTCCACGTGTTGAGCCTCACCTATTAAAATGCATTGTTGGTCTTCCAAATCACATGGCCAAACACACTTAGTTTCTAGTTCATGAAGAAAAGGAGAAAAAGAACCATGAAAACGTATGATTTGATTTTTCTAACAGCAGTAACCCCAAGACCTTGGGATCTAATCTACATGAGCTCACAATCCTCTACACATAATTAACTTTTAGTCCAATCTGCACACCCCAGCTTAGGCTAGGACGTCCTCATTAAGCTAGAAAATTATGATTGGACAGATATGATAGATTGAATTTGATCATTTAGAAAGAAAATATTAATTACCTTAGTAACCTTAGCCTTAGGTTAACGGGTGCGTTTGAGATTGTGATTTCGCAAAAATAATCTGCATTTTTAAAAGATATCGTAAGGCTTAAGCCATTTGGCATTGTGATTTAAAAAGCACATAATCTTAAAAAAAATAAAAATAAAAAATAATAATAATAAAAAATTTTAAAAAATTGCTATTTGTATAAGCAGGCTAAGGGGCGATTATTTGAAAAAAAAAAAAAAAAAAAAAAAAACGTGAATTTAAATTAAAATCACAATTTTGCATAAGAAATATTTGATAAAAAAATATTTTTTAACATGTTTTACCAAACACCTTTGCAATTTTAAAAAGTAGCGATTTCAAAAACGAAATTTTTAAAATTGCACTTATTAAAACCAGAATTCCAGTTAGACCCTAAGGTAATTGATCATTTCTTGGTGGGTTTAATGGGGGAGTAAATTTATAAATGCTCCTGCCATCCATCCTATCCTATGTGACTATGGTCCTCAACACATAAAACCAATCCCCATATATCAAATGTTGTGGGAGCCACAGCTACATAAGATTGGGAACGATGGGGGGTTGATTTATAGATTTACTCCCCCCATTAAACCCACCAAGAAAGGGTCAATTACCTTATCCCAAGGCTAACTTCACTAAGGTAATTAATAGGAAAAAATATAAAAAAACTCTTATCAACTAACAGCGGCTTTCTAAAAGTCCTACAAAGTTTAAGATGTGCAAAAGTGATATATCAAACTATCAAAGTGTAGTCTCCAAAGGGTAGTTCAATCGGCTAGGGATCACGTCTCATGAAGCGGAGGTTAGTAGTTCGAATCCCCTCTCCCCCTCTTATGCGAACATATCAAAAAAAAACTACCAAAGTGTACCAAAAAGGCAACTTTTTTGAGTATATTCCTATAATACTCACATTCTCTTAAAAACTAAAATAAAAAAATTAATAAAATAAAAAACTAAACTTAACTATTTTTAAAAATAAAAAATGAAAAAGAAAAAACCCAAGGAGTGGATAAAAAAAAAATGGGATAGATAAAAAATTAGTCAGTACTGTAGTTGGCCTAAATTAAAAAGTGTTCAATGTCGTATGAAAGTAAACTCAAAGGTTTTTGGGATATGCCAAAAGAACACATTAGCCTCTAAAGTCAATTTCTGTTAAAACATTTGATGAATTATGTTATATTTCATGTCAACACCAATAAAATGATTACACTTGTCACTCTTAATAAAAAAATATAAATATATTAAACTAAAAAAAAACAAAAATTATCTTTCTTCAAAAAATTAATTTTTTAGTTTTTTATTTTATTAATTTTATTAATTTTTTTTTTTTTAATTTTAGCTTTTAAGAAAATAATTATATTATAAGAATATAATAAAAAAATTTACAATTTTGACAAACTTCGGTAGTTTGATGTACCACTTTAGCATACTTTAAACTTCATGAGGTTATTTAAAAAATGGTTGTTAGTTCATGGGGGCTTTTTCATATTTTATCTTAATTTTCAAAGGCAATCTATTCTATCTTTCCAATCTTAATTTTCTAGCTTAGTGGGGGCCAATCTATCAAATTCTTTATATTCAAATGGTTTGATTTTCCAAGTTAAAAACATAAACGGGTCGATTTTTCCACCTCGTATAGTAGATTGAATTTGGTTTAATCCCCAATTCTTTTGCCGAAGGAAAAGAAATGCCACGATTTTGAGATAGATAAATAGTTCGGTCCCCAATATTATTCAATTTCACCCACCTCCTTTCAAAAAATTCCATTTGGAAAACAATGAATTCATGGACCTTCTTTTGAGCAATTCCAAAACGCATCTTGTGAACCATAAAGACTTCACCACAACCATCAATAAGATACAATTGCTCGTTTGTGACTTCTGATGAAACTGAAGTTAGACTTATTTTAAGGTCCATTTAGATTTACGACTTTAAAACGTGATTTCAAAAAATGCAATTAACTGTTTGGTAAAATTGCGGTTTGGCATTTAAAATCACAATTTAGCCTTTAAAATTCCGCTTTTTCATAAAAACATCTCACTACGTGCGATTTGAAAAATGCAAATTTTTTACGTTTTCAAATCGCAATTTTTTTAAAATGTAATCCCAAACAATTCATTTTCTGTAATTTGGTTTAAAATTGAACCTTTTTTTTATGAAATGGCAATGACAAACCTACCCATAGCATATCAAAAAATATATAAAAAATAAAAAATAAAAAAACACCCAAATAATACACCAAACAAGATGAACAACCTTGGCTTGTATTATATATATATATATTTTAAATATGACTTATAGATTTGAGTAATATTAGGAACTATCTTTTTATCTTCCTCAAACTGATGTGGCTTTCAAAATCACCATTGGATCAAAATTCAAGTATGATTCATCTAAAATTTAATGGTGATTTTAAAAGCCACATCAGCTTTAGGGGGATAAAAAGAGAATAAAATGATGGTCCCTATCATTACTCTATAGATTTACTCCCCCATTAAACCCACAAAGGAATGATCAATTAGCTTAGCTTAAGGCTAAGGTCACGAAGGCAATTAATATTTCCTTCCTAAATTATCAAATTCAATCTATTCTATTTTTCTTATCTTAATTTTTAGCTTAATGGGGCATGTTAGACTAAGCCAATTAAGGTATGCGGTGTGTAGTTTGGACTAAATTGTACTTATTTTGTTCAATCTATCACTCAATTTGTAAGTCCCTATGATATTAATCTACCCACCAATTTAGGGTTACCACAAGTCTCGAGAAGTATCTCGGATTGCCGGCAATAATAGGTCCTTCTCGGACGCGGGCCTTTGCGGGCATTAAAGGGCGGATATGGGAGCGAATGCAAGGATGGAAGGAAAATTTCTTATCCCAAGCCGGTAAGGAGGTGCTCCTAAAGGCCGTGGTTCAGGCTATCCCCACCTACACAATGAGTGTGTTTCAATTGCCGAAGACCTTATGTAAGGAAATTAACTCTTTGATGTCAAAATTCTGGTGGGGTCATAAGCATGAGGATAATCACATTGCATGGATGAGTTGGCAAAAACTTGGGCGAAATAAGGAGAAAGGAGGCCTAGGCTTTCGAGACTTGGAGTGGTTCAATATGGCCCTTCTTGCAAAACAAGGGTGGAGACTCCTACAGAATCCGGATGGTCTTGTGTCTAAAATTCTTAAAGAAAAATACTACCCAAACGACAACTTCCTGAATGCCCCATTGGGAAAACAGCCATCCTATGTGTGGAGGAGCTGCTGGAACGCGAGGAAGTTATTACTGGAGGGACTATCTTGGAGGGTGGGGGACGGCAGCAACATTAGAGTATGGCTGGACAAGTGGGTGCCCACTACGAGCGGTGGCTTTCTTCAGTCTCCAATCCGTATACTAGACAGGGATGCAAAGGTGAGTGAGCTGATTGATCGGGATACCAACTGGTGGAACCTGAATTTAATCCGAGAGATCTTTTCGGCTGAGGAAGCTGGGCTTATTAGCAGTTTGGCGGTGTGTCCTCGTCGAGGGGGTGATAGAAGGATCTGGAAATATACAAGAAACGGTGAGTACTCGGTTCGAAGTGCATATCACCTTGCGAAAGAAAAATATGAAGTGGATAAAGGGAGCTGTTCTAATGGGGATAGATCCAAAATGTTATGGAAGGCCATCTGGAAAATTGAAGTCCCACGAGGAGTCCAAGTCTTTCTCTGGAGGGCATGCAATGATATTCTGCCTACTAAGGAAAAATTATACAAGAAGCGCATCACTCTTGACCCTCTTTGCCCCATTTGCAATCTTGAGGTGGAGACAATTGGGCACATACTTTGGAGTTGTCCCTCAGCTCAGGATGTGTGGTCGGATTGTTCTATGAGAATTCAAAAAAGTTCTAGTGCAGAACGGAGTTTCTTGGATATCATGGAGAATCTGATTGCAAGGAGTACTGCTGAGGAATTGCAGCTGGCAGTGATTGTGGCGAGGCAAATCTGGTTTCGGAGAAATTCAATGGTATTTCAAGGTAACTTTAGGAGTCCACAATCAACTCTACGTGCAGCAAAGGACCAGCTGGAAGCTCATCACACAGCAGCCAGGCAAGTCGTTAAGCACCGCTCTAATTCTAGTAGGCCAGCTACCGCTCAGTGGCAGAAACCTTCTCTGGGGACCATCAAAGTTAACTGGGATGCTGCTGTTGATAGCAAAGGACGGAGGATAGGGATTGGGGTCATTGTGAGAGATCACGAAGGTGAAGTTCTTGCCATGCTCTGTGAAACTATGTCTTTTATCAATGACCCAGCTACGGCAGAGGGGCTGGCAGCAAGGAGAGGGGTTGAACTTAGCATACAGATGGACATACGGAAAATTGAACTGGAAGGAGATGCGAAACAGATTGTTCAAGCATTGCAGTCTGAAGGGGAAGGGTGGCAACCTTATGGGTTGATTATTGAAGACATGAAACTACTGCTACGAGGTTTCCAGGAATACAAGGTGAATCATATCCCGCGGGAGGCCAACGAAGAAGCACATAAACTTGCCAAACTTGCTCTGACTCTTGGAGAAAACAGAATCTGGAGAGAAGATTTCCCCCTTTAATGACTTTCTCTTTTATGTAATTCTGATTGATTCTCAGTATTATTAATGAAGATTTGTATACCCATTCAAAAAAAAAAAAAAAAAAAAAAAATCTACCCACCAATTTACCATATATAGGGGTTGCGTATCAACCATTCCAATTTTGAATATTGTATTATTTGGAATTAACGACAAATTATAGCCACATAGGATAGGGTGAGGATGTGTAGACTTACTTTGGGTGGGGGCCAATCTATCAAATTCTTTATATTCAAAATTTTATTTTTATTTAGTAGCTCACTAGAAACTTTGGTGGAGGCTATAAATAGCTCTCTCATGCTCATCTTTGTAGTACACCGGCCGTCAATCTATTAAATCCTTTAAGCTTTACTTGTTTTGGTTGTCAATGGCATCTCAACTCAAGTCATTGTTTTGGATGCTTCTTATTTTCTTGCTACTATCAAACTTGCAACAACATTGTAATGCAGTTGGAAATCCACAAGTACCTTGTCTCTACGTGTTCGGGGACTCCTTGTCGGATGATGGGAACAACAACAATCGTTTGAAATTGGCAAAAGCCAATTATTTACCCTATGGGGTTGATTTCCCCAAGGGGCCTACGGGAAGGTTTTCCAACGGTCGGAACATGCTCGATGTCCTTGGTCTGCATTTTGCCCTTTCATATATAATTTTTTGCTCTTTAGATTTAAGTTTATTTTTGCATAAACTAAAAATTTAAACCACTTTTTCTGCCTTTATATATTCTTAATTAAGGTTGTGTTGAATCTTTATTGTGATTTCCCAAAGTCTGATGCTTTTGAACTCTCTCTCATTACAGCTCAAAATCTGGGATTCAGTGAATACATCCCACCCTTTGCTACCGCTAGAGCCGAGGAAATACTGAGAGGTGTCAATTATGCATCTGGTTCAGCTAGAATTCGCAATGAAACTGGAAGAATCTACATAATTATTGGAATTTACCGTCATCAAGCTAGCAATATATAGAGCATACACATTCAACTCGGCAAATATTTAGCGAAAAATTATTTTATTTTCTATTTTAAAATGCTTGGGTAACGGCCAGAGCCACGGCTGGGTCTGGCGTGACCCAGCCATGGATGGGCGGCAGTGAGAGAGAGAGAGAGGTAGATGCCATGGGTCAAACCCACAATGGCTCTCAGGCCGTGGGTCTGGCCTTCTCCGTTGCCATGGGTCACAGCCTCTCCAACCTCCGGTGGGTTGATTTCCGGCGGCTCATTTGGGTTTTGATGATTGTTATCAAGTGTTTTAGTCTTATTTTCTTAAGATGAAATAGATGAGGTGTCATTATCTCATTGGATGCTGTAAACTATGGGTTTTACACCCTAGCCGGATAGTAGGGGCTCTCTTTCAATATCAAATTTCATGCATATATTTATCCTTTTTTAGTGCACAAAAACACTTGTTGTTTATATTCAACAAAGAACAAAGTCTTAAGATTCACATGTTGTTGCCAACCTCGACCTCCAATTGTTTAGCTTGTGAATTTTATCGATTTCAAGTTGATGAAAAAAAAAAAAATTAATAAAGTGAAAAGAAAAAGGAGGGCTAGAGAGTATTTTGGGGAATAAATTGAAATGAATAAAGTAATGCTTTGGTAGTATCATCAACTTCTTCCTTTTTTCTTTTTTCTTTTTTCTTTTTAATAATCATTGATGGAAAACAAATTATAGAATTTTCTACAAATAAATGTTCAATCTCATATTATTTGTAAGAGTAACTAACTAATAAATCCTCCTCAATAAACATTCCTGCTACCAACTATTAACTATCATTCTCAATTTCGTTATCTTCTAATATAGCCCAAAAATAAATAAATAAAAAAATTAGCTATTCCCTCTTAGTATGTAGTTTTGCTCGTCCATTTAAAAAGGAAGCTAAAGTAAGGATACAAATGCTAATTCCTTAAAAACTTTGAGATAGGGAGACCAAGCTATATCACTAAAGTAGAAAGTCATGCCGAAGACTTTTTAATATAAATTTTAGACGAAGATTACCATCCATGAGCATATCAGGATTTCTTTGCCCATGATGATTATGGGTCATGGGAGAAAGACAAGGTCTAAAAATGAAAGAACTCTTCATCAAATAGAAAAAATATAAACAAATAGCGGATATAAAATAAAATACAAGAATTTTATGTGATTTAGTCTATGACCTATGTCAACTGGATAAAACTCAAATGGTTACATTTTGCTTTTATTCCTTGATGAGTGTGTAAGAAATTCCATTTGAAGTATGTCGCTTATGTCACATATATTATTGTAATTATAAAAATGTATAATTTAGATGTTCAGTAATTTATTCCAATTAAAGCTTATTGTGTGAAATCAAATATTCTGAATTAAATTGCTGATTTAATTCTTGTGGAATAAGTATTTGATTTCAATCAAATATTCTAAATTAAATTGCCGATTTAATTCTTGTAGAACAAGTATTTGATTTCATTACTGATTTTATTTTGTGGAATCAATTAGCTTTATTGATTATTTATTTGATTTTTATTCCTTGATGGGAGGAATAATTAAGGTAACAGCTCTAGTTGAGGTCCCTGACCTACTTATAAATAAGACCTGTGTATTCCATCAATTAGCACTCACTGGTAAGCATAGGTCAGAAGACCCTCTCAATAATTGTTTAGTTTTAGTTTGGTTGCTGTGAAGTTGTTTTTCAAGCTACTTGAGCAAAGCAATAGACAGAAGTACGTATATATTAAATTATTTTCGCTTTTAGTTTTATTGTTAATTAGCATTTAATATATATGTTAATCCTTACATATGGTACCATAGCCATATCTGTGTCATATTTGCTCAACATTAAGTTGTTGTTTATTATGCTCGATTTGTGAATATTGTTTAGTTTTATATATTTCTATTGCTGATAATCTGGTTGGAACAAGGCATGCAATTTTAACACTGTGAGTGTTTTATTTCTGAATTGGAATTGCACGTATTGTTCTATTTTGGATTAAAACTAGCAATTTTCTGAATTGCACGTATTGTTCTATTGCTCAACAACCTTTGGAGAGGCCTTGACCATATTGCCCTTCTTGTTTCTTGAAACAGTAACGATTGGGGAACTGGGAGACAAGCTAGCCAAAGGACTAGCCACCGCTGCCATTTCCAGAAATCTCCACCTCCCACAGCAGCGGCGTTGGCCGCATAAGGTGAGCTACTGACGGAGGAAGCCCCATACGGGGCCGCCTGTGATGGACAGAAACGGCGCCCACACAGGCTGCCAATTTCTGGCCGGAATGGCGGCCATTTCACCAGGGCTACCAAAAAAAAAACGGCTGGCAGCCCCACACGAGGTGCCTTTCGTTTTTGCCCGTTTGCATATCAGGGAGCGGCTAAGCATGGCCGGCACATCAAGGAACCGGCGCCGGTGGCCGGAGAATGGGGAAGGGGGAGAGGCGGCAGTTAAAGGGGCTAAGGTTTCGGGTTTGGGGTCTTTTTATTCGGGTAGGGTTTTCAACCCGTTTTGGCCTGATTCAAAAAATAAAAAAAAATAAAAAAAATAAAAAAACTGGGTCATTAGGTGGCCTGACCCAGAAGCCCAACCCGGATCAGCTAGCCCATTCCAGTAGCCCAACCTGGTTTAAGTAGCTGGCCCATCCAGATTTTAAAACAAAAAACGAAAGGGGGGGAATCAAATGGGGTTTAGAACTTGGGTTCTTAAGGGATAAAGGGCCTAAGATTACTTCAAGGTCATTAGGCTATTCAGTTTATTATGCTGTAATGTTACATTTATATTTGTCTTACTATTTAAATTGTTCAATATTAAATTATTGTTTCTTTAATACATGAACTTAATAATATATTTATTCTTTTAATTGTTTGATGCCTAGACCCGAGAATAATTAACTAAGCCACATATGTTTGTAAATGTTTATGGTACTATCCAAAATTGCAATCGGAAAGCTCTGGCAATGCAAGTCTTGGGACTTAAGTGTGCCGTGGTGCGCCCCTTCACTTACCTGGGACATTATCCGGTTGTACTTTGAAAAAATACTGTTTACCCACTTTCATGTTAGTTTTGTCTTTTATTCTTGGAAACTTTAGTTTTGGCATCTATACAGTTATTGGATGTTAATGAAGTCGTGATTATCATAATAATTTTGGGAGAGCCACAGCATCCCGATTTTATAATGATAATTGCATCAAGACCATACGTGTGAACTTCATAAAGAAAATTAACATCCTATTGTAATTAATTCATAAATTTAATTACTAATCCTCACAAGGACGTTATTATTTTTATGACTTAATTAGAATAAGATAATAAATTTAACCTTAAAAATAAAATTTCTCTTAGGCCCACAAGCACGGAGGATTTTATTTATTAATATTAAATTTATTAATCCTATTAAAGACTAAATTTCATGCGTGATGTAACCTTTGCCCATAGGTAGGTTAAAATTTACAATTAAATTAACATTGGTTAATTTAAAAAAATTAGATGTTAATGAAGTCGTAATTGTCATAATAATTTTGGGAGAGCCACAGCATCCCGATTTTATAATGATAATTGTATCAAGTTTTTATATATGAACTTCATAAAGAAAATTAACATCGTGTTGTAATTAATTCATAAATTTAATTTGCCAATCCCCACGTTTTTATTTTTATGAATTAATTAGAATAAGATAGTAAATTTAACATTGAAAATAAAATTTCTTTTAGGCCAACAGGTACGAAAAATTTTATTTATTAATGCTAAATTTATTAGTCTTATTAATAAAGAGTAAATTTCATGCGTGATGCACCTTTGCCCACAAGTAGGTTGAAATTTACCATTAAATTAACATTGGTTAATTTAAATAAGGTTATTTCATAGCATTAAAGTATATAATTTTTCTTGGTTACTGGATGT
>NC_081541.1:36667415-36688440 GCF_901000735.1 Corylus avellana | reverse complement strand
CAACTACAAACAAGAAAAAAAGAAAAAAAACAACTAGGAGCCACCAAAACAGGGAAAAAATAGGGAAAATGAGCACAATGTGGGAAGACGGTAGCTAGAAGGGAGCCGGACCCTTGCAAGCCGGAAACTACCACATAAGGGGCGTGGGAGCTCGCCGCAGTGGGGATGCATGAAAGAAAACCCTAATAGCGGGCAGCGAAGCGGCGACATAGGTCGGCGGTGATCATAGACAAAATCCGAACCCACAAAGAGCCAAAACAAGGGCAAGGAGCCCACTATAGAAAATGAAGGCAGGGGAAGAAAAGTGGCAGGGAATGGGCAAAAAGGGAGAAAAATGGAGGGGGAAAGGAGCGGCAAGGAAGGGGAAGAGAGGAGGCACTGAGGCTAGGGCATCAAGTAAATAGCTAGCACCGGAGCGAGGAGGACGAGGGGAGGAGGGAGGCTGCCAAACGGCCAACCCTCCTCCCCTATGTGGCTGAAGGGTTTCGCTTTTCTCTCTACAACTTATACTTTCATGTAAAAGGCTTAACCTGTAAATATTGGGGTGGGGTGTTACAAATGGTATCAGAGTCATAGCCCAGCCTGAGATGGGGGGAGCGTGCACAAGCCCATGAAGGTCGCTAGCGGGCACTTACAGGGACGGACGCCAAGAATGGGCTAATCCCATGAGGGTCACCAGCGGGGACGTTGGGTCCTAAGAGAGGGTGATTGTGACTTCCCACATCGCCTAGGTATGGAGATGGGGATGTGCTTAAATGTATACTACACCCTTAATGACAACAACGCGTTTTAAAGCTGTGATGGTCATGATTCCATCAGAACTCCGCAGTTAAGTGTGCTTCTGCTGGAGTAGTACCAGGATGGGTGACCTCCTGGGAAGTCTGATTTTGGGAAGCCAAAGCGGACAATATTGTGTGTCATTGGGGTGGGGTGTTACATGATCTACTCTTGATTGGTCAATAGATAGCTCCAATGATTGAAGACATCGATTGTTGTGGAAGGCTGATGTTGCTCCTGTTAGAATATATTTTGTGAGATTTGATATTATAAGAATATATTTGTATTAATTGTAATTGATAAAATCAAATTAGAAACATTAAATACTTATTTGATTTTATCAATCATATATTTTTGTATTCTTTCCACATCCATATATTTAGGGATCACACATACACTTATCTCAACTGAACGAAAAACACACATACACGTATCTCATATATATATAGCAAAGAATAAGTGCATCTTAAGTTGCACACATCAACTATCTTCATAGAACGAGCGAAAAACATGTATTGGGTGAGATTGAATAACTCTAAATTAAGAGATTTGAGTAAGATTATATTTCATGTGTAAGCCCAATAAATAGAGTGTCTTCTACTGTACACTCTGTAAGGATTAGCATATATATTAAATGCTAATTAACAATAAAACTAACAATGGAAATAATTAAATATATATGTATCTCTGACCATTGCTTTGCTCAAGCAGCTTGAAGAACAACTTTACAGCAACCAAACTAAAACTAAACAATTGTTTAGAGGTTTTTATGACCTATGTCTACCGGTGAGTGCCAATTGATGGAATACACAAGCCATATTTATAGGTAGGTTAGGGACCCTCAATTAGAGCTATTACCTTAATTATTCCTCCCATCAAGGAATAAAAATCAAATAAATAATCAATACAGCTAATTGATTCTACAAAATAAAATCAGTAATGAAATCAAATACTTATTCCACAAGAATTAAATCAGCAATTTAATTCAGAATATTTGATTTCACACAATAAGCTTTAATTGAAATAAATTACCGAACACCGTAATTATACATATTTTATAATTACAATAATATATGTGACATAAGGTACATACTTTAAATGAAATTTCTTACATTCTCCCACTTAACCCTTATGACACATAAATTCCTTATGGTGTTCAATTCTATGATATGGCCAATACTTTATTTATTCCAACCATTCATGGAATTCTCTCACTCACTCAAGGAATACCAGACACGAATCATGACGGTAAAGCTTTTATATGATAAGCCGTCTCTTCCATGTATCACGATGGGCAATACCTCTTTAAATGAGTACCTTATGGATAATGTACTTTATGAATGAACTTCTTATAAGTCATTTGGGTCAAACTTTAATTTTATCCCCACGGATAAGAATGACATATATGCGCACAAAAATCTTTATAACATAACCTTTATGTCTATAGACCAATTAAAGAGAAACTAAGCACAAATGAATTAATGAATCTCATATATTCCACATGACTCTATACTTTCCTTATCGGTAAACCTTTAGTCATGGGATTCGCAATCATTAATTCAATACTTACATGCTCAATAGACACTTATTGTCACTTAATATTCTCTTTCATAGTGATACTTTATGTCGGTATTCATACTTCTGCTTCTACTCAGTTTATTCTTAGAAAATATAACTGTAGTAGAATTAACTCAGAAGATCTTTATGGGTCTAACTATAAAATCGACAATCTTGAGACCTTTAACAAAAATGTCTCAACCATAATGCCTGTGTAATTAATTCACAGCATGTAATGACTTTTGCTTTCATAGTAGATGTAGCAATTGTAGTTTGCTTACTGCATCTTCAGTACATATATACTGAAGTTGATTCTCTACTATCTATACATTTAGCATAAATCAAACCTGAACAAACACCACCAAATGGTAAGTGTATCTTTAGGTTAAACTATAGTTCTTGGTTCATTGCATATTCCATAATACTATATTGACCCAATAGTCCAACTACTATTTCAATGTCAGGTCTAATGTAGACCTATGCATACATATGAAATATTTTTTATCTGCCTTTGTTCCAATACATTTTGGGACATTATTCCCTTTAATAATAGGTGCTACTGAAGATTTATAGTTCTTCATTCTAAATCTCTCTCAAAACTTTAGTGAGAGGAACTTTATGTAGCAAACCTAAATTAGTGCTTGCAAGCAAAATATTATCTATATATAGGACTAAAGAAATGTAACTTTACTCCCACTGACCTTAAGGTATATTCAATGATTAACAAGGTTCTCAATAAACCCATGTGAGGCAATAACCTTGTAAACAATTATATACCACTAGTGAGAGGCATATCTTAGTCCATAAATAGATATTCTTAATTTGCAAGCTTTCTGACTGTCATCAATAAAACCTTTAAGTTGTCTTATTTACACCTCCTCCTTAAGATCCTCATTCAGGAAAATTATTTTTCATATCCTTTTGATATAGCTCTAAGCCAAAATGAGCTACTCATACCATGATAATCAATGCCTTCCTTTTGAGTAAAATCATTGACTATAGGTCTAGCTTTATATCATTCAACATTACCTGGAAGCATCATTTTAGGTTTCGTAAACCCATTTGCAGCCTATGGCTACAACTCCCTTTGGTAAGTCAACAAGATTGCAGACTTGAATTTTAGCCAATGATTTCATCTCCTCCTTCATGGCATTGAAACACAATGTGAAGTTATCTCCACCCAAAAGAATGTGAAAACAATTTTGGATCATCCTTAGGTCCGACATAAAAATCAAACTCTTGGAAGTATACAACATAATCACTAGGGATTGTTGGTCACCTTATTCTAGAGAATCTTCTTAATCATACTTCATTTACTTTTGACAAAGTCTGAGTAGGTTCATTCTGAACTTGTTCCTTATGAGTTGACTGTTCTGAAACCGATTGTGGTTGAAGATAATCAATTTGATTTTTCTTAAGCACAATTAAACACCTTTCATGTGAAGGAGCTTCAGTCAACTCTTGTGCTTCCTCTAATTCAATCTCTTGAGGATAAGCACTCCCACTAAGTTCAGCGTTCTCTAGAAATTTTGAATATCTAGACTCAACAATTCTAGGACTAAATGAAGAATAGTAAAGCCTAAACTCCTTGGAGTTTACTGCATAACCTATAAAATTCCGCTAGTTGTCCTTGAATCTAATTACCTTAGGTGTGGATTATAAATCCTCACTATAGTAAGACAACCCCATATGTGTAAACAATTTGAACTTGGTTCCATTCATTCCTTAATTTAGGTGTCTTATGGACAACCGTAAATGGAACCCAGTTAAAATGTATACACAGCGGCTTTCAAGGCTTCACTCCATTATGAGAATAGAATATTAGTATTACATTTCATGTCCTCTTTTCATGTACCTAATTAGATCTTACGATCTTGACTTTTGTTTTGTTTCTCTACTTTTACCTTATAAGTACTGAAAGCATTTAATGCCCCAACCTTATGATTTAGAAGATAGAGATACATAAACCTTATATGGTTATCGCCGAAAGAGATAAGATATCTCTAACCATTTAGGCAAGAAGTATGGAAAAGGTCTACACTTGTACATGATCTCAAGAATCTCAAAAACCCTTTTCTTGGCATATTGAGTGGTATAGTTGGCCTGCTTTTCCTTAATGCAGTCCACATAAATACCAAAGATAGTAAATTTCAAGAGTCGTAAAAACTCTATCATTTATCGACCTTTTATTCTTTATAGAGATATATTTCAATCTCCAATGCCATAACTTAGAGGATTTCCTCATTCATAAGACTCTGCTTTATGTCAACATTTATATGCATGGATTAATTTTTCAAAAATTGGGAACTAGATCAATTTTAAATAAACTATCAATTTAATATTCCACCCAAAAAATTTTCAATAATGTTCTCACTTGATTTAATAAACAAATATAGAAACTAAATTTCTAAAAGAATTGTGGAATATATATAAACATTATTAAGATCAAAATAACATAACTGAATTTTTAAAATTAATCTATAGATCCCAACAACCTCCAATTATAAACAAGTATTATTTTAAAAACCCTGCATTATGTTGAAAACGTGGACCGCTAAATCAAATTGAATCCACACAGTATTTAGGAGAGTCAATAAAAGAGATTCATGATACAGTAAATGTATGAGATTACTATTATTTCAAGTCATTTATGATACTTTATGCAATCATTCTTTATATGCCCATAATTTTCCTTAGTTTAAGAGAAACAAGTATCTTAATTGCCATAACACTTTGTTGGCACCTTGTTCTCATTCATCAACTATTGGACATGATTGCCTATCAAGGTCTTTTCTGTAACATGAGTAACTTCTAGATTCTCATGTCTTAATCTCTCATCTTCTTGAACAAACATGATCAGAAGTTTCTTTATTGATCAGTTATCCTTATGTGTGCCACAAGATATTTGAAAAATACCATATTTAGATGAGAGAACTTAAAATAAAATTGACCACAATAACTCAAAAACTCAACCTTTAGGGACTTTATAATGAGCTGTTATGTCCTTCATTTCCATAATGTGCTCACGCACATTTTGAAATTGTAAAAGGTTTGACTTTAAAGCTTTTCTATTAGGGTGCAGGCCAAAGCCTTATTGGAACTCACTAAATGTTCATAAACTACCTTTCTTTGGCCCTGAAACATAAATGAATAAAACCCTAATGCTTTCCTTGATATGAGATTTCATGAACGTTGAAACTTAAGCGATTTAAATCACTACAATTGTTCATGTTTAATAATCTCATGTGGCGTACTTGATTTCATCCACATGAAACGCCAATTCAGTCTCCAAATACCCCAAGTGAAAAGCACATTTTCTTTTCTGTCAGGAAAAATTACCATTAGGAATTATTGGAACATAAAATATTAATAATTAAAGCAGTAGGAATACATCTAATAACCAAGAAAAATTATATACTTTAATGCTATGAAATAACCTTATTTAAATTAACCAATGTTAATTTAATGGTAAATTTCAACCTACTTGTGGGCAAAGGTGCATCACGCATGAAATTTACTCTTTATTAATAAGACTAATAAATTTAGCATTAATAAATAAAATTTTTCGTACCTGTTGGCCTAAAAGAAATTTTATTTTCAATGTTAAATTTACTATCTTATTCTAATTAATTCATAAAAATAAAAACGTGGGGATTGGCAAATTAAATTTATGAATTAATTACAACACGATGTTAATTTTCTTTATGAAGTTCATATATAAAAACTTGATACAATTATCATTATAAAATCGGGATGCTGTGGCTCTCCCAAAATTATTATGACAATTACGACTTCATTAACATCTAATTTTTTTAAATTAACCAATGTTAATTTAATTGTAAATTTTAACCTACCTATGGGCAAAGGTTACATCACGCATGAAATTTAGTCTTTAATAGGATTAATAAATTTAATATTAATAAATAAAATCCTCCGTGCTTGTGGGCCTAAGAGAAATTTTATTTTTAAGGTTAAATTTATTATCTTATTCTAATTAAGTCATAAAAATAATAACGTCCTTGTGAGGATTAGTAATTAAATTTATGAATTAATTACAATAGGATGTTAATTTTCTTTATGAAGTTCACACGTATGGTCTTGATGCAATTATCATTATAAAATCGGGATGCTGTGGCTCTCCCAAAATTATTATGATAATCACGACTTCATTAACATCCAATAACTGTATAGATGCCAAAACTAAAGTTTCCAAGAATAAAAGACAAAACTAACATGAAAGTGGGTAAATAGTATTTTTTCAAAGTACAACCGGATAGTGTCCCAGGTAAGTGAGGGGGCGCACCACGGCACACTTAAGTCCCAAGACTTGCCTTGCCAGAGCTTTCCGATTGCAATTTTGGATAGTACCATAAACATTTACAAACATATGTGGCTTAGTTAATTATTCTCGGGTCTAGGCATCAAACAATTAAAAGAATAAATATATTATTAAGTTCATGTATTAAAGAAACAATAATTTAATATTGAACAATTTAAATAGTAAGACAAATATAAATGTAACATTACAGCATAATAAACTGAATAGCCTAATGACCTTGAAGTAATCTTAGGCCCTTTATCCCTTAAGAACCCAAGTTCTAAACCCCATTTGATTCCCCCCCTTTCGTTTTTTGTTTTAAAATCTGGATGGGCCAGCTACTTAAACCAGGTTGGGCTACTGGAATGGGCTAGCTGATCCGGGTTGGGCTTCTGGGTCAGGCCACCTAATGACCCAGTTTTTTTATTTTTTTTATTTTTTTTTATTTTTTGAATCAGGCCAAAACGGGTTGAAAACCCTACCCGAATAAAAAGACCCCAAACCCGAAACCTTAGCCCCTTTAACTGCCGCCTCTCCCCCTTCCCCATTCTCCGGCCACCGGCGCCGGTTCCTTGATGTGCCGGCCATGCTTAGCCGCTCCCTGATATGCAAACGGGCAAAAACGAAAGGCACCTCGTGTGGGGCTGCCAGCCGTTTTTTTTTTGGTAGCCCTGGTGAAATGGCCGCCATTCCGGCCAGAAATTGGCAGCCTGTGTGGGCGCCGTTTCTGTCCATCACAGGCGGCCCCGTATGGGGCTTCCTCCGTCAGTAGCTCACCTTATGCGGCCAACGCCGCTGCTGTGGGAGGTGGAGATTTCTGGAAATGGCAGCGGTGGCTAGTCCTTTGGCTAGCTTGTCTCCCAGTTCCCCAATCGTTACTGTTTCAAGAAACAAGAAGGGCAATATGGTCAAGGCCTCTCCAAAGGTTGTTGAGCAATAGAACAATACGTGCAATTCAGAAAATTGCTAGTTTTAATCCAAAATAGAACAATACGTGCAATTCCAATTCAGAAATAAAACACTCACAGTGTTAAAATTGCATGCCTTGTTCCAACCAGATTATCAGCAATAGAAATATATAAAACTAAACAATATTCACAAATCGAGCATAATAAACAACAACTTAATGTTGAGCAAATATGACACAGATATGGCTATGGTACCATATGTAAGGATTAACATATATATTAAATGCTAATTAACAATAAAACTAAAAGCGAAAATAATTTAATATATACGTACTTCTGTCTATTGCTTTGCTCAAGTAGCTTGAAAAACAACTTCACAGCAACCAAACTAAAACTAAACAATTATTGAGAGGGTCTTCTGACCTATGCTTACCAGTGAGTGCTAATTGATGGAATACACAGGTCTTATTTATAAGTAGGTCAGGGACCTCAACTAGAGCTGTTACCTTAATTATTCCTCCCATCAAGGAATAAAAATCAAATAAATAATCAATAAAGCTAATTGATTCCACAAAATAAAATCAGTAATGAAATCAAATACTTGTTCTACAAGAATTAAATCGGCAATTTAATTTAGAATATTTGATTGAAATCAAATACTTATTCCACAAGAATTAAATCAGCAATTTAATTCAGAATATTTGATTTCACACAATAAGCTTTAATTGGAATAAATTACTGAACATCTAAATTATACATTTTTATAATTACAATAATATATGTGACATAAGCGACATACTTCAAATGGAATTTCTTACACACTCATCAAGGAATAAAAGCAAAATGTAACCATTTGAGTTTTATCCAGTTGACATAGGTCATAGACTAAATCACATAAAATTCTTGTATTTTATTTTATATCCGCTATTTGTTTATATTTTTTCTATTTGATGAAGAGTTCTTTCATTTTTAGACCTTGTCTTTCTCCCATGACCCATAATCATCATGGGCAAAGAAATCCTGATATGCTCATGGATGGTAATCTTCGTCTAAAATTTATATTAAAAAGTCTTCGGCATGACTTTCTACTTTAGTGATATAGCTTGGTCTCCCTATCTCAAAGTTTTTAAGGAATTAGCATTTGTATCCTTACTTTAGCTTCCTTTTTAAATGGACGAGCAAAACTACATACTAAGAGGGAATAGCTAATTTTTTTATTTATTTATTTTTGGGCTATATTAGAAGATAACGAAATTGAGAATGATAGTTAATAGTTGGTAGCAGGAATGTTTATTGAGGAGGATTTATTAGTTAGTTACTCTTACAAATAATATGAGATTGAACATTTATTTGTAGAAAATTCTATAATTTGTTTTCCATCAATGATTATTAAAAAGAAAAAAGAAAAAAGAAAAAAGGAAGAAGTTGATGATACTACCAAAGCATTACTTTATTCATTTCAATTTATTCCCCAAAATACTCTCTAGCCCTCCTTTTTCTTTTCACTTTATTAATTTTTTTTTTTTTCATCAACTTGAAATCGATAAAATTCACAAGCTAAACAATTGGAGGTCGAGGTTGGCAACAACATGTGAATCTTAAGACTTTGTTCTTTGTTGAATATAAACAACAAGTGTTTTTGTGCACTAAAAAAGGATAAATATATGCATGAAATTTGATATTGAAAGAGAGCCCCTACTATCCGGCTAGGGTGTAAAACCCATAGTTTACAGCATCCAATGAGATAATGACACCTCATCTATTTCATCTTAAGAAAATAAGACTAAAACACTTGATAACAATCATCAAAACCCAAATGAGCCGCCGGAAATCAACCCACCGGAGGTTGGAGAGGCTGTGACCCATGGCAACGGAGAAGGCCAGACCCACGGCCTGAGAGCCATTGTGGGTTTGACCCATGGCATCTACCTCTCTCTCTCTCTCACTGCCGCCCATCCATGGCTGGGTCACGCCAGACCCAGCCGTGGCTCTGGCCGTTACCCAAGCATTTTAAAATAGAAAATAAAATAATTTTTCGCTAAATATTTGCCGAGTTGAATGTGTATGCTCTATATATTGCTAGCTTGATGACGGTAAATTCCAATAATTATGTAGATTCTTCCAGTTTCATTGCGAATTCTAGCTGAACCAGATGCATAATTGACACCTCTCAGTATTTCCTCGGCTCTAGCGGTAGCAAAGGGTGGGATGTATTCACTGAATCCCAGATTTTGAGCTGTAATGAGAGAGAGTTCAAAAGCATCAGACTTTGGGAAATCACAATAAAGATTCAACACAACCTTAATTAAGAATATATAAAGGCAGAAAAAGTGGTTTAAATTTTTAGTTTATGCAAAAATAAACTTAAATCTAAAGAGCAAAAAATTATATATGAAAGGGCAAAATGCAGACCAAGGACATCGAGCATGTTCCGACCGTTGGAAAACCTTCCCGTAGGCCCCTTGGGGAAATCAACCCCATAGGGTAAATAATTGGCTTTTGCCAATTTCAAACGATTGTTGTTGTTCCCATCATCCGACAAGGAGTCCCCGAACACGTAGAGACAAGGTACTTGTGGATTTCCAACTGCATTACAATGTTGTTGCAAGTTTGATAGTAGCAAGAAAATAAGAAGCATCCAAAACAATGACTTGAGTTGAGATGCCATTGACAACCAAAACAAGTAAAGCTTAAAGGATTTAATAGATTGACGGCCGGTGTACTACAAAGATGAGCATGAGAGAGCTATTTATAGCCTCCACCAAAGTTTCTAGTGAGCTACTAAATAAAAATAAAATTTTGAATATAAAGAATTTGATAGATTGGCCCCCACCCAAAGTAAGTCTACACATCCTCACCCTATCCTAT
The DNA here is from genome assembly GCF_901000735.1 of Corylus avellana. Taxonomy (NCBI): domain Eukaryota; kingdom Viridiplantae; phylum Streptophyta; class Magnoliopsida; order Fagales; family Betulaceae; genus Corylus; species Corylus avellana. Next base: position 36,678,012 of record NC_081541.1, on the reverse strand, counting down.
GTGGCTATAATTTGTCGTTAATTCCAAATAATACAATATTCAAAATTGGAATGGTTGATACGCAACCCCTATATATGGTAAATTGGTGGGTAGATTAATATCATAGGGACTTACAAATTGAGTGATAGATTGAACAAAATAAGTACAATTTAGTCCAAACTACACACCGCATACCTTAATCGGCTTAGTCTTACATGCCCCATTAAGCTAAAAATTAAGATAAGAAAAATAGAATAGATTGAATTTGATAATTTAGGAAGGAAATATTAATTGCCTTCGTGACCTTAGCCTTAAGCTAAGCTAATTGATCATTCCTTTGTGGGTTTAATGGGGGAGTAAATCTATAGAGTAATGATAGGGACCATCATTTTATTCTCTTTTTATCCCCCTAAAGCTGATGTGGCTTTTAAAATCACCATTAAATTTTAGATGAATCATACTTGAATTTTGATCCAATGGTGATTTTGAAAGCCACATCAGTTTGAGGAAGATAAAAAGATAGTTCCTAATATTACTCAAATCTATAAGTCATATTTAAAATATATATATATATAATACAAGCCAAGGTTGTTCATCTTGTTTGGTGTATTATTTGGGTGTTTTTTTATTTTTTATTTTTTATATATTTTTTGATATGCTATGGGTAGGTTTGTCATTGCCATTTCATAAAAAAAAGGTTCAATTTTAAACCAAATTACAGAAAATGAATTGTTTGGGATTACATTTTAAAAAAATTGCGATTTGAAAACGTAAAAAATTTGCATTTTTCAAATCGCACGTAGTGAGATGTTTTTATGAAAAAGCGGAATTTTAAAGGCTAAATTGTGATTTTAAATGCCAAACCGCAATTTTACCAAACAGTTAATTGCATTTTTTGAAATCACGTTTTAAAGTCGTAAATCTAAATGGACCTTAAAATAAGTCTAACTTCAGTTTCATCAGAAGTCACAAACGAGCAATTGTATCTTATTGATGGTTGTGGTGAAGTCTTTATGGTTCACAAGATGCGTTTTGGAATTGCTCAAAAGAAGGTCCATGAATTCATTGTTTTCCAAATGGAATTTTTTGAAAGGAGGTGGGTGAAATTGAATAATATTGGGGACCGAACTATTTATCTATCTCAAAATCGTGGCATTTCTTTTCCTTCGGCAAAAGAATTGGGGATTAAACCAAATTCAATCTACTATACGAGGTGGAAAAATCGACCCGTTTATGTTTTTAACTTGGAAAATCAAACCATTTGAATATAAAGAATTTGATAGATTGGCCCCCACTAAGCTAGAAAATTAAGATTGGAAAGATAGAATAGATTGCCTTTGAAAATTAAGATAAAATATGAAAAAGCCCCCATGAACTAACAACCATTTTTTAAATAACCTCATGAAGTTTAAAGTATGCTAAAGTGGTACATCAAACTACCGAAGTTTGTCAAAATTGTAAATTTTTTTATTATATTCTTATAATATAATTATTTTCTTAAAAGCTAAAATTAAAAAAAAAAAAATTAATAAAATTAATAAAATAAAAAACTAAAAAATTAATTTTTTGAAGAAAGATAATTTTTGTTTTTTTTTAGTTTAATATATTTATATTTTTTTATTAAGAGTGACAAGTGTAATCATTTTATTGGTGTTGACATGAAATATAACATAATTCATCAAATGTTTTAACAGAAATTGACTTTAGAGGCTAATGTGTTCTTTTGGCATATCCCAAAAACCTTTGAGTTTACTTTCATACGACATTGAACACTTTTTAATTTAGGCCAACTACAGTACTGACTAATTTTTTATCTATCCCATTTTTTTTTTATCCACTCCTTGGGTTTTTTCTTTTTCATTTTTTATTTTTAAAAATAGTTAAGTTTAGTTTTTTATTTTATTAATTTTTTTATTTTAGTTTTTAAGAGAATGTGAGTATTATAGGAATATACTCAAAAAAGTTGCCTTTTTGGCACACTTTGGTAGTTTTTTTTTTTTTTTTTTTTTTTGGATATGTTCGCGCAAGAGCGGGGAGGGTGGATTCGAATTAGTAAACTCTGCTTCATGAGACGTGGTCCCTAGCGATTAAGCTACCCCTTGGGGACTACACTTTGGTAGTTTGATATATCACTTTAGCACACCTTAAACTTCGTGGGGCTTTTCTAAAAGCCGCTGTTAGTTGAGAAGAGTTTTTTTATATTTTTTCCTATTAAATACCTTATTGAAGTTAGCCTTGAGATAAGGTAATTGACCTTCTCTTGGTAGGTTTAATGGGGGGAGTAAATCTATAAATCAACTCCCCATCCCTTCCCATCCTCCCCAGTCTTATGTAGCTGTGGTTCCCACAATATTTCATACATGGGTTTGGTTTTATATGTTGAGGACCATAGTCACATAGGATAGGATGGATGGCAGGAGCATTTATAAATTTCCTCCCCCATTAAACCAACAAATAAATGATCGATTACCTTAGGGTTCATTTGGAATTGTGGTTTCAATAAGTGCAATTTTAAAATTTTTATTTTTGAAATCGCTACTTTTTAAAATCGCAAAGGCGTTTGGTAAAACATGTTAAAAAATATTTTTTTACCAAATATTTGTTATTCAAAATTATGATTTTGATTTAAATTCGCGTTTTTTCAAATAATCACCCCTTAGCCTGCTTATAAAAATTGCAATTTTTTTTTTAAAAAAAAAAAAAAATTATTTAAGATTATGTGCTTTTTAAATCACAATCCTAGATGCTTTAAGTTTTGTGATATCTTTTAAAAACGCAAATTATTCTTGTGAAATCATAATCCCAAATGTACTCCTTAACCTAAGGCTAAGGTTACTAAGGTAATTAATATTTTCTACCTAAATTATCAAATTCAATCTATCATATCTTTCCAATCATAATTTTCTAGCTTAATGGGGGCATCTTAGCCTAAGCTGGGGTGTGCAGATTGGACTAAAAGCTAATTATGTGTAGAGCATTGTGAGCTCATGTAGATTAGATCCCAAGGTCTTGGGGGTACTGCTGTTTGAAAAATCAAATCATACGTTTTCATGGTTCTTTTTCTCCTTTTCTTCATGAACTAGAAACTAAGTGTGTTTGGCCATGTGATTTCGAAGACTAACAATGCATTTTAATAAGTGGGGTCTAACACGTGAAATATTTAATTTAAATGGAGGTGATTTGACAGAGTCAAGGTTTAATCCCATGACCTTTGGCTCTGATACTATATTAAACTAATAGTTATTCCAAAAGCTTAAACTTATAGGAAGAGATAAATTTAATCACTTAATCATTACTTTAACACCCCTCTTACGTGTGGACTCAAACTCACTTTTAATAGGTGAAGTCTAATACATGAAATATTTAGTTTCAATGGGGGTCATTTGACGGAATCAAGGTTCGAACTTAAGAACTTTGGCTCTAATACCATGTTAAATTACCATTTATCCCAACAACTTAAGCTTATAGGAATAGATAAATTTAATCTCTTAATCATTACTTAACACCTTTAACCAAAATAGATATTTTTAAAAATGAAATAATATACGTTTTCAACCTGCAAATAAGGGCATGCGTTTTTAAAAATGCCAAATTTTAAAGGTCAAACAACTATTTTATCAAATACTGATTAGTTTTTCAAACATGTTGAAATCGCTAGCTTAGCATCTATTGACTAGGGTTATTTACTACTAGCTAGGTCAGCATCTAGTGTTGTGTTAAGGGCTTGAGTAAGATGCACAATGGAGTGTGGTACCAAAATTGAAGCCTTAGCATCTAGTGATCTTAAGTTACAAGTAGATTAGGGTGACTAGAAAAGTTCCTTTTTGAGCAAGATGGATGAAGGGGTATTGTGATTGTGGCTGACCATAGCTACTGCTATAAGATAAAGCTTTATTCAAAATTAAATTGGAGGAATTCTATTAAATTGACATCTGTCTTATAAAAATTACATACTTTGTTATTCCTATTAAATATATATATATATATACATGCTAGAATCATATGGTTTAAAATTATGTATTAGTTTTATAGTAGTGGTTATATCACGTGAAATCAAATCGAAAAGTTGGGACAAGTTCATAAATGGTAATAGTATTGGGACAAATGTGAATTTCAAAATTAAAAATGTTTCTTTAGAGTAAGGCAGTGATGAAGATAATAGTTTGGATCCCCAATGATAGTAAGATGTAAGATAAGTATGGGTTTCTAGAAGTCTCATCACTAAATCTAAATTTGTCTCGTTAAATTGAATACCAAACAACTGGGATTTAAATATTCATTCTAGAATATTGTTTTGACATTTAGCTCCGTTTACTTCAGAAAATTGGCCAATTTTGTTTTTAGAGTGGTATATTTTGACCTTTACATCACAACATGATTCCAAACTTTCATAAGTTGAGCCTTATGCTTTGCTCTTTTTATTACATTAACAATTGATTGAACAACGTAATTTATTTCATATTTTATATTTTTTACTGTAATTGTTTACTTTAACATGTAATATTGTTAGAATATAGGTATGTTAGCACCGTACTGAAATTATTATATTTGACTTAATAACCTTATTTTTGTGGTCTGAATAATAAGATTCGCACCAGGACAAGGAGTGGTAAAGGTGCAGGTGCTTGCTTTGATCTTCCTGGTTGTGTAGGTAGCAAATGCATGGTATTTATATATATATCAAACCCCTGCCTCGATTTCATTATTTCCTTGTTGGTTGTAATTATTTGGTGGAAGGAGGATTATAGTTTTCGGTGTGTCCGACCAAATGAGATGTGACTTTAAAATTACAAATAAATAAAAACATAATAATAATCCTCTCAAATGTTATGATGACTTTGGTCATTTTTCTAGCATTTCCTACTATTTATTCCTAATTTCTTACTCCCTAACGTGTGAATGCAAATTACTTTTGAATGAAATTATAAATAAAGTAAATGTAGGATCCAACGGTAATTTTCATTGACACGCAAGAGGGAGTGAGAACTTGGGAGTAAACGGTTAAAGTTTGAATATTTATTAGTTATTACAAATAATTTAAGACTGAACATTTATTTGTAAAAAATTACTAAATTTGCTTTCCATCAATGATTAAAAAAAAAAAAGTTGATGATAGTACCAAAGCATTATTTTATTCATTTCAATTTATTCGATCGCCACAACACTCTTTAGCCCTTCCTTTTCCTTTTTCACTTTATTTAAGTTCTTTTTGAAATTCATAAAATTCACAACCTAAACAAGTGGAAGTCGAGGCTAGCAACATGTGTTTGGATTCAGACAAGATGGAATAACACCAAACATGTTGCACCTGGCCTTGCAAATGCTACCCAACACAACTAGGAAGATCATAGCAAACATCAGAAGGATCATGTCCTGATACCATATTTTTTTGTAGTGCATTCCAATTATTTAGGATTGAAAAAAATAAGTTTATTAAGTCAAATATAATAGTTTTATTATGGTGCTAACATACTTATATTATATTGTAACAGTATTACACGTTAAAGGAAACAAGTAGGTACAATCATAACATAAAATAAATTAATCAATTATTTATATATTCATACAATATATATCAAAATTACAGAACTCTTTAGCCCTAACCCTTCCATTTTAAATTCAATAGATCAAGAGTACAAAATAAATCTTCTATCTATATATATACACCATGACTTTCACCTTAATGATGAAAAGAAATAATAAAATAATAAAAAAGAGAACACTTTGTATATAATAGGTTGCAATATATCTTAAATTGAATACACGCTTTCTCACAATATAGTTTAAAAATATTGTGTCTTAAGTATGATATTTGTATTTAGTAAAATGATAAAGACACAACTTTTTGGCATAACTTTGACCAAACTTTTCTCTTATGTGGTCATTTTTTTAAAAAACAAACTAAAAAATAAAATAACAATTCTTAAGCAATAACATCCTATTTGGTCATTTTTTATTTGATATATATATTTTTTATTTTTAAAAAATGGTCTTTTTCTTCACAATAATGTCCATTTTTTAAAAAACAAATGACCATTTTTACGAAGAAAAATACTATTTTTTTATAAATAAAAAATACCAAATAAAAAAATGACCACATACGATGTTATTGCTTTAAAATTTTTTATTTTGTTTTTTTTTTTTAAATAAAAAATAAAAAGAAAAAAATTAAGTCAAAGTTGTGCCAAAAAGTTCATTTATCTTGCCTCATTTAAGAGAATTAATAGGCTCATCATAAAGCTTGACTTATTAAAGTTTGGAATCATGTTGCGATGGTAATAAAAAATCTTAAGAGCAAGTAAAAGAAAACGATGTAAAAGTCGAAAGAGTACCACCCTACACAGTATATATATAACCAAAAGAAGAACAAAATAGCAAAAAGGTTACCGAAACAATAAGTCATTTTGCAAAACAAGCAAATTAGAAACTAAAAAATAAACTAAACTTTTGAGATTACGATAAGAATCATGATTTTAAGCAATGTATATAGGCTAAATGGAACTTGGCATAATTTAGCCTTTGATCTACTCTTGATTGGTCAATAGATAGCTCCAATGATTGAAGACATCGATTGTTGTGCTCCTATTAGAATATATTTTGTGTGATTTGATATTATGAGAATATATTTGTATTGATTATAATTGATAAAATCAAATTATAAGCATTCAAATACTTATTTGATTTTATCAATCATATCTTTGTGTACTCTCTCCACATCCCTATAAATAGAGATCATTTGTATTGTAAAATCATGGGTAAAGTTCACTTAACCCTCTTAAACTACCGCTCTATTGACAATCTACCCCCCAAACTATCAATTACGACAATGTAACCCCTAAACTACCAAAACAATGACCATGTACCCCCAAATGTTAACAAAATGACAAAATTATACCTTTATAATTTTTAATAAGACAAAAATACCTTTAAAATTTTGGAAAAAAAAAATTTTTAGTATTTTTATTTTTATTTTAGTAAGGGTAATTTTGTCATTTTGTTAAAAATCGGGATACATTGTCATTGTTTTGGTAGTTTGGAGGGTAAATTGTCGCAATTGATAGTTTGTGGGGTAGATTGTCATTGAAGTGGTAGTTTGAAGGGGTTAAGTAGACTTTACCTTAAAATCATTCATTGAAGAAAGCATAATGTAGCCTTTAGGCTTTATCTGTGAATGTAGGTAGTAGACCGAACCACGTAAAAATCTTGTGTCTTATTTGATTATTCCTCAATTTATTATTTCATTATGAATTTCTCCATAGTATGAGAGCCTTTCAACTAACGCTAAAATGGTCATGTGAATTTTTATTTTCTTCTATTTTGTTTTCTTGTGCTGTACGGTCAATATTTTTGCAGATCAGTTTACGTGGTTCGGCAATATGCCTACGTCCACGAGGTGTGATTCGGTCTCCTTCTTTACTATTGAGAAATATTGAGTACAATGATACAAGCCTGAATCGCTCAAGTTTAATATCCCAAACCCAAGCCTTTAACCCCTTGTACACCCTACTCAGCTGTCCCTCTCAAATACCAAGTAAAGAAAAACTCTCTACACTTTGTAAATGCCACAAAGTGCTCTCACCAATTTGAATTTTCCGGATAATCTCAACCAAGGACTACATATCCTTTTATGGAGGCTTAATCACAAAAAATATGAGAACAATTTTAATTTAATTGCTGCTGGGAAAACGAAACCATCATGAATACAAAGTCTTTTCCATGATGAAAATAAGCATTGCAGCCCACATGTTTATCTACACACGTTTTTCCCAAAAAAATTCAATTCCAAGTTGTTCTTGGACTCATTTTAAAACTAACTTATCCTGTTATAGATAAATATGACTTGAGCCCACTAACTTGAATATTGATATTTTCTAGCAATTATCTTCACACTTATTGACAATTTGAGCCATTATCAACAGTTTCCTCCAGTTTTCGACGGTGGCACTCCACCATCCATAACGCGCCACTCATCAGCGCCATTCGCAACCCATGCCCCACCGTCCTGCATCTGCCGGAATCACCAAGCCTCATCACTGTCACTGCAGCCGCACCGCTCACTGCCGGCATCCAGCAAGCATCAACTTCCATTCCCGCTCACAGCCCAACCGCCACGCCTTCTCTAGCCTTTCATGAGCGCTTCCTAGCCGCCTTCCATGGATGTTTCCAGCTGTTTCATGGCGGATCTACCCCTAGCTCCACAAAATCTTCATCTAGCGTTCATCCGCACTTCACTGGGGATATTCTCCATCACGCCATCACAGCGCCGCTCAGCTACGCCCATCGCAACCCAGCAGCCATCGCCTCTCCGACTCACTAAGTCCAGCGCCATCACACCGTCAAGCATCAACGCACCACCATGACGCCACTACTGAAGTCGCAGAGCTGCGGGCTTCATCTCATGCCAAATTTTCAGGGGTTGTTTTGTTGAGAAGAAGAAGTATGTTTGGTAATGGGTTTGATTTACCCTTATTTGAGTATGCAAATATTTATATTCTAGTTTAGGAATATTATATCATGATTTAGTTGCTATAGGATTTCTGTTTGGTTACGGGAATAAGGTAATCCTTATCCCAGTTTATGTAATCTGGGAACAGGATATTCTTGAGAAAAAAATAAATTAAAAATAAAAAACCGAAAAAAGAAATCAAAATCAAAATCAAAAGTTGCCCATCAAAAGAGGCCTAGTTGCTCGTCCATTATCCCATAGTTGGCCTATTTTTTCTCGGCTTTGTGGTATTGTTTGAAACCCAGGCCATTTCAACTCATAGTTGGCTCTCACTTCAACCCAAAGTTGGCCCTCATTTTAGACCAAAGTTAACTCTTCTTTTGTTTGGCTTTGTGGTATTGTTTAAAATTCAGGCCTATTTCAGCCCACAGTTGGCTTTCATTTTTGGCCCATAGTTGGCCCATTTCTCTTCAGCCTTGTGGTATTGGTTAAAAACCCAAGCCCATTTTAGCCTATAATTGGCTTTTCATTTTGGCTCATAGTTGGCTTAATTTTATTGAACGCGCATCTCAATCACCATCGCTAACCGCCTCCAACCAATGCAGTCGAAGAAAATCAAACTCAAGGTTTTAGCATATTTTACATTGAGTTTGAGGGGGAATGTTAGAATATATTGATTGAGATTTGATATTATGAGAATATATTTGTATTGATTGTAATTGATAAAATCAAATCAGAAACATTCAATACTGATTTGATTTTATTAATTATATCTTTTTGTATTATTTCCACATCCCTATAAATATGGATCATTTGGATTTTAAAATCATTTATTGAATAAAAGCATAATGTAGCCCTTAGAGTTTTATCTGTGGATGTAGGTCATAGACCGAACCACGTAAAAATCTTGTGTCTTATTTTATTATTCTGCAATTTATTATTTCATTATGAATTTCTTCAGCTCCCTAACCTTGCCTCTTCAAGTTCTTCTTGTGATTGCATCTCCATGTATTTTGTACGTGCCTATGTTTTAAGCAAGTAGAAAATATATATATCGGGAAATGTTAGGTGCTCTATGGTGTTCTGTTAGTCTTATGTGGATATTATTTTTGTTGAAATATATATAAAATACTAAAATATGAAAGAGAAATAAAAGAGAAAGTGGAAGCAGAGAGAGACGTTAACGTTTGGGCTACATCTTGTATATTTACCGTATCTTATATTTGTTGAATTGTCTTAAACTATTACATAGATTTGTATTTATAGAGTGGCAATGAGTAGTGAGTAAGAAATCCAAAATAAACCCTAAAATACATAAGGAAAGAAATAAACTCTACGAAGAAAATAAAATATTCTAACAAAAGAAATAATATATTCTAACATCCCCTCAAACTCAAGGTGTAAGCTTGAGTTTGGGAAAAGAGACGAAATTAAAGGCATCCGAAGTTGATGGTTGGATCAAGGCAATGCCAACGACAAAAGCTGAAAGTGACAGCTGAAGAAATACCGGAGATCGGAGATAAGCCGCTAAAAGAATCCGGTTAAGGGCCAAGCCTCAACTGACAATGATGGTTGGAGAATGGAAACTAGCTATTAAATCTTGTAAAGGGCCAAACCACATTGTGCTAGGGTTCGCCGATAAGAAAGATGAGAAAGGCTGAAAGTGGCGTCCAGAGAAATACCGGAGAACGGAGACAAGCCGCTAACAGAATCCGGTGAAGGGCCAAGTCGCAACTGACAATGAGGCCGGAAAATGAAAACTAGCCGTTAAAAATGCTATGAAGGGCCAAATCGCATTGTGCCAAAATTTGCTAGTGAAAAGAGCCGTGGATCACAACAAAATTGAGAGATCGTCAAAAGAGAATGCCATAAAACACCACAAAAAACATTGTAAGACTTTTATTGAAAGCCACATAAACTTGGCCCTGATACAATGTACAGGGTGCTGGCAGGACTGAGTGCTTTTAGCTTGTGTGTCTATGTATGGAATACTCTGTGCTTTGTCTATAAGAAGGTTGAAGGGGATAAAGTGAGCAAGGGCCAAGTATTGCAGCCTTGTTTCAATGGGCACTTGTATGGAGAATTTTGATAATAGAGGGCCATGTTTTGTGTATTTACAAGGAATCCTTTCCATTTCAAGTGAGTTGGGACTAACCGTTGTACATTTAATAT
>NC_081541.1:36658838-36667315 GCF_901000735.1 Corylus avellana | reverse complement strand
TGATTCTGATTTGTGTAAAGGCTGCATCCTAGGGAAGCAGAAGAAGGTGAGTTTCGCGGAAGCTGGCAAAGCACCTAAGCTTGGAAAGCTGGAGCTGGTACACACGGATTTGTGGGGTCCCGCACCAGTGGCATCTCTTGGAGGCTCGCGGTATTACATCACATTTATTGATGACTCAAGCAGGAAAGTATGGGTTTATTTCTTGAAAAGTAAATCTGATGTATTTGAGACTTTTAAGAAATTGAAGGCCATGGTTGAGACTGAAACGGGCTTGAAGCTCAAGCGTTTGAGATCAGACAATGGAGGAGAATACGAAGATAGGGGGTTTAAACAGTTTTGTGCAGTGAATGGGATTAGAATGGAGAAAACTATCCCAGGAATGCCGCAGCAGAATGGCGTGGCTGAGTGCAAGAATAGAACTCTCAATGAGCGTGCTAGGAGTATGAGGTTGCATGCTGGGTTACCAAAGACTTTCTGGGCTGATGCAGTGAGCACTGCTGCATACCTGATAAATAGGGGGTCTTCCGTTCCCCTGGGCCATAGACTACCGGAAGAAGTCTGGAGTGGAAAAGAGGTAAATCTTTCACATCTGAAAGTTTTTGGTTGTGCTTCGTATGTCCAAGTTGAGTCTGATGCTATGAGTAAACTAGATGGTAAATCTAGAAAGTGTTTCTTCATTGGATATGGAGATGAGGCCTTCGGTTATCGATTTTGGGATGATCAAAATCAGAAGATCATTAGAAGTCGGAATGTGACTTTTAATGAGTGTGCTATGTACAAGGATGAGTCAAGTGCAGAACCTGAAGTTACAGAGCATGAACCGAAGAAGTCTGAGTTTGTTAACTTAGATGAGCTTTCTGAAAGTACAGTGCAGAAAGAGAAACAATTCGTGGAAGTGGAGCTTGATAAACAGTGTTCACTTACGGATGAATGTGATGATAGAAAATCTTCAAGAAACTTACAGCACCGGGAAGAGTCTTATTCTTTAGCAAGAGGCAAAGAGAAACGTGATCGAAAAGCAACAAAGAGGTATGGCTTTGAGGATATGATTTCTTTTGCTCGAGCAGCTAGTAGTGGAGATCCATCGTCTGTTTAGAATGGTACGCTGAAAGAGGTAGAGTCACTACGGAATGGTAAAGCTTGTGAATCGGCAGAATTACTCAAGAGAAAGAAGGCTAAAGGGTGCAGATGGGTCTACAGGAAGAAAGAGTCATCGGAGAAAGCTGTACGGTCGACGGGGCTGATAGGGAGGCATGGTGTTATGTCTAAACCAAGTCCTATGCTCAAGTTCAAGAGGCACTTGGACTTGAGTGACACTTGTGGAGTGTGATTGCCCTTAGGGGCTGAGGCGGAGACAATCAGACGAGACACGTTTTGGTAGACTTGATGGGATTCAAGTCAAGGTGGAGATTGTTAAGTATGACTTGAATTAAAAGTCATGGTGGGACCCAATATTTTGTCTCCTTCTTCAAGTAGGAGAGTTTTTTTGGTTCAACCGGTTTACTCCTTTTGGGTTTAGGAGACTTTTGTCCAAGTTTGATTTGGAGTCCTTCTCCTATGTGTAATTGGACTCCTTGTTTGATTTATAGTAGGAGTCCTAGACCAACATGTAAAAGGAGAGTTAAAGCTTCTATATAAGGAACAAAGCACAAGGTGAATTTGTGTGTGCCAAAAACGTGAAGCACCAAAGGGAGGAGAAAATAGAGAGAATTTGAGAGAAGGAGGTACAAGGGCAGCAAGGGTGTTTTCTTCTTGGTGGTTTTTGGAGGAGCCAAAAACAAGTGATTAGAAGAAAAAGAGTGCTGCAGAGTGAGAGAAGAAAATAGAGATCAGCCGCCATCTGTTCCAGCAAAAGAAGAGTTTGTACATCTGTCTTTTGTATTCTTTTTTAGGAATAATCTTTCTTGTGTGATAGTGAGATTTGGGTGTATTGGGGCTTTGGGATCTGAGTGATTTTCTCTCTACTATTTTTGTACTCCATCTTTTGATAGTGGATTTTCTCCGGGTTGTCTCCGCTAGTGGATGTAGGCTTGTTAAGCCGAACCACTTAAATCTTTGTGTCGTGTGTGATTGCTTATCTTTGTTATTCCGCATTCTTCTTATTTTTCGCATCTCACGGGTCTTGGGAACTAGGATTAATTTCCTAACAGAAGCATCATATACACACATCTGAGCATCCTTCTCACTGTTCAAAACCACAACCAAAGCAGAACTCAGACCAAAACCAAACACTGTAATGTGACAAGAAATGAAACATACCCACCTGCCCAAAACTCTTTTTAAGGTCTTAACGTAGTAGTCAATAACTTCTGGCTTGGAATTGACGCCTTGTGGAGGAGCCTCCATGAGCACCAGCCAATGGTGGTTGTCACATGGAGTAGAAGACAAAGAAAGGGAACTGGAAGTTAATGTATTTGTTGTTGATGTGGTAGAGAGACATACAAAAGAAATGAAAGAAGAGTTAGAAAAAGAGAGATAAAGGTGGTTCCTTTTGTTTGGTGGATTGGAGAATTTGATGTTTATAGTCGGATTTTGGGGTTGGGTTTTGTAAGCTTTGCTTGGAAATATATGGTGTTTCGTGATTGTGGCCAAGGGAGAGAAAATTTCCATAGCTGCTTCAACTTCTTATGCTTTCATGGCAAACTAAGCTTTCTGCTCTTTAGCCTTTTATCTCTTTACTTCTTGTCTCTGATATTTTTGGCGGGTCGGAGCAATTCGGGTAGATTGGTTCATGGATTTCGGATTCAATTAGTTATGTACAATCTCCTTTATATATATGTAAATTAAGATTAGGTTTTGAATTTTCTGAGTTGGTTTGTTCAGTGAAAGAAAACCTGTTTGTATTAAAAATTAATTAATTAATTAAAAAAATAACTATGTGTTTTTTTTTTTTTTACATGTCCGTATAAGAGGGGGAAAATTCAAATTAGTGACCTCTAATTTATGAAGTGTAGTCTTCAACCGATTGAGCTATCTTTTTGGAACAAAAATTAATTATGTTAGAACTATTTGAAAGTCGGGAAAGTGAATTTTTGCATCCTAATTGCATTTGCACTTGGCACATTATCTTAAATACAAGAAGCAAAGAAAAGTAGGCCCTAGAAGATTTTGGGAGAAACTTTATTTTACCCACCCAAAGTATCAAAGGTTTTGTAATTATAACTTTAAAGTTTTAATTTTTGTATTGTTAGTATCTCATATTTCAACCCCTTTTAATTTCACTTATACCATTATGGTTTACCGCTTGGTTGTGGGTCTGGTACCCTAGGTTTTAGGGCTGTTAAGTGAGCGAAGTGTCTCGCGAGCAAGCTCAGGCTCGACTCGAATATTAAATGAAGCACTTCATGAACACAAATCCTAGCTCGAATATTAAACGAAGCAATCTCGGCTCGACTCGGCTAAGCTCGTGAGCAAGCTCGTGTGTATATATATATATATATATATATATATATATATACATATATATAAACTAAGTACAAACAATTAATTATAAATCTCATAATTATTAAAATCTTAAAATTGCATTTATATTTAAGCGTTAGAGAATGAAAAATTTTAAACCCTTCGTGATCAAAGAGAGAGAGAGAGAGAGAGAGAGAGAGAGAGCAATCATTAAAAAGACATCGATTCAATTAGAGCAGACTCAAACGAAAGGAAGAAGAATCAAGCAGAAACTATTGAGGGAGATTGCAAAAGACATAAACTATTGAAGAACCATACAGACCCAAACACTATCACTACCTGTTTGATGAGCGAGAGTGAGAGAGTTGGAAATGAGAGTTCAGGTGGAAGATGCGTTGTGACTGGTGAGGGGGATTGAGAGAGAGACGTTGAAAAAAAAGTTTTTTTAGGGGGCGTTGTCCCAATGCAGTCTAAATGCAACCTGTTAACTTGTCCCACATTGTTAAGAAAACATTAATCTCCAAGTTTGCTTATTTATAAAAAGATGCATATCCTCTCTCTTTAAAATCAAATGCCTTGCTGTATTAACTCAGGCTCCATACTCGACTAGCCAGGTTAAGCAAATACTCATATGCAAACTAATTTCTTAAGCCATTTAAGAGTACTTGAAGTTTTTTTTTTAAAAAAAAAAAAAAACAAAAACATTAAATATAAGAGCCAGCTCGTGAGCTGGCTCGGCTCGACTTATTCTTAGCTCGAGCTCGATTTTTTTGGCTCGCCCTTGAGCTCGGCTCGAGCTCGAGCTCGAGTAAAATTTAAACGAGCCAAGCTTGAACAAGGGAAGCTCGCTCAAGCTCGGCTCGTTTACACCCCTACTAGGTTTGGTTCACCAAACCCACGACTAGTCTAAACCTACGGCTGACCCACGAGCCAAAGGAAATTTTATTTTTATTGTTTTTCATAAAAAAAAATTAAAAACAGATATTTTGAGCATTTTGGCGTCATCCATTAAAATTTAATAGAAAATATTAATTGATAACATTACCATAACTTATCGGAATAAACGGTTCTAGAGAGAGAGGCTATGTCTTCTCTCTAAAATTCATTTCTCTTTTTCTCTCTTTTCTTCTGGACAACACCAAGGAGAACTTCAAGGGGATGGAAGATTTAGATCTAGATCTTTCCTCTTCTCCTTTCACGGTAGCAGTGCTCAGTGTCTTCTATATAGGCTCCTTCGGTCTCCGTTTCTGACAGATTACTTTAGATCTAGTTTGTAGATCTATATCTAAATCTAGATCCAGATCTAGTCTCTTCAACATTAGATCTGATCGTCTTCTTCGGTCAAGGCGTGTCTTCTGAAGGGATGTCTACGATGTCGTGCTCTTCCGCTGCTGCTTGTGGGGTTTTTGTTTTTTGTGTTTTATTTTGTTTGTCCTGCCCTTCAGGTTAAAGATGGAGTAGATTGGTGTGGGGGCTTAACTCTCACGGCCGGATTTTTAGTTTTTAGTTGTTTTTTATTTTTATTTTTATATTTGGGACACCCATGTCCTAGACCTGGTATGCACGAAGCAAATATGTTCCTAAATGTAATTGTACATGGGTTAAAGAAAGTTTGAAGTCATTTTTATGACTTTATAACCTTCATAGCTTTTGATTATGATTTTTCAGAGCTGTATGCTCTATATTGTAAAAGTTTTATACTCGTGAAATTTCATCAATGGAAGTTTCATATTTTTTTTTTTTTTAAAAAAAAATAGAAAATATTAATGGACTGATGGAATTAAAACGTGCTGAAATATAGGATACCAACATTACAAAAAGTTAAATTTCAAGGTTATGATTGTAAAACCACTGATACTTGGGGGTAAGTGGGTAAGTACTGTTTCAACAAGATTTTGACTATCAAAATCATATGTTACTTTCTTGTCTTGAATTATATTAACAAAAAAAAAAAAAAAAAACACTTTTAAGCAGATTAAAATTATCTAAAATCACCAAAGATGAAAACTATATGCGCTTGAAGATAAAATTAGAACATCAGACCAAGAGATAGAAGAGTTACATAATCTTACCAAAAAGTATAAAAATTAAAATAAAATAAAAAAGGACATAAATATGTGGTGATCACAAAATTAAGAAGTTCAACCTACATAAGTATCAAAAGTGAAAAGAAAAAGAGAAAAATATATATATATATATATATATATTGGGGAGAAGATTCAATGCAAAGTAAATGTAAAATGCAGATTTACTCTTTATAATTTGATCCAATTTATCAATTCATTTAGAATATTTTTGCTCCCAGAAAATAGCTTGAACATTCAATTTATCAAAGTCTTCCAAATTTTGTAATTGCCTACTTAATTACCAATATCAATATGGCTGAGTTAGTCAATCTTGATGTCTATTTCGTCTCTCTCTCTCTCTTTTTTTTTTTTTTTTTTTGTCAATATATATGCTACTCATATGCCTCGAGAGAGTGCAAGGGCAAGTGAAGCCTTATTCATCATTCACATGATTATTATTCCTAAAGGAAGGCAAATTATGCAAATGTGAAAAGGAACATGTAGGGAAGAGAACAGATTTCTAAAGGAAAAATGAATACTCAAATTTTATTTGCACTTACATTTTACAAGATTACTCAAGGCACCCCACATATTTACATCATCCGCCAAGAAGAAATTTTACATGGGACTTACAATCAAGTGATTAGCTATCCATCACCTAGAAGTGGTGCTTCAACATCATCATCCTCAGAGTCATGACTTGAGGGTGTATCAAGTTTAAGGAAGCAAGCATAACATAATGCAATAACCTGAGGAAATGAAAATGTAGAGTTAATTGAGAGAGAGAGAGGGATAGTATAGAGAGAGAGAGAGAGAGAAATGCTCACCATACATATGGAAGCACAGATTATGCTGAAACCTTTGCAGTTGAATGGAGCACTAGTAGATAGGAACCATGCTGAGATAAAATTTTAACTGGTTAGAAATAAAAATGAAACAATTGCAACATTCACTTAACAAAGATGACTTGGAGAGGGTTGTTTCAAACTGAGAAATCGTTTGGGACTTTGCACTATCTTGTTGGTCAGTTCCTTGATAAACCTTTACCTTACTTCTTAGTTAAGAAGACTGTAGATTTTGTTGGAAATAATTCCACTCTATTAGCCCACATGATAACATCATGAGCCTTAAGAGTTAAGACCAATATCAGCCCACCAGAAGAATAATGGGCAACAACTCTCAGCACTTCTAGGGCAAGTCGAAATCTTGGGACCTAATCCTAGCCTATAAATAGGCCCTTATACCAGGTATAAACCTTAGACTCAATTATTGGATATTGAGCAGACTTTTCTTAAATGAACTAACTTAGGCATTGGAGTGAGACCTGCTGTGGAGTGAGTTCTCCTAATGGATTATTGTTTTGAAGGAGTGTAAAAATTAAAGATCAAGAATGCCTCGAAGAAGGCGAAGAACATACACATCTCACCTATCGGAAACTATTAGATCAAAAAATGTCCTCAAAGATTCCATTTGGAAGCAATTTGGTAAGGTTGATGTGTATTTGCTAGAGAATGGAATGTATATTTTCAGGTTTGTGGATGAATGTTAAAAGGGAAAGTTCAGGAGGAGGAAGGGGCACATCAGGGTAGGGAATTTTCACCTACTGTAGGAAGATAGTCACATGGAACATTAGAGTCTCAATGACCTCTCCAAACAGAGGGAGATTAGAAGTATGGTTACTAGTACAAAAATCCAACCGAAACATGCTTTCATCTCTTGGTTAGCCATAAAAAAATGCATTATCGACAGGTGCTAGATTGCTTTAATGGGTTTTAAAGGTGATGTCCAATGTAATTTCTGCAGAAATGGAATAGAAGATAGAGAGAATTTGTTCTTTTTGTGTGGCTTCAGCAGGCATGTATGGTGCCAAGTCATGGTTAAGTGTAATGTTGCTGCTCCCCCAACTAGTTGGGCTGATGTGATCTCTATGGTTATTCAACATTGGCAGAAGAAGAAGACTATGTTGGCTTAGTGTTTGGAGATACCATCTATAACTTGTGGAGGAATCATAGTGAAATCAGACATGGAGGGTCTTTCTCTTACTGAGGAGAAACTTGTGCAGAAAATTCATTGGGAGGTGAGAGAACTCAGGTTGCAGGGAAAGGAAAGTTTCATAGTACAGTTGGTAATGTGGATTTATGCTGTCTTTGGGGCTGTTTCGCTGAATTTTTAGTTGGTTGAGTTTGTCTCTACAGTTGCTTTTTGCAGATTTTTTGTTTTTGTCTTGTGTTACTTTAGCTAATTGCTAAAGTGAGGTTGTATTTGCTCGTTTGTTGGTATAAATTTACTCATTCATCCAAAAAAAAAAAAAAATAGATGACTTGGTTCACTCACAAGTCAATGGACTCATTGCAAGTGGTGATAAAAAACTTGCTATCGATTCCACACCAGCAATAAATCCCTGTGATTTTCCCTGTAAAAAAAGAAATAGAGGACAAGTAATTACTTACATAATAAGTGAAGTAGATTTTTAAA
The DNA here is from genome assembly GCF_901000735.1 of Corylus avellana. Classification (NCBI taxonomy): domain Eukaryota; kingdom Viridiplantae; phylum Streptophyta; class Magnoliopsida; order Fagales; family Betulaceae; genus Corylus; species Corylus avellana. The sequence goes on along the minus strand of NC_081541.1, from coordinate 36,659,372 downwards.
AAGGGAACTTCACAAGGCTCCTTGAACTTTTACATGTTTTGAGAAGATTTTCTAAAGTTTAAAAGTTCTCAATTTCACCCCCTTAAACTTTTAATTTGATGCAATCTACCGCCATCCATTAAGATTTGGCGCTAAACATACATTAAAATGGATGAACACTACAAGAAACTGACTCATCAGGGGCGACTTATTAGGGGCGACTTTATAGTCGCCCCTAATACTCAACTATTAGGGGCGACTTTTGAAAGTCGCCCCTAATAGTTATGTATTAGCGTCCACATCCAAGTGGACGCTAATAGCCGACCCAAAAGATGAATAATAGTGTCCACTCTACAGTGGACGCTAATAACTCGACCCTAATATTCTCGCGGGAAATATTCAAAAGGCGGGGAAAAGATCATTAGCGTCGACTTTAGGAGTCGACGCTAATGGTTAATTATTAGGGTCGACAAAGTCGACCCTAAAGAGTGTGAGGAATTAAAAAAAATAAAAAAATAAAAAAAAAATTTATTCACCAATAGCGTCCACTCAAAG
>NC_081541.1:36641311-36658738 GCF_901000735.1 Corylus avellana | reverse complement strand
GATCGCAGATTATTTTTTTTAAAATTTTTTAGGACCATTAGGGTCCACTTTGTGGACGCTAATGGTTAACTATTAGCGTCCACTTTGGTTTGGACGCTAATAGGTAATTTTTTATTTTTTATTTTTTTATTTATTTTTTTAATTTTTGAGGACCATTAGGGTCTACTTTGTGGACGCTAATGGTTAACTATCAGCGTCCACTTTGGTTTGGACGCTGATAGTTAATTTTTTTTTATTTTTTATTTTTTTAAAAAAAATTTTGAGGACCATTAGGGTCCACTTTGTGGACGCTAATGGTTAACTATCAGCGTCCATGATAAGTGCTAGAATATTCATATTTTCAGCCCTTAACTTGCATGTTTTAATCCTTTAGTTTTGGTTAATTATGCCATTTTACTTCCTTTTTGTATTTTCTTTGTTTTATAGGCTTTTGGAAGAAAATAAAGCGTATCTGGAAAAATTCCAAGCTTAAAGGGCAAATTGGGAAGATCTAGAAGATATGGTTAAGCTTAACCAATCATGGTTAAAGTTTAATCAAATAAATGAAAGGATTAATTCGGAATTTCTCAATTTGAAGTCAAATCGGATTGGATGCAAAATTGGATTCTGAATACGTCTCGGTATTTTGGCCATAACTTTCAGCTCAGATATCCGATTGAGGTGATTCAAGCGGCATTGGAAAGATAACTCAAACTTATACAATTCATTGTGAAATAGCATTTTCCCAATTCAGAGCGCCGCAAGGCCAAAATCACGCCGCAAGATAGGACCGCAATTCTGGGCGAATCCTATTCCGATTTGGGCTTAGGTTTTCTTTAACCTAATTGGGCTTGGACTTAAATCTCCGAAATTCCTAGGATTACTAGGGCTTCTAGGACTCTCCTAAGCCCTATAAATAGACCTCTAAGCCTCACAATTGAGGGGATCAGACGAAGACGCGCCGGGGGCACTGTTCTTGGTCGCTTTCCGTGTTTTATGGGTTTTTGTAGCTTGGAACTAGAATTCTTTTGTAAGTTTTTAATTTTAATGAAGTAATTTAGTTTCTTTATGATTTCTTTTGTCATGAGAGGCTAATTCTTCAACTAAGGTTGAAGATGAAGCCTCACCATTGATTAGTTTTATATTTTTATGTTTCGTTCGTACAAATCCATCGTTTAATGTAATGTATGTTCGTTTCAGTTCAATTGTGTGACAAAATTGTGATTGATTGTTGTTTATAAATCGTGAAAATGTTGGATATTCGTTGTGTTTCATCCAGCGGATACATCGAATGATTTGATTGAGACTTATATCCATTGTGATTTACGGATACAATGGATGATTTGATCTCAATTGGATATTCGTTGTGATTTGTAATAGAGATGGATTCATCAAATGATTCAATTGGTTTATAAAAAAACAATAGAACATATATATAGGGTTTAATTGTTTGTCGGATGCATGAATGAAAACATAAGAATGTATACTTTGATTTGGTGAGGTGAATTCTAAAACCTTAGTCGTTTATCTTTTGATTATTTTTATTTTATTTAGTTTATGTTAGTTTATTTTCAAAGTCAAAATCATTCGGAACTAAGTTAAGATATAATTGATTTAGATAGAAATTAAATTTCACAAACACAATTCCCTGTGGATCGACCTCGCACTTGCACACACACTATATTGCACATGACTCGTGCGCTTGCGAGTACAATTAAATTTGTACATCAGTCCACTTTAGTTTGGACGCTGATAGTTATTATTATTATTTTTTTTTAAGGACCATTAGGGTCGACAAAGTGGACCCTAATGGTTAACTAAAAGTGGACCCTAATGCTTGCCTATTAGGGTCGACTTTCGCTTCTGTGTACATCATCTTTAGGGTCAAAACATTGTGACTTTTAGGGTCGATAAAGTGGACGCTAAAAGTGATCATTAGGGTCGACTTTTAAGTGGACCCTGATAATCAAACATTTGATCATTAGGGTCGGACTATTAGCGTCGACACCTTTAGGGTCGAAAAGTCAACGCTGTTGGCAACAGCGTCCACTTTAGGACCTTTAGGGGCGACTTTGAGTCGCCCCTAAAGACCTAATTTCTTGTAGTGGAAATTACTTTTATACCCTCGAAACTTTTATAAAATTTCACATTTACCCTTAATTTCACACTAAAAATAAAAAAAGGGAAAAAGTTGAGGGTATTTTGGTATTTTCCATAGGTTCCGTTAGGATTTAACGCCAAATCCTAATGGAGGTGGGTAAATTGCATCAAATTAGAAGTTTCAAGGGTGAAATTGAGAGTTTTTGAACTTTGGCAGGTCTTCTCAAAAGCATGTAAATTTAGGAAGCCTTTTGTGAAGTTAACCCCTTATAAAATGTTTTGTTGACCTTATCTTAACTTTATATCTACTTTTGTTTTACATGACCTTCCCCTGAAGTTTTCTCATCCAATTCTCAAGTGAATGCAGTAGAAAAATTGGTCTGAACTCACCAATATGCCTAAAGCCCACACATTAGACTTAAAAACTTATCCAGAGCTCAAGCTTAAACAGATTTGCACTAATTACAAAGTGAATTGGCTCAATTGTTTTCCAGTCCAGTTTAATATAATAATTTGAAGAAGTTTAAAACTCAAGTTCTAGAACAATTGTGTCACTTATGGGACAATAACATTATTGTTTCTCATAAAACAACACAATCAAATTTAGCAGGCTGTCTCAGTTTATGAAATCACAGAAACCCAAAGTCTCTCTTTCAACAGTAAGCATAAGAAAGGCTTTATGGTGGAAATCCTAATTAATGAGGAAAAAAATACATAACTATGGAGTGCAAGATAATGGATCAAAGGTATTTTTCAAACCTGATTGTTTGAGCTTGATGCTTTTGAAATGATAGCATATGTCTGCATATCAAGAATTTGAGAGCAAAATGGAAAGACCATTAGAATTGAATTGTGAAGTGAAGAATCCCATTCAATTAATAAATAAAAATACTGAGACTTCCAATACTTACAGAAGGTTTTACAAGAACAACAACAATTTTAAATGAGGCACCCAGGAATGGTACCTGCAGTGTTGCAATGTCACATCATTATGAACACATGACTGATTCTAAAAATCCAAAAGGGAAATGGATTCTTAAAAATAAAACCAAAAAAAAAAAAGACGATCAATATCACTAACACTTTCTCTGACCCTTAGATCTTTCTTAAAAAAAATCAATTTCGCTGCATGCAAATGAAATACTTATGGGAAACTTCAAAAAACCCCATTGAACTTTCACGCATTTTGAAATTGCCCCCTCAAATTTCAAAAACTCTCAATTTAAGATATTGAACGTTCAATTTTTTTCATTAAATCTTTTCAAAATTTTCAAAATACCCTTATTTTTTTTTTATTATAAAAAATTGTAAAGATTCAGACGTTTATTTTTTTATTTAAAAAAAAAAAAAACATATTTGCAACAGTTATTATTTTTTTATAATAAAAAAATGGTATTTTAGGAATTTTAACAAAATATAATGAAAAATCCTAATGGAATAGAGTAATTGAAAGAAACTGAAAGTTCGATACTCTTAATTGAAATGGTAGTATCAAAACGAGTGGAAGTTGAAGGAGGTTTTGTGAAGATTTCCCTAAACACTTACTACAGCATAGAAGGTATACAAAATATTTATCTTGTACCAAGTTGTTTCCAAAATTTAATGCATTCAAAGCTACCCAAGTATGTATGTATTAATAAGCCATATATCATTCAAGAACATAGAAATTCTGCCTTTAGGAAAGAACCATAACATTCATCAAGTATGTACATACCCATGCAGACCAAGCAAGGCCATTGAATAATGCCTGCAAAGCAAAAATCAGTATTAGCGTTTTTCTTTTTTACTTTCTTTGGTGAGGATGAAAAAATTAAGGTGACTTACATAAGCTATGGATGCAAGTAAAGCTGTGCACAATATCACTTTCTCTCCAACCAATGGGTTGATTAGTGGAAGCACCAACATCTGGAAGAGAACCACAAAACCAAATATATTATGGGATGAGAAATTCCCAAAGGATTGTAAAAAAATTCCTATAGGAAAGCACCATGCTCAATATGAAGGTATATGATATAGTTATGAAGGACACATACTTTTTTTTTTTTGATAATGAGGAATCAAGGCAGGGCCACTTCGTGTACTCACCCCTGTTAGCTAAACCTCAAACCCGTGTAAAGTGTCCCCTACACAGGGATCGGGTAATATTCTAGCTTCGCTCGTAGGCTAACTCCAAGGAATTGTTTAAAATTTTAAAGAACACATATTTTGACATAGGGATAAGTCACAATCTCCAGTTTTTAGTAAAATCACAATCTTCACTATCAAGGCATATCAAACTACTTAAGTAAACGAATGGAAAACATAAGCTCCATAATAGACTTTACCTGAGAAAAAATTGAACCTGCTTCAACCATCAACAAAATTTCTGCAAATTGATTTTTGTTAAAACCAAAAACAGCCTTCAGATAGTACTGCAAAGAGAGTTCCATTAACATTAAGTCATTGAATTAAAGAAGAAACAGTAATAATATTGTTTCACAAATTATCATGATTCAATTAAATGGATTGGTTGCCACAGTTATCTTATGAGCAGATAAGTTGATTAAGCATTGTCTTGTGCTATACTAAAGATTGAGGAAAGCCTTTGGCTTGATATTCCGATTCCCTCAAAAGTCTTCAGCTGTCACAGCTCTCACACCCTTCCATCTTCTCTATGGTCTAGGACTAGGGCTTCTTCATCTCTAAGTTTCTCCTCATTTCTCCTTCTATTCCTTCCCCCCTTCCATATTCTTCAACTCTGAACATCTTTGTCTGTATATTTTAGGATTACTATCAATCATCGGAGTAACCACCTTAAACAAATCCTACTCCAACAAGGTACGCTAAATTGTTTCATGGACATATTTGTCTCCCTTTTTGCCAGTCAGATTTTGGCCAATTATAGATTAATAGCAACAAAAATAACTTTACCAATAACCCTTCTGTTGCTTACTTGTCTTTTTTCAGATTATTTGTCTTAAAGGTTCTGACTGAAATGACTTTGAAAACTAAGAAATAATACTTTTGTTCCTAAAAAAACAGAGGATGTATTTTGCATAGATTAAAATGCTGTAAATTTCTTACTGTGAAAAGAATAAATCCCCTATTCCATGCAAAGGGAGCATATCTGAGTTTTACTTGACTTCTACTCAGGAAGGTTTATTAATAATAAATCAAATGATAAGGTTATTCAGATTAAATCATAAATTAATAGGGCACATACCATTAAGACACCTGTAATGCCAGACATGAGAATCTAGAAGTTACTCATGTTACAGAAAAGACCTTGATAGGCAATCATGTCCAATAGTTGATGAATAAGAACAAGGTGCCAACAAAGTGTTATGGCAATTAAGATACATGTTTCTCTTAAACTAAGGAAAATTATGGGCATATAAAGAATGATTGCATAAAGTATCATAAATGACTTGAAATAATGGTAATCTCATACATTTACTGTATCATGAATCTCTTTTATTGACTCTCATAAATACTGTGTGGATTGAATTTGATTTAGCGGTCCACGTTTTCAACATAATGTACGGTTTTCTAAATAATACTTGTTTACAATTGGAGGTTGTTGAGATCTATAGATTAATTTTAAAAATTCAGTTATGTTATTTTGATCTTAATAATGTTTATATATATTTCACAATTCTTTTAGAAATTTAGTTTCTATATTTGTTTATTAAATCAAGTCAGAACATTATTGAAAATTTTTTGGGTGGAATATTAAATTGATAGTTTATTTAAAATTGATCTAGTTCCCAATTTTTGAAAAATTAATCCATGCATATAAATGTTGACATAAAGCAGAGTCTTATGAATAAGGAAATCCTCTAAGTTATGGCATTGGAGATTGAAATATATCTCTATAAAGAATAAAAGGTCGATAAATGATAGAGTTTTTACGACTCTTGAAATTTACTATCTTTGGTATTTATGTGGACTGCATTAAGGAAAAGCAGGCCAACTATACCACTCAATATGCCAAGAAAAGGGTTTTTGAGATTCTTGAAATCATGTACAAGTGTAGACATTTTCCATACTTCTTGCCTAAATGGTTAGAGATATCCTATCTCTTTCGGCGATAATCATATAAGGTTTATGTATCTCTATCTTCTAAATCATAAGGTTGGGGCATTAAATGCTTTCAGTATTTATAAGGTAAAAGTAGAGAAACAAAACAAAAGTCAAGATCGTAAGATCTGATAGAGGTAGATAGTATTATGGTAGGTACATGAAAAGGGGACATGAAATGTAATACTAATATTCTATTCTCCTAATGGAGTGAAGCCTTGAAAGCCGCTGTGTATACATTTTAACTGGGTTCCATTTATGGTTGTCTATAAGACACCTAAATTAAGGAATGAATGGAACCAAGTTCAAATTGTTTACACATATGGGGTTGTCTTGCTATAGTGAGGATTGATAATCCACACCTAAGGTAATTAGATTCAAGGACAACTAGCGGAATTTTATAGGTTATACAGTAAACTCCAAGGGGTTTAGGCTTTACTATTCTTCATTTAGTTCTAGAATTGTTGAGTCTAGATATTCAAAATTTCTAAAGAACGCTGAACTTAGTGGGAGTGCTTATCCTCAAGGGATTGAATTAGAGGAAACACAAGAGTTGACTAAAGCTCCTTCACATGAAAGGTGTTTAATTATGCTTAAGAAAAATCAAATTGATTATCTTCAACCACAATCGATTTCAGAACAGTCAACTCATAAGGAACAAGTTCAGAATGAACCTACTCAGACTTTGTCAAAAGTAAATGAAGTATGATTAAGAAGATTCTCTAGAATAAGGTGACCAACAATCCCTAGTGATTATGTTGTATTAGGGCTGGCAAAACGGGTAATCGGGTAGACCCGATTAGGACCCGTTAAGACCCGCGACCCGATTACCCGAAACACGAACACGACCCGTTTAGCTAAACGGGTTAGCGGGTCTGACACGATTATAACACGAAAAATATCCGGGTAACCCGACACGACCCGCTTAACCCGTTTAGCATAATCGGGTCATATCGGGTAGACATGACACGACCCGACACGACCCAACCCGACCCGTTTGTTTTTTAAAAAAAAAACCTTAATCAAAATTGGAAAAAATAATTTAATAAATGGATCTCTTAGGCCAAATAACTAGTCAAATTTATCCTAACCATCCAAGAAGAATAAAATTTTTTAAAAGATAATGTTTTAATATATAAATAATGATTTAAAAGATAATGTTTTAATATATAGACCCACATAGAAAAAGTAACGGAAAAACAAGGAATAGGCCAGTGAAGTGAAAACTGTGAAATCGTGAAGTGAAGAGTGAAATGAAGCCGTGAGTGAGTCAGTAAGTGTTAGGGTTAACTTAGTTAGAACTTAGACATAGGTTTTTTTATTAAAAATAATAATAATAATAATAATAATAATAAATAATAAAAAAATTAAATGGGTCTGGCGGATCACCCGAGACCCGCCAGACCCGATTGACCCGCCAGACCCGGTTGACCCGACTGACCCGCCAGACCCATTTATTAAACGTGTCTGGCGGGTCGACCCGCGGACCCGACGGGTTGACCCGCCAGACACGAATTTAATCGTGTCTTAACCGGGTAGACCCGATTAAGACCCGAACCCGATAAGCCCAAACCCAATACCTGTTAACTTCGTGTCGTGTTCGTGTCGGGTTCGCGGGTCGTGTCAAAATTGCCAGCCCTATGTTGTATACTTCCAAGAGTCTGATTTTTATGTCGGACCTAAGGATGATCCAAAATTGTTTTCACATTCTTTTGGGTGGAGATAACTTCACATTGTGTTTCAATGCCATGAAGGAGGAGATGAAATCATTGGCTAAAATTCAAGTCTGCAATCTTGTTGACTTACCAAAGGAAGTTGTAGCCATAGGCTGCAAATAGGTTTACAAAACCTAAAATGATGCTTCCGGGTAATGTTGAACGATATAAAGTTAGACTTATAGCCAATGATCTTACTCAAAAGGAAGGCATTGATTATCATGGTATGAGTAGCTCATTTTGGTTTAAAGCTATATCAAAAGGATATGAAAAACAATTTTCCTGAATGAGGATCTTAAGGAGGAGGTGTACATAAGACAACTTAAAGGTTTTATTGATGACAGTCAGAAAGCTTGCAAATTAAGAATATCTATTTATGGACTAAGATATGCCTCTCACTAGTGGTATATAACTGTTTACAAGGTTATTGGCTCACATGGGTTTATTGAGAACCTTGTTAATCATTGAATATACCTTAAAGTCAATGGGAGTAAAGTTACATTTCTTTAGTCCTATATATAGATAATATTTTGCTTGCAAGCACTAATTTAGGTTTGCTACATAAAGTTCCTCTCACTAAAGTTTTGAGAGAGATTTAGAATGAAGAACTATAAATCTTCAGTAGCACCTATTATTAAAGGAGATAATGTCCCAAAATGTATTGGAACAAAGACAGATGAAAAATATTCCATATGTATGCATAGGTCTACATTAGACCTGACATTGAAATAGCAGTTGGACTATTAGGTCAATATAGTATTATGAATATGCAATGAACCAAGAACTACAATTTAACCTAAAGATACATTTACCATTTGGTGGTGTTTGTTCAGGTTTGATTTTTGCTAAATGTGTAGATAGTAGAGAATCAACTTCAGTATATATGTACTGAAGATGCAGTAAGCAAACTACAGTTGCTACATCTACCATGAAAGCAAAAGTCATTACATGCTGTGAATTAATTACACAGGCATTATGGTTGAGACATTTTTGTTAAAGGTCTCAAGATTGTCAATTTTATAGTTAGACCCATAAAGATCTTCTGAGTTAATTCTACTACAGTTATATTTTCTAAGAATAAACTGAGTAGAAGTAGAAGTATGAATATCGACATAAAGTATCACTATGAAAGAGAATATTAAGTGACAATAAGTGTCTATTGAGCATATAAGTATTGAATTAATGATCGCGGATCCCATGACTAAAGGTTTACCGATAAGGAAAGTATAAAGTCATGTGGAATATATGAGATTCATTAATTCATTTGTGCTTAGTTTCTCTTAATTGGTCTATAAACATAAAAGATATGTTATAAAGATTTTTGTGCGCATATATGTCATTCTTATCCGTGGGGATAAAATTAAAGTTGGACCCAAATGACTTATAGGAAGTTCATTCATAAAGTACATTATCCATAAGGTACTCATTTAGAGAGGTATTGCACATCGTGATACATGGAAGAGATGGCTTCTCATATAAAAGCTTTACCGTCATGATTCGTGTGTGGTATTCCTTGAGTGAGTGAGAGAATTCCATGAATGGTTGGAATAAATAAAGTATTGGCCATATCATAGAATTGAACACCATAAGGAATTTATGTGTCATAAGGGCCAAGTGGGAGAATGTAAGAAATTTCATTTAAAGTATGTCCCTTATGTCGCATATATTATTGTAATTCTAAAATATGTATAATTACGGTGTTCGGTAATTTATTCCAATTAAAGCTTATTGTGTGAAATCAAATATTCTGAATTAAATTGCTGATTTAATTCTTGTGGAACAAATATTTGATTTCAATCAAATATTCTAAATTAAATTGCTGATTTAATTCTTGTGGAATAAGTATTTGATTTCATTACTGATTTTATTTTGTAGAATCAATTAGCTGTATTGATTATTTATTTGATTTTTATTCCTTGATGGGAGGAATAATTAAGGTAATAGCTCTAATTGAGGGTCCCTGACCTACCTATAAATAAGGCTTGTGTATTCCATCAATTGGCACTCACTGGTAGACATAGGTCATAAAAACCTCTCAATAATTGTTTAGTTTTAGTTTGGTTGCTGTGAAGTTGTTCTTCAAGTTACTTGAGCAAAGCAATGGTCGGAGGTACATATATATTTAATTATTTCCATTGTTAGTTTTATTGTTAATTAGCATTTAATATATATGCTAATCCTTACAGAGTGTACAGTAGAAGACACTCTATTTATTGGGCTTACACATGAAATATAATCTTACTCAAATCTCTTAATTTAGAGTGATTCAATCTCACCCAATACATGTTTTTCGCTCATTCTGTGAAGATAGTTGATGTGTGCAACTTAAGATGCACTTATTCTTTGCTATATATATATATGAGATAAGTGCATGTGTGTTTTTCATTCAGTTGAGATAAGTGTATGTGTGATCCCTATATATATGGATGTGGAAAGAATACAAAAAGATATGATTGATAAAATCAAATAAGTATTGAATGTTTCTAATTTGATTTTATCAATTACAATTAATACAAATATATTCTTATAACATCAAATCTCACAAAATATATTCTACAGGAGCAACATCAGCCTTCCACAACAATCGATGTCTTCAATCATTGGAGCTATCTATTGACCAATCAAGAGTAGATCATGTAACACCCCATCCTAATAACACACAATATTGTCCGCTTTGGCTTCCCAAAATCAGACTTCCCAGGAGGTCACCCATCCTGGTACTACTCCAGCAGAAGCACACTTAACTACGGAGTTCTGATGGAATCATGACCATCACAGCTTTAAAACGCATTGTTGTCATTAAGGGTGTAGTATACATTTAAGCACATCCCCATCTCCATACCTAGGCGATGTGGGACGTCACAATCACCCTCTCTTAGGTACCAACATCCCCGCTGGCGACCCTCATGGGATTAGCCCATTCTTGGCGTCCGTCCCAGCAAGTGCCCGCTAGCGACCTTCATGGGCTTGTCCACGCTCCCCCCATCTCAGGCTGGGCTAGGACTCTGATACCATTTGTAACACCCCACCCTAATATTTACAAGTTAAGCCTTTTACATGAAAGTATAAGTTGTAGAGAGAAAAGCGAAACCCTTCAGCCACATAGGGGAGGAGGGTTGGCCATTTGGCAGCCTCCCTCCTCCCCTCGTCCTCCTCGCTCCAGTGCTAGCTATTTACCTGATGCCCTAACCTCAGTGCCTCCTCTCTTCCCCTTCCTTGCCGCTCCTTTCCCCCTCCATTTTTCTCCCTTTTTGCCCATTCCCTGCCACTTTTCTTCCCCCGCCTTCATTTTCTACAGCGGGCTCCTTGGCCTTGTTTTGGCTCTTTGTGGGTTCGGATTTTGTCTATGATCGCCGCCGACCTATGTCGCCGCTTCGCTACCCGCTATTAGGGTTTTCTTTCATGCGTCCCCACCGCGTCGAGCTCCCACGCCCCTTACGCGGCAGTTTCCGGCCTGCAAGGGTCCGGCTCCCTTCTAGCTACCGTCTTCCCATATTGTGCTCATTTTCCCTGTTTTTTCCTTGTTTTGGAGGCTCCTAGTTATTTTTTTCTGTTTTTCTTGTTTGTGGTTGTTTTCAGGTACTGCTTTGCCAGTCTTCTCCGCGCCTGTTCGCCACCCACCGTCCACTGTTGGGCCTTTCGACACGTCCCCGCCGTGATGAGCTTCCAACGCCCCTTTGATTTTCGGTTCCCGGCATTTGCGTGGTCGGAGTGTGCTGTTTTTTTCTTGTTTTATTTTCCTATTCTGTTGCTTCTTTAAGATGTATTTGTGTTTTGACGTGTGTTTTTTCTTTGTATTGGTTAATTTCCATGTTTTGTTTGGTTTGTAATAAGGCTCTTTCCCCTCTCACTCGATCTATGTCGACTTCGGATTAATTAGTTTTGGTCCAGGCCTTTGGGTTTTGGATGTGATCATTATCCTGGCCTTCGGGTCGAGAAGGAAGAGTTTCGGCATGAGAGTCTTTCCGCTCTCAGGGTCGAAGAATAATTGCTATCCATGCATTTGGTTGAGTCTGTCTATCAAAGATCTAGTATTAAATCTGATTTTAGTCATGGGTTAGTGGATTAGTCTCGAATGTTGTACTAAACCTGATAATCTTATAGCTTTATGCTATGGTTGCTTCAGAGCTTTGCTCTGTGATGTAAGAGCTTTATGCTTGTGGTATTATTGAATGAAATGTTATGGTTTCTCAAAACACCCCACCACAATGACACACAATATTGTCCGCTTTTGGCTCTCCTAAACCAGACTTCCCAAGAGGTCATCCATCCTAGTACTACTCCAGCAGAAGCACGTTTAAATGCGGAGTTCTAATGAGATCATGATCATCAAGACTTTAAAACGCGTTGTTGTCATTAAGGGTGTAGTATACATTTAAACACATCCCCATCTCCATACCCAACCGATGTAGGACGTCACATATCAAAAGCTAAATTATGCCAAATCCCATTTAGCCTATATATATTGCTTAAAATCATGATTCTTTTCGTAATCTCAAAAGTTGAGTTTATTTTTTAGTTTCCAATTTGCTTGTTTTGCAAAATGACTTATTGTTTCGGTAATCTTTTTGCTATTTTGTCTTTTGGTTATATATATATATTGTGTGTAGGGTGCCAGGGTGGTACTCTTTTGACTTTTACATCGTTTTCTTTAACTTGCTCTTAAGATTTTTTATTGCCATCGCAACATGATTCCAAACTTTAATAAGTCGAGCTTTATGATGAGTCTATTAATTCTCTTAAACGAGGCATGATAAATGAACAATTTTTTGACATAATTTTAACCCAATTTTTCTCTTATTTTTTTCAAAAAAAAAAAAAAAAAAAAAATTCTGAAGCAATAACATTTTATGTGGTCATTTTTTTATTTGGTATTTTTTATTTATAAAAAAATGGTATTTTTCTTCATAAAAATGGTCATTTGTTTTTTTTTTTAAAAAAAATGGTTATTATTATGAAGAAAAAGACCATTTTTTTATATATAAAAAAATAAAATTAAAAAATTAAAAAATTAAAAAATTAAAAAAAAAAATCGAATAAAAAAGGACCAAATAGGATGTTATTGCTTAAGAATTTTTATTTTATTTTTTTAAAAAAAATGATCACATATGAAAAAAATTCGGCCAAAGTTATGCCAAAAAGTTGTGCCTTTATCATTTTACTAATAAATATTCAAACTTTAACCATTTACTCCCAAGTTCTCACTCTCTAGTGTGTCAATAAAAATCACCGTTGGATCCTACATTTACTTTTATTTATAATTTCATTCGAAAGTAATTTTCATTCACATGCCAGGGAGTGAGAAATTAGGAGTAAATAGTAGGAAATACTAGCAAAATGACTAAAGTCATCATAGAATTTGAGATGCTTATTATTATGTTTTGATCTATTTGTGATTTTAAAAGTTACATCACATTTGGAAAGACACACAGATGACTATAGTCCTCCTTCCACCAAATTATTACAACTAACTAGGAGATAATGAAATCGAGGCAGGGGTTTGATATATCTATATATATATATATATATATATATATATACCATGCATTTGCTACCTACACAACCAGGAAGATCAAAGCAAGCACCTGCACCTTTACCACTCCTTGTCCTAGTACGAATCTTATTATTCGGACCAAAAAAATAAGGTTATTAAGGCAAATATAATAATGCTAACATACCTATATTCTAACAATATTACATGTTAAAGTAAACAATTACAATAAAAAATATAAAATAAATTACGTTGTTCAATCAATTGTTTATGTAATAAAAAGAGCTCCGCATAAGGCTCAACTTATGAAAGTTTGGAATCATGTTGTGATGTAAAGGTCAAAATATTACCACTCTTTAAAAGAAAAAAAAAATGGAATTGGCCAATTTTCTGAAGTTTGAATGTCAAAACAATATTCTAGAATGAATATTTAAATCCCAGTTGTTTGGTATTCAATTTAACGAGACAAATTTAGATTTAGTGATGAGACTTCTAGAAACCCATACTTATCTTACATCTTACTATCATTGGGATCCAAACTATTATCTTCATCATTGCCTTACTCTAAAGAAACATTTTTAATTTTGAAATTCACATTTGTCCCAATACTATTACCATTTATGAACTTGTCCCAACTTTTCGATTTGATTTCACGTGATATAACCACTACTATAAAACTAATACATAATTTTAAACCATATGATTCTAGCATGTATATATATATATATATTTAATAGGAATAACAAAGTATGTAATTTTTATAAGACAGATGTCAATTTAATAGAATTCCTCCAATTTAATTTTGAATAAAGCTTTATCTTATAGCAGTAGCTATGGTCAGCCACAATCACAATACCCCTTCATCCATCTTGCTCAAAAAGGAACTTTTCTAGTCACCCTAATCTACTTGTAACTTAAGATCACTAGATGCTAAGGCTTCAATTTTGGTACCACACTCCATTGTGCATCTTACTCAAGCCCTTAACACAACACTAGATGCTGACCTAGCTAGTAGTAAATAACCCTAGTCAATAGATGCTAAGCTAGCAATTTCAGCATGTTTGAAAAACTAATCAGTATTTGATAAAATAGTTGTTTGACCTTTAAAATTTGGCATTTTTAAAAACGCATGCCCTTATCTGCGGATTGAAAACGTATATTATTTCATTTTTTAACATCTCTATTTTGGTTAAATGTGTTAAAATAATGGTTAAGTGATTAAATTTACCTCTTCCTATAAGCTGAAGTTGTTGGGATAAATGGTAATTTAACATGGTATTAGAGCCAAAGTTCCTAAGTTCGAACCTTGATTCCGTCAAATGACCCTCATTTAAACTAAATATTTCACATATTAGGCATCACCTAATAAAAGAGAGTTTGAATCCACACGTAAGATGAGTGTTAAAGTAATGATTAAGTGATTAACTTTATCTATTCCTATAAGCTTGAGCTTTTAGGATAACTGTTAGTTTAACATGGTATCATAACCAAAAATCATGAGATCGAACCTTAACTCTGTCAAACCACCTTCATTTAAATTAAATATTTCACGTGTTGGGCTTCACCTATTAAAACACATTGTTGATCTTCAAAATCACATGGCCAAACACACTTAGTTTCTAGTTCATGAAGAAAAGAAGAAAAAGAACCATGGAAACGTATGATTTGATTTTTCAAAACGCAGTACCCTTAAGACCATGGGATCTAATCTACATGAGCTCACAATGCTCTACACATAATTAGCTTTTAGTCCAATCTGCACACCCCAGCTTAGGCTAAGACGCCCCCATTAAGCTAGAAAATTATGATTGGAAAGATATGATAGATTGAATTTGATAATTTAGGTAGAAAATATTAATTACCTTAGTAACCTTAGCCTTAGGTTAAGGAGTACATTTGGGATTGTGATTTCACAAGAATAATCTGCGTTTTTAAAAGATATCGCAAAACTTAAGGCATTTGGGATTGTGATTTAAAAACCACATAACCTTAAATAGAAAAAAAAAAAAAAAAAATTGCAATTTGTATAAGCAGGCTAAGGGGTACTTATTTGACAATATGCAAATTTATATCAAAATCACGATTTCGCATAATAAATACTTGATAAAAAAATATTTTTTAACATGTTTTACCAAACGCTTTTGTAATTTTAAAAAGTAGTGATTTCAAAAATGAAATTTTTAAAATTGCACTTATTGAAACCACAATTCCAAATAGACCCTAAGGTAATTGATCATTTCTTTGTGGGTTTAATGGGGGAGTATATTTATAAATGCTCTTGTCATCCATCCTATCCTATGTGGCTATGGTCCTCAACACATAAAACCAATCCCCATGTATCAAATGTTGTGGGAACCACATCTACAAAAGATTGGGGAGGATGGGAGGGGATGGGGGGTTGATTTATAGATTTACTCCCCCCATTAAACCCACCAAGAAAGTGTCAATTACCTTATCCCAAGGCAAACTTCACTAAGGTAATTAATAGGAAAAAAATTTAAAAAGTCTTCTCAACTGACATCGGCTTTTAGAAAAGCCCCACGGAGTTTCAGGTGTGCTAAAGTGATATATCAAACTACCAAAGTGTGGTCCCCAATAGGTAGCTCAATTAGCTAGGGACCACGCCTCATGAAACGGAAGTTACTTGTTCGAATCCCTCTTCCGCCCTCTTGTGCGGACATGTCAAAAAAAAAAATAAAAAAACTATGAAAGTGTGCCAAAAAGGCAACTTTTTTTAGTATATTCCTATAATACTCATATTCTCTAAAAAACTAAAATAGAAAACTAATAAAATAAAAAACTAAACTTAACTATTTCTTAAACAAACCCAAGGAGTGGACAAAAAAAAAAAAAATTTGGGATAGATAAAAAATTAGTCAGTACTGTAGTTGGCCTAAATTAAAAAGTGCTCAATGTCGTATGAAAGTGAACTCAAAGGTCCTTGGGATATGGCAAAAAAACAAATTATCCCCTAAAGTCAAATTCTATTAAAACATTTGACGAATTCTATTGTATTTCATGTCAATACCAATAAAATGGTGACACTTGTTACTCTTAATAAAAAAAATATATAAATATATTAAACTAAAAAAAAATTAATTATCTTTCTTTAAAAAATTAATTTTTTAGTTTTTTATTTCAATTTTTAAGAAAATAATGGTATTATAAGAATATAATAAAAAAAGTGGCATTTTTGACACTGTGGTAGTTTGATGTACCACTTTAGCACACTTTAAACTTCATGAGGCTATTTAAAAAATGGTTGTTAGTTCAGAGGGCTTTTTCATATTTTTCCTGAATAAATGTTTCCTACCTTAATTTTCAAAGTCTATCTGTTCTATCTTTCCTATCTTAATTTTCTAGCTTAGTGGGGGCCAATCTATCAAATTCTTTATATTCAAATTAAAGTTTAATTCCATTAATTAAATCATAACAATTTTTGTAAACCTGTCATAGCTAAATCATCATCCAATCTAGTATTGAATGCTTACAATAGGACAGGGTAAAACCTTGAAATGTTTTGATTTTCCAAGTCAAAAACATAAACGGATCGATTTTTCCACCTCGTATAATAGATTGAATTTGGTTTAATCCCCAATTCTTTTGCCGAAGGAAAAGAAATGCCACAATTTTGAGATAGATAAATAGTTCGCTCCCCAATATTGTTCAATTTCACCCACCTCCTTTCGAAAAAATCCATTTGGAACAAATGAATTCATGGACCTTCTTATGAGCAATTCCAAAGACTTCACCACAACCATCAATAAGATACAATTGCTCGTTTGTGATTTTTGATGAAACTGAAGTTAGACTTATTTTAAGGTCTGCGATTTTAAAACGTGATTTTTAAAAATGTAATTAACTGTTTGGTAAAATCGCGGTTTGACATTTAAAATTGTCATTTAGCCTTTAAAATTCTGTATTTTCATAAAAGCATCTCACTACCTACGATTTGAAAAATGCAGATTTTCTACGTTTTCAAATCGCAATTGTTTTAAAATGCAATCCTAAACAATTCATTTTTTGTGATTTGATTTAAAATTGAACTTTTTTTTCTATGAAATGCCAATGAAAAACGTAGGG
>NC_081541.1:36637689-36641211 GCF_901000735.1 Corylus avellana | reverse complement strand
CTGAAGCAATAACATTTTATGTGGTCATTTTTTTATTTGGTATTTTTTATTTATAAAAAAATGGTATTTTTCTTCATAAAAATGGTCATTTGTTTTTTTTTTTAAAAAAAATGGTTATTATTATGAAGAAAAAGACCATTTTTTTATATATAAAAAAATAAAATTAAAAAATTAAAAAATTAAAAAATTAAAAAAAAAAATCGAATAAAAAAGGACCAAATAGGATGTTATTGCTTAAGAATTTTTATTTTATTTTTTTAAAAAAAATGATCACATATGAAAAAAATTCGGCCAAAGTTATGCCAAAAAGTTGTGCCTTTATCATTTTACTAATAAATATTCAAACTTTAACCATTTACTCCCAAGTTCTCACTCTCTAGTGTGTCAATAAAAATCACCGTTGGATCCTACATTTACTTTTATTTATAATTTCATTCGAAAGTAATTTTCATTCACATGCCAGGGAGTGAGAAATTAGGAGTAAATAGTAGGAAATACTAGCAAAATGACTAAAGTCATCATAGAATTTGAGATGCTTATTATTATGTTTTGATCTATTTGTGATTTTAAAAGTTACATCACATTTGGAAAGACACACAGATGACTATAGTCCTCCTTCCACCAAATTATTACAACTAACTAGGAGATAATGAAATCGAGGCAGGGGTTTGATATATCTATATATATATATATATATATATATATATACCATGCATTTGCTACCTACACAACCAGGAAGATCAAAGCAAGCACCTGCACCTTTACCACTCCTTGTCCTAGTACGAATCTTATTATTCGGACCAAAAAAATAAGGTTATTAAGGCAAATATAATAATGCTAACATACCTATATTCTAACAATATTACATGTTAAAGTAAACAATTACAATAAAAAATATAAAATAAATTACGTTGTTCAATCAATTGTTTATGTAATAAAAAGAGCTCCGCATAAGGCTCAACTTATGAAAGTTTGGAATCATGTTGTGATGTAAAGGTCAAAATATTACCACTCTTTAAAAGAAAAAAAAAATGGAATTGGCCAATTTTCTGAAGTTTGAATGTCAAAACAATATTCTAGAATGAATATTTAAATCCCAGTTGTTTGGTATTCAATTTAACGAGACAAATTTAGATTTAGTGATGAGACTTCTAGAAACCCATACTTATCTTACATCTTACTATCATTGGGATCCAAACTATTATCTTCATCATTGCCTTACTCTAAAGAAACATTTTTAATTTTGAAATTCACATTTGTCCCAATACTATTACCATTTATGAACTTGTCCCAACTTTTCGATTTGATTTCACGTGATATAACCACTACTATAAAACTAATACATAATTTTAAACCATATGATTCTAGCATGTATATATATATATATATTTAATAGGAATAACAAAGTATGTAATTTTTATAAGACAGATGTCAATTTAATAGAATTCCTCCAATTTAATTTTGAATAAAGCTTTATCTTATAGCAGTAGCTATGGTCAGCCACAATCACAATACCCCTTCATCCATCTTGCTCAAAAAGGAACTTTTCTGGTCGCCCTAATCTACTTGTAACTTAAGATCACTAGATGCTAAAGCTCCAATTTAGGTACGACACTCCATTGTGGATCTTACTCAAGCCCTTAACACAACACTAGATGCTGACATAGCTAGTAGTAAATAACCCTAGTCAATAGATGCTGAGCTAGAGATTTCAACATGTTTGAAAAACTAATCAGTATTTGATAAAATAGTTGTTTGACTTTTAAAATTGGGCATTTTTAAAAACGCATGCCCTTATCTACGGGTTGAAAACGTATATTATTTCATTTTTTAAAATCTCTATTTTGGTTAAATGTGTTAAAGTAATAATTAAATCTTTAAATTTACCTCTTCCTATAAGCGAAAGTTGTTAGGATAAATGGTAATTTAACATGGTATTAGAGCCAAAGTTCCTAAATTCAAACCTTGATTCCGTCAGATGACCTCCATTTAAACTAAATATTTCACGCACTAGGCATCACCCATTAAAAATGAGTTTGAGTCCACACGTAAGAGATGTGTTAAAGTAATGATTAAGTGATTAAATTTATCTCTTCTTATAAGCTTAAAGTTTTGGGATACCTATTAATTTAATATGAAATCAAAGTCAAAGGTCATAGGATCAAACCTTACTCTGTCAAATCACTTCCATTTAAATTAAATATTCTACGTGTTAGGCCTCAACTATTAAAACACATTGTTGGTCTTCAAAATCACATGGCCAAACACACTTAGTTTCTAGTTCATGAAGAAAAGGAGAAAAAGAACCATGAAAACATATGATTTGATTTTTCAAACAGCAGTACCCCCAAGACCTTGGGATCTAATCTACATGAGCTTACATGAGCTCACAATGCTCTACACATAATTAGCTTTTAGTCCAATCTGCACACCCCAGCTTAGGCTAGGACGCCCTCATTAAGCTAGAAAATTATGATTGGAAAGATATGATGGATTGAATTTGATAATCTAGAAAGAAAATATTAATTATGTTAGTAACCTTAGCCTTAGGTTAAGGGATGTGTTTGGGATTGTGATTTTGCAAGAATAATTTGCGTTTTTAAAAGATATCGCAAAACTTAAGGAATTTGACATTGTGATTTATAAAGCACATAATATTAAATAGCAAATAGAAAAAAAAAAAATTAATTAACTAATTTAAAAAATTAAAATAAATTTAAATAAATTTAAAAAAAAAATTGCTATTTGTATAAGCCAGCTAAGGGGTAATTATTTGAAAAAACACAAATTTAAATCAAAATCATGATTTCACATAACAAATATTTGATAAAAAAATATATATTTTTAAACATGTTTTACCAAACACCTTTGCGATTTTAGAAAGTAGCAATTTCAAAAACGAAATTTTTAAAATTGCACTTATTGAAACTACAATTCCAAATAGACCCTAAGGTAATTGACCATTTCTTTGTGGGTTTAATGGGAGAGTAAATTTATAAATGCTCCTGCCATCCATCCTATCCTATGTGACTATGGTCCTCAACACATAAATCCAATCCCTACATATCAAATGTTGTGAGAGCCACAACTACATAAGATTGGGGAGGATGGGGGGGTTGATTTATAGATTTACTCCCCCCATTAAACCCCTCAAGAAAGGGTCAATTACCTTATCCCAAGGCTAACTTCACTAAGGTAATTAATAGGAAAAAATATAAAAAAACTCTTCTCAACTAACAGCGGCTTTCTAAAAGCCCTATGAAGTTTAAGGTGTGCTAAAGTGATATATCAAACTACCAAAGTGTGGTCCCCAAGGGGTAGCTCAATCAGCTAGGGACCACGTCTCATGAAGCGGAAGTTACTAGTTCGAATCCTCACTCCCCATCTTGTGCGGACATGTTAAAAAAAAACCTACCAAAATTTACCAAAAATGCAACTTTTTTGAGTATATTCCTATAATACTCACATTCTCTTAAAAACTAAAATAAAAAATTAATAAAATAAAAAACTAAAGTTAACTAT
>NC_081541.1:36630452-36637669 GCF_901000735.1 Corylus avellana | reverse complement strand
AAAAAAAAAAAAAAAAAAAAAAAAAAAAAAAAAAACCCAAGGGGTGGATAAAAAAAAATTGGGATAGATAAAAAATTAGTCAAAAAAAAGGGGGGGGATAGATAAAAAATTAGTCAGTACTTGACCTAAATTAAAAGGTGCTCAATGTCATATGAAAATAAACTCAAAGGTCCTTGGGATATGCCAAAAAAACAAATTAGCCTCTAAAGTCAATTTCCGTTAAAACATTTGACGAATTATGTTATATTTCACGTCAACACCAATAAAATGGTTGAACGTGTCACTCTTAATAAAAAAATATAAATATATTAAACTAAAAAAAATTAATTATCTTTCTTTAAAAAATTAATTTTTTAGTTTTTTATTTTATTATTTTTATTTCAGTTTTTAAGAAAATAATTGTATTATAAGAATATAATAAAAAAAAGTGACACTTTTGAGATACTTCGGTAGTTTGATGTACCACTTTAGCCAACTTCAAACTTCATGAGGCTATTTAAAAAATGATTGTTAATTCAGGGGGACATTTTCATATTTTTCCTTAATAAATGTTTCCTACATTAATTTTCAAACTCTATCTATTCTATATTTCCTATCTTAATTTTCTAGCTTAGTGGGGGCCAATCTATCAAATTCTTTGTATTCAAATTAAAGTTTAATTCCATTAATTAAATCATAACAATTTTTGTAAGCCTATCATAGCTAAATCATCATCCAATCTAGTATTGAATGCTTACAATAGGACCGGGTAAAACCTTGAAATTGTTTGATTTTTCAAGTCAAAAACATAAACGGGTCGATTTTCCCACCTCGTATAGTAGATTGAATTTGGTTTAATCTCCAATTATTTTGCCAAAGGAAAAGAAATGCCACGATTTTGAGATAGATAAATAGTTAGCTCCCCAATATTGTTGAATTTCACCCACCTCCTTTCAAAAAAATCCATTTGGAAAACAATGAATTCATGGACCTTCTTATGAACAATTCCAAAACACATCTTGTGAACCATAAAGACTTCACCACAACCATCAATAAGATACAATTGCTCGTTTGTGATTTCTGATGAAACTGAAGTTAGACTTATTTTACGGTTCGTTTGGATTTGCGATTTTAAAAGGTGGGATTTTAAAACGTGATTTTTAAAAATGCAATTAACCATTTGGTAAAATCATGGTTTGGCATTTAAAATCACAATTTAGCCTTTAAAATTCTGCGTTTTCATAAAAGCATCTCACTACCTGCGATTTGAAAAATGCAAATTTTCTACGTTTTCAAATCGTAATTTTAAAAAAATGCAATCCCAAACAATTCATTTTCTGTGATTTGGTTTAAAATTGAACTTTTTTTTATTTGAAATACCAATGACAAAAGTACCCATAGCATATCAACAAATATAAGGGGGGAAAAAAATGAACAACCTTGGCTTGTATTATAGATTTTTTTTTTTTTTTTACTTTTTTTTTTTTTTTTATAAATATGACTTATAGATTTGAGTAATACTAGGTATCATCTTTTCATCCTCCTGAAGCTGATATAGCTTTCAAAATCACCATTGGATCAAAATTCAAGTATGATTCATCCAAAATTTAATGGTAATTTTAAAAGTCACATTAGCTTTAGGAGGATAAAAAAAGAATAAAATGATAATCCCTAGCATTACTCTATAGATTTACTCCCCCATTAAACCCACAAAGGAATGATCAATTAGCTTAGCTTAAGGCTAAGGTCACGAAGGCAATTAATATTTTGTTCCTAAATTATCAAATTCAATCTATTCTATTTTTCTTATCTTAATTTTTTTAGTTTAATGGGGCATGTTAGACTAAGCTGATTAAGGTATGCAGTGTGCAGTTTGGACTAAATTGTACTTATTTTGTTCAATCTATCACTCAATTTGTAATGTCCCTATGATATTAATCTACCCACCAATTTACCATAGGGGTTGCGTATCAACCATTCCAATTTTGAATATTGTAATCTACCCACCAATTTGCCATAGGGGTTGCGTATCAACCATTCCAATCTTTAATATTGTATTATTTGGAATTAACGACAAATTATAGCCACATAGGATAGGGGGAGGATGTGTAGACTTACTTTGGGTGGGGACCAATCTATCAAATTCTTTATATTCAAAATTTTATTTTTATTTAGTAGCTCACTAGAAACTTTGGTGGAGGCTATAAATAGTTCTCTCATGTTCATCTTTGTACTACACCATCAATCTATCAGATCCTTTAAGCTTTACTTGTTTTGGCTGTCAATGGCATCTCAACTCAAGTCATTGTTTTGGATGCTTCTTATTTTCTTGCTGCTATCAAACTTGCAACAACATTGTAATGCAGTTGGAAATCCACAAGTACCTTGTCTCTACGTGTTCGGGGACTCCTTGTCGGATGATGGGAACAACAACAATCGTTTGACATTGGCAAAAGCCAATTATTTACCCTATGGAGTTGATTTCCCCAAGGGACCTACGGGAAGGTTTTCCAATGGTCGGAATATGCTCGATGTCCTTGGTCTGCATTCTGCCCTTTCATATATAATTTTTTCTTCTTTAGATTTAAGTTTATTTTTGCATAAACTAAAAATTTAAACCACTTTTTCTGCCTTTATATATTCTTAATTAAGGTTGTGTTGAACTTTCTTGTGATTTCCCAAAGTCTGATGCTTTTGATCACTCTCTCATTACAGCTCAAAATCTGGGATTCGATGAATACATCCCACCATTTGCTACTGCTAGAGGCGAGGAAATATTGAGAGGTGTCAATTATGCATCTGGTTCAGCTGGAATTCGCAATGAAACTGGAAGAATCTACGTAATTATTGGAATTTACCATCATCAAGCTAGCAATATATAGAGCATACACATTCAACTCGGCAAATATTTAGCAAAAAAATATTTTTTTTTCTATTTTAGTTACTTTCTTTTTTAAAATATTTACGTCAGACTCAAAATTATAGTCATTCACTTTCATTTTCTATTTAAAATATGATTGCCAACTTGTACTTTTCTTTCTAAAAGTGATTACAAAAAGAATATTTTCTTAGCTTCTTTGCCTTGGGATTTGTGAAAATATTTTCCTCCCCTTCTCCATGAAGGATTTCACATGTATGTTTATTTCATTGCATCTCTCTCACAAACAATGCCAAATCGTTATGTCTTTTGTGCGGATCAAAACTTATCTAACAATAAATTTTACTACCGACCTTAAGACCGTTACAATTATAGCTGCCATTTCCAATAGCATCAGTCATTTGTCCTGCGTCCCTCCACATTTTATTAATGTAGGAGAAAAATATAAAATAAAAAAGTCTCTCAAACTATCGGCCGTAAAATGTATCAAAAATGTCACTTATTTTTTGTATTCCTATAATATTCCTATTCTTTTAACAAATAAAATAATAAAATAATTGTAAAAAAAAAACCAAACAATTTTTTTTTTTTTTTTAAAAAAAAAACAATGGGAAAATTTTGTTTTTGTTTTTTGGAATAAGTAAATAATTTGTCACTGGAGTTAGCCTAAATTACAAATTGTTTCATGTCGTATTAAAGTAAAATCAATTTGGTAGTTTGATGGGCTACTTTAGTACCCTTTTTTTTTTTGGAATATCTCAAGAACCGTACCTTTGATTTTACTTTAATACGACGTAAAGCAATTTGTAATTTAGACCAACTACAATGACTAATTATTTATTATTTATTCCAAAAAAAAAACTTGTTTTTATTAGCCCATTGGTTTTTATTTTTTTTAAAAAAAACAAGTTGTTTGGTTTTCTTTACAATTATTTTATTATTTTATTTGTTAAAAAAATAGGGGTATTATAAGAATATAAAAAAATAAGTGGCATTTTTGATATATTTTGGTAGTTTGTGGACTACTTTAGTACCTTTTGAATATTGAGAGATTATATTGCAAACGACTGATAGTTTGGAAAGCTTTTTTATATTTTTTCCTTAATGTTGTCATTCTATATATAGACGTACAAACAAGCATAAATAAAAACTTCAAAAGCTTGGTTTTGAATCTTTAAATTTTATACCTTCTGACCTCTTCGAAATTAAGCTCTAACTTTCCTTGCCCATCCCTTTCGAGTGATTATGTGTTTCGATATTACCTTTTTGCTAAAAATGGAGCCTTCATATGTACCATGACATAATTTATTTCCTTTTTACTTAAAATGGAGAGGATTCTCCTCAGAAAATTGTGCACCAATTTTATGAAAATGAAAGTACCTAAAAATCATTACTGAAATGCTTCAATTTTTTGTTTTCAAATGTGTTGGTACCAAATTGAGAAATATGATTCTACTTTTTTCTATTCTTGGCAATAGCTTTTCCTTTTTCAAATGCTTCTCACATGCATGTGCAACGGTGTCATATATGTCTTTGGGTAAAAAAACATAAAACATTGTCTTATGATTGCAGGGTGATATAATAAGCATGGATATGCAGTTGAAAAATTACCAAATTACGTTGTCGCAGATCAACAAGACGTTGGGAAATCGAAACATGTCAACCGCAGAGTACCTAAGCAAGTGCATATTCTCTGTTGCAATAGGTACTAACGACTACATTGCCAACTACTTATTTCCGCAGTTCTACACCACTAGCCGCATATACACTCCACAACAATATGCTGTTGTTCTCAATCAACAATTATCTCAGCAGTTAGAGGTAATTACAACGCTTTCTTCATACTTTTTTATTTATTATTTTTATATATATATATATATATATATATCTCTAGCAAACTTCACTTACACCCACGGAATATAATCTGTTTTGCAATCATAATCTTAAAAGTTTAAAAATTTTGAATATCAGTATCTTATGTTTTGGCCCCTTTTAATTTACTAATTTTTTTTTTGTTAAAATGCCTAGAATGCAGGACCCGTTTGAGAAATTCAAAATACGGGTGACCCACGGTTAGCTAGGGGATCACAGACCTATGGTGTGGTCATGGGTCACCAGAATTTTAATTTTAAATTTTCACGTTTTTTTTTTTTTTTTTTTTTTAAAAGGACGTTTTGGGCATTTTAAGAAACAAATAGATGAAATTAAAAGATTCAAAACGTGAGATATTAACATTGAAAATTTGTAAATGTGGAAGTTAGGATTGAAAAACCGTTTATAGTTGAGAGTGTAATGAAAGGTTCCCATGTTATCTTCTAATTAATGGCTATGTTGATGCTAGACTTTGTACAAGTCTGGGGCAAGGAAATTTGCCCTTTTCGGCCTGACTGCGTTAGGTAATATTCCATTTGAACGGAGTGCATGTGGAAGTGGAAGCAGTGGCTCTGCATGTGTGGACAACATCAACAATGCAACCCAACTTTTCAACGTTGGGCTTAAATCACTTGTGGCTCAACTCAATACCAATCTAACCAATGCTACTTTCATCTTCATAAATGCTTCTGGAATTGAGTCCAGCCCACCTATAGGTATTTATATTGCCTGATCAAATCTCTTAATATATATTCTTTATAGATTTAGTACTAATGAGATTGAGATGGAATTTCGTGTCAGCTTCCAAGGTTGCGAATGTTTCTTGCTGTGAAACATTGCTAAATTTAATATGCGTTCCATCTGGAAAGATATGCCGTAATCGGACCAACTATAAATATTGGGACGGAGTCCATCCGACTGACGCCGTATATGCGGTGTATGGGGAAAGAGCATACCAAGCCCAGTCTCCAAGTGATGTTTATCCGTTCGATGTCAACCAACTCACACAAGTGTAGGACATCATGGGAAGAGAGGATTTTCATGTCAAGTCTATAATATAATAAAACATTGCTTGGATTTGTGTTCCAAGTGCCTCGAATCTATTACGTACTCTTAATAAAGCAATAAAGTTTACAGAAATTATCTTTTTACATTTCTTGTTCATTTCTGTGTATTTTTTTTTTTTCAAATCAACCATTAGATCTTGCACATAAAATATATGCATAGTGGAAAGAACGATCACAAGGTACTTTCACTTATTCTTGAGAAATTGATAATGGATGAAAATGTTATTTCTTATTCTTGAGGAATTGATTTTTCCATTAGATATTCTCTTTGATGAGTGAATATGATTATGAGTGTAGTCTCACAATAACTATTTTCAAAACTAGAGAGTAGCTAGAAACAAAATTATTATGTGCCAAACACATAATTAACCTTTACGTGGTATTTTAGTTTTTCAACCATAGTACTACCCTTGTATGATTTTTCAATCATCACAATAACTCACAAGCATTCAATTGATTTAAACAGAATAAAAAATCATTTATTGCTAACAAAAGAATTCTTAAGAAAACTTTGCACAATTTCATACTTTTTGGCATAAACTTGAAACTCAATTTCAAGAATAGCTAAACTTTTATGAAATCAATCTTGTAAAAAAATTCTTGTATTTCCAATACGTTGTATCAGGTATACAACATATTCCATGATCAAAATTCTTGTTGTGTACGGAACTAAATTCAAGATCCCAAAGAAGCAGAAAATAACATAATAGAAAATAAATAAATCACACAAGACACCAAAATTTAAGTGGTTCGGCTTAACAAACTTATATTCACTGGCGGAGAAAACCCGGACGAAATTTACTTACAAGAGATAGAGTACAAAAGATAGTAAGGAAAAAACTACTCAAAGCCCAAAGCTCCGATACACCCAAATTCACTCTTACAAAAAAGAGAGAAAAATTAATACAAGAAAAACTCTATTTTCTCTAAGTGTTGTAAGGTAGAAACACCGTGAGAATACGAAGTGAGATCACACAAGCTCTCTTTCTATTTAGCTATGCTTATTTTCCAAAGGCTGAATTGTTGCTCCTTTTATAAGCCTTGAAGTCGGTCAAATTAGCACTCCAAAATCAGCTTGTATAAAGAGTACTCATAGAAAACTAATAAGCCAAAAACACCACAAAACCAATCCAAGGGGTAAAAGGACTATGTTGGGCCCACACTACAAAAGTGATGACTTGAAAATTCAAGTCATATACAAAAGTGGTTCTTTTTCTCATTTTCTTCATGAATTACAAACTAAGTGTGTTTGGCCATGTGATTTCCAATGCGTTTTTAAACAAAATCGTAAAAACATATTCCATTTAGAACTACATTTGACAAAAATAGGGTTTTAAAACATGAAATAATCTACGTTTTCAACCCGCACATAAGAACATGCGTTTTTAAATGTTAAAACACTATTTTACTAAATACTTAAC
>NC_081541.1:36597191-36630352 GCF_901000735.1 Corylus avellana | reverse complement strand
TTTTCTATTTAAAATATGATTGCCAACTTGTACTTTTCTTTCTAAAAGTGATTACAAAAAGAATATTTTCTTAGCTTCTTTGCCTTGGGATTTGTGAAAATATTTTCCTCCCCTTCTCCATGAAGGATTTCACATGTATGTTTATTTCATTGCATCTCTCTCACAAACAATGCCAAATCGTTATGTCTTTTGTGCGGATCAAAACTTATCTAACAATAAATTTTACTACCGACCTTAAGACCGTTACAATTATAGCTGCCATTTCCAATAGCATCAGTCATTTGTCCTGCGTCCCTCCACATTTTATTAATGTAGGAGAAAAATATAAAATAAAAAAGTCTCTCAAACTATCGGCCGTAAAATGTATCAAAAATGTCACTTATTTTTTGTATTCCTATAATATTCCTATTCTTTTAACAAATAAAATAATAAAATAATTGTAAAAAAAAAACCAAACAATTTTTTTTTTTTTTTTAAAAAAAAAACAATGGGAAAATTTTGTTTTTGTTTTTTGGAATAAGTAAATAATTTGTCACTGGAGTTAGCCTAAATTACAAATTGTTTCATGTCGTATTAAAGTAAAATCAATTTGGTAGTTTGATGGGCTACTTTAGTACCCTTTTTTTTTTTGGAATATCTCAAGAACCGTACCTTTGATTTTACTTTAATACGACGTAAAGCAATTTGTAATTTAGACCAACTACAATGACTAATTATTTATTATTTATTCCAAAAAAAAAACTTGTTTTTATTAGCCCATTGGTTTTTATTTTTTTTAAAAAAAACAAGTTGTTTGGTTTTCTTTACAATTATTTTATTATTTTATTTGTTAAAAAAATAGGGGTATTATAAGAATATAAAAAAATAAGTGGCATTTTTGATATATTTTTGTAGTTTGTGGACTACTTTAGTACCTTTTGAATATTGAGAGATTATATTGCAAACGGCTGATAGTTTGGAAGGCTTTTTTATATTTTTTCCTTAATATTGTCATTCTATATATAGACGTACAAACAATCATAAATAAAAACTTCAAAAGCTTGGTTTTGAATCTTCAAATTTTATACCTTCTGACCTCTTCGAAATTAAGCTCTAACTTTCCTTGCCCATCCCTTTCGAGTGATTATGTGTTTCGATATTACCTTTTTGCTAAAAATGGAGCCTTCATATGTACCATGACATAATTTATTTCCTTTTTACTTAAAATGGAGAGGATTCTCCTCAGAAAATTGTGTACCAATTTTATGGAAATGAAAGTACCTAAAATCATTACTGAAATGCTTCAATTTTTTTTTTTTCAAATGTGTTGGTACCAAATTGAGAAATATGATTCTACTTTTTTTCTATTCTTCGCAATAGCTTTTCCATTTTCAAATGCTTCTCACATGCATGTGCAACGGTGTCATATCTTTGGGTAAAAAAACATAAAACATTGTCTTATGATTGCAGGGTGATATAATAAGCATGGATATGCAGTTGAAAAATTACCAAATTACGTTGTCGCAGATCAACAAGACGTTGGGAAACCGAAACATGTCAACCGCAGAGTACCTAAGCAAGTGCATATTCTCTGTTGCAATAGGTACTAACGACTACATTACCAACTACTTATTTCCACAGTTTTACACTACTAGCCGCATATTCACTCCACAACAATATGCTGTTGTTCTCAATCAACAATTATCTCAGCAGTTACAGGTAATTACCACGCTTTCTTCATACTTTGTTATTTTTTTTATTTTTTTATTTTTATATATATCTCTAGCGAACTTCACTTACACCCTCGGAATATAATCTGTCTTGCAATCATAATGTTAAAGTTTAAAAATTTGTAATATCAGTATCTTATGTTTTGGCCCCTTTTAATTTACTAATTTTTTTTGGTTAAAATGCCTAGAATGCAGGACCCGTTTGTGAAAATTCAAAATAGTGGTGACCCACGGTTAGCTAGGGATCACAGACCTTTGGTGTGGTCATGGGTCACCAGAATTTTAATTTTAAATTTTCACTTTTTAAAAATTAAAAAAAAATAAAGGACGTTTTGGGCATTTTAAGAAACAAATAGATGAAATTAAAAGATTCAAAACGTGAGATATTAACATTGAAAATTTGTAAATGTAGAAGTTAGGATTGAAAAACCGTTAATAGTTGAGAGTGTAATGAAAGGTTCTCATATTATCTCCTAATTAATGCCTATGTTGATGCTAGACTTTGTACAAGTCTGGGGCAAGGAAATTTGCCCTTTTCGGCCTGACTGCGTTAGGTAATATTCCAATGCAACGGAGTTCATGTGGAAGTGGAAGCAATGGCTCTGCATGTGTGGACAACATCAACAATACAACCCAACTTTTCAACGTTGGGCTTAAATCACTGGTGGCTCAACTCAATACCAATCTAACCAATGCAACTTCCATCTTCATAAATGCTTCTGGAATTGAGTCCATCCCACCTATAGGTATTTTATATTGCCTGATCAAATCTCATAATATATATTCTTTATAGATTTAGTACTAATGAGATTGAGATGGAATTTTGTGTCAGCTTCCAAGGTTGCGAATGTTTCCTGCTGTGAAACATTGCTAAATTTAATATGCGTTCCATTTGGAAAGATATGCAGTAATCGGACCAACTATAAATATTGGGACGGAGTCCATCCGACTGACGCCCTATATGCGGTGTATGGGGAAAGAGCATACAAAGCCCAGTCTTCAAGTGATGTTTATCCGTTTGATGTCAACCAACTCGCACAAGTGTAGGACATGGGAAGAGAGGATTTTCATGTCAAGTCTATAATATGATAAAACATTGCTTGGATTTGTGTTCCAAGTGCCTCGAATCTATTACGTACTCTTAATAAAGCAATAGAGTTTACAGAAATTATCTTTTTACATTTCTTGTGCATCTCCGTATATCTTTTTTTTCAAATTAACCATTGAATCTTGCACATAAAATATATTCACAATGAAAAGAACGATCATTAGGTACTTTTGGTTATTCCTGAGAAATTGATAATGGATGAAAATATTCTTTCTTATTCTTGAGAAATTGATTCCTCTATTAGATATTCTCTTTAATGACTGAATATGATTATGAGTGTAGTCTCACAGAAACTATTTTCAAAACTAGAGAGTAGCTAGAAACAAAATTATTATGTGCCAAACACATAATTAACCTTTATGTGGTATTTTAGTTTTTCAACCATGGTACCACCGCCTTTGTATGATTTTTCAGTCGTCACAATAACTCACAAGCAATCAAATGATTTAAACAGAATAAAAAATCATTTATTGCTAACCAAATAATTCTTAAGAAAATTTTGCACAATTTCATATTCTTTAGGCATAAACTTGAAACTTAATTTCAAGAATAGCTAACCTTTTATGAAATCAATCTTGTAAAAAAATTCTTGTGTTTCCAATATGTTGTATTAGGTATACAACATATTCCATAATCAAAATTCTTGTTGTGGACAGAACTAAATTCAGGATCCCAAAGAAGCAAAAAAGAACATAATAAAAAATAAATCAACCACACAAGACACCAAGATTTTAGTGGTTCGGCTTAATAAGCCTACATTCACTGGCGAAGACAACATTAGAAAATTCACTAACAAAAGATGGAGTGTAAAAGATAGTAGGAAAAAAAAATACTCAAAGCCAATACACCCAAATCTTACTTCTACACAAAAGAGAGAAAAATTAATACAAGAAAAACACTAGTTTCTCTAAGTGCCGTAAGGCACAAACACCGTTACAATACCAAGTGAGATCACACAACCTCTCTTTCTATTTGGCAGTGCTTATTTTCCTGAGGCTGAATTGTTGCTCCTTTTATAAGCCTTGAAGTGGTCAAATTAGCACTCCAAAATCAGCTTGCATAAGAAGTACTCATAGGTGGTGCAAGGTTGACTCCAAATTGGAGTAGAAAACTAATAAGGCAAAAACACCACAGAACTAATCCAAGAAATAAAAGGACTATGTTGGGCCCACACTACAAAAGTGATGACTTGAAAATTCAAGTCATAAACAACAATCTCCACCTTAACTTGAATTTCATCAAGTCCCCAACTGCAAATCTCCTCATGACTTCTTCTCCGACACCTACACAGACAATCATAATCTACAAACGACAATCAAGTCCAAACAACTCTTGAACTTGAGAACCGAAACTAGCTTAGTCAACATATCCACTGGATTTTGCTCAAAGACAATTTTCTTTAATGCAATATCTTCTCGTGTCACAACCAGATCACCATCATAATTTGAATCAACAAACCCAATGACACTAAACTCTAAACCACTGTCTCTGCCAAAGACTGAACCAACATCTGTAGCATTCCATAGATAAGGAAGTATCTATTTCACTGCCAGGAAGTGTACCTTACCAAGACTAACAACACTGACTGTGTGTGAAACATCTAGACGAATTCGCACATACATGATGTTCCCAAATGCACTAAAGTAAAGTACATGCGACATGAAACACTCCTCCTCTAACACCCCGATAAAATACAAGTTTTAAAAGGATAATAATTTACTACAAAGTGACAAAACATTTTCATAAAACATAGTTTTATAACCCAAAAACCTAAACCCCTTATGAGTAGCCCAAACCCTTAAGCTCTTTCAGACAAAACCCAAGACACCCACTCTCTGACCAAATGTATGCTAGGGAGACCACCCGAACGTATGCTCTTGACCTAAGTGCGAGTGTTCGCTTGGGGGACCACCACGAGTGTTTGCTGACCAGTCTTCAAACCATTAGGTAATACCCAAACTTATGCCTGAACCCTTTTATCCATTGTGTCATTGTAACACCCCCAAATCTGGCCTTGACCAGTCTTATTGGGTTACTAGCAATTACCACAATGTAGCTAACTAGTAGTTAACTGGGGAACTGCCACTCTAAGCATTATTAGAGTCATTCCATAGGAAGATGAGATAAATCTCAAAAATCTAATAACCATAAAATAAACATATATTATCCTCGAAACATAGACACGAAGCAACTAATATAAATAATAAGCTGATCAAACCTCATAATAATGTGAAGTCTCTCTTAAACAATTCCGTAGTGGCAACCTCATCACCACTCTCTTCCCAAGAAGAGGTTTTCTACAAGATGTAATAACTGCATAAGTCTAAAGACTTAGTAAGTAAACTTCACATTTGGGTATGACATGAGCCATTTATTATTTAACAGAAATAAACGTACAGTTTGACAAAGATTTAAAATAGGAGAGGTGTTGTCTCTGTTAATACACCAATAAAATATTATTTTGTTGAAAGAAAGAGTTGTACTTCCAGGGGCAATCGCCTAAGTATTTTAATGCTAAAAACTAATGCTTTAATATGTCATAACTATCATATATGGTCTTCCCGAGATATTACCCCTTTTCAGCAAGATTAGCGCTGTCCCGAGGGACCTGTAATACAATATCGGTGCCCCGACCATTGTATGCTACCGTCCATAACACTAGTAGCCTGACTGACCTTGGATGGCCTACGCTACTAATAATGTACGTTCTGTAGTGACCCACCAATTAAGGTTGCTCCAGTCACAAAGTAACTATTGGATTTAAGGCCCTTATATCACATTCATACACATGTTTGACCATATAATCAAGTCTATAGTGTAAGCCCATGACCAATATACTACTCGTACCGATGTACCATGTCATACAATGCATCTTATCAACCAGTTACTAAGACAGTTACCAGGTTATACGAAGATATAAACATGCTCATATAATACATGTACTTAGTCAGATAACATATTGCATGTTTTTAAGGAAAACGGTCATACGTGTTTACTTACCTCGTGCGCTCGCATGAGTCCTCTTACATCATAAATCCCTTCTATAATGAAATTGATAAGTAAAACTTTTTTTAGGTCTCCCAATCTAACTGGGAGACTGAATTACAATTTTTCTGGGATTTCTAGGGCTTTTAGAGTTTGTTTTACTCCCTATAAATAGGCTTGTAAGCCTTGAAGAGAGGTATGCTTAGTTTTAGACAGAAAATATCTTCTTGGAGGCTTGAAGGGCTGAAAAGAAGATGAACATGCCAGGAAGCCATTCTAGCACTACCATGAGCAACTAAACTAGTAGTAAGGTGTTGATGTAGCATTTTCCAAGTAACAATGGTTTAATTTTATTTTTAATTTAGGAATTTTCTATATGCATGATGGTTGTATAACTTAGAGATTTAGTTTTAAAGTTTATATTCAATCATTATAAAATTCTTCTCTTGTCTTAGAAAGCTTTTTATCTTAATTAAACTCAATCCTTCATATTTTCTGTGATTATATGAATGATTGTTATAAAACAATTTTAACTGACATATGAATAGAGGGTTTGATAGGTCATGCCTAGGGAAGGCGAATTACTCTACACCCTAGCTTAGTGTAATTTAGGTAGACAATTCGTACGACCCGAAGTTGAGTTATGCTTATCCCTTGATTGCTTGTAACTCGTTAAGCGATTTGAAAGTCCATACCTAGGGAAGATGGACTGTACTACATTTAGAGGTTAGGTCGACGGTCCATGCCAACCGAAGATGGATTATACTTATTTCTTAATTATGGTATTTTCTTGACTACTTGAGTGAGAGCCCTATATCATGCATATTATAAATTTTCCTTGTTAATTTATGATTGACCATTGTTATGTGATTAGAGGTAAAATCAACCCTCTATTCTTTCTCTCATTATTACTATGTATATTTACTTTTATGTATTTATTTTTAGAAAACAAAAATAAATCAACTTTCTTTAAATTGAGTTACTTTCAATCTTGACAAACTTAATTACAACACCTGTGCAGTCATTGAGGTTCAACACCATTTATATAGCCCTATCCTACAAGGATTCGTTCTATTGCGAGTGATAATTTTTATTATTGATGTTTTTGCACACAAAAAGACCACATCACATATAACGATGTGTCGTATTTCGTTATAGCAGGGATTTGTGATGTTGGAGGATTCAAGCGAGCGCATGAGGTAAGTAAACACTTAAGACGGTTTTCCTTAAAAACATGTGATATGTTAGATTACTGAGCACGCCTATAATATAAGCATGTCTACATTTTCGAATAACCTAGTAACTGGTTGATAAGATGCATCGTATGATATGGTGCACCGGTACGAGCAGTATAATGGTCATGAGCTTATTATATAGACTTAATTTTATGGTCAAACGTGTGTATAGATGTGATATAAGGGTTTTGGATCCAATGGTTATTTCGTGATCGACGCAACCTTAATTGGTGGGTCACTACAAGACGTACATCATTAGTAGCGTGGGCCACCCAAGGCCAGACTCGGTCAGGCTGCTAATATTATGGACAGTAGCATACAATGGTCGGAGCATCGGCATTGTATTACCGGTCCCTCGAGACAGTGCCAAACCTGCTGAGAAGGCGTAATATCTCTAGTAGACCATATATGATAGTTATGACATATTAAAGTATTAGTTTTCTACATTAAAACACTTAGGCGATTGCTATTGGGAGTACACCCATTTTCTTCAATAAAATGATATTTTTACGGTGTATTATAAGAGGCAACACATCTTTCAAACCTTTGTGCAACTGCACTTATTTCTACTCAATAACAACTAGCTCATGTCATATCAAATTGTGAGGTTTATTTACTAAGTCTTTAGACTTATGCGGTTATTAAATCTTGTAGGAGACCTCTTTATAGGAAGAGGAGAGTGTTGAGTTTGCTACCACAAAATTGTTTAAGACAAAGATCTCCATGTTATTACTAGGTTTGATTATTATTTCTATTTGCTCTATGCCCATGTTTCGAGGATAATATGCTTCCTTTATGGTTATTAGATTTCTCTGATTAATCTCATCTTCCTATGCATTAACTCTGATGATTGTTAGAGGGGCGGTTCCCCATTTAGCTACTAGTTAGCTATATTACGGTAATTGCCAGTAACTCTACCAGACTGGTCAAGGCCGAATTTGGGAGCGTTACACCTCCTCCTCACTCTATTGTGCTAACACTGCTGAATCTATCTAAAGAAGACACATCAGTTGAATCTGTCACCGTACTACCCTCATGAAAGTAGAGACCATCAACCTTGTTACCTTCCATCACAACCAATGAGCGTTTACTAACCCTTATTACTCCACCTTCACTGGAATACTTGTATCCAAGGGAGTCCAAAGTACCCAAAGAAATAAGATTTTTCTTCAAATATGGAACATGTCGGACATTTTTCAAAGTCCTAATAGTCCTGTCATGCATCCTTCTTGTAATGCCCCCAAAATTAGCCTAGGCTAACGTGGCAAGGTTACTGACAATTACCTCAGTTTAAAGAACTTGTGGCAAAATGGAGAATCACTCTTCTAAGCATTTTCAGAGTTAATGCATAGGAATGTGAAATAAATCTGAGAAACTATTGAATCAACAAATGGACAAGTAAAATCCTCAAACTCAAAGGCATGGAGCATCTAACAATAATGATAAACAAACTTGATAACAGTATGTAAATCTTAAAACAAAGTTTGTAGTGGGACTCGTACCACTCTTGAGTTTTAGAAACATGTTTCCTATAAGAGTAATAACAGCATAAGTCTAACAATTTAGTAAGTAAACATCACGTTTGGGTATGATATGAGCTCATTATTAACTAGAATTAAACGTGCAATTTTGATAAACATTTAAAAAGAAGTGTTTTCTTCGTTAATACTCCATTAAAATATTGTTTGGCTAATAAAAGAGTGATGTACTCCAGGCGGCAATCGCCTAATTATTTTAATGCAGCAAACTAATGATTTATAGGTCATACTATCATGTATGGTCTACTCGAGATATTACCCGTTCTCAACAGTGTTGATCCTGTCCTGAGGGACCAGTGATACAATACCGGTGCCCCGACCTTTGTACGCTACAATCCATAACACTAGTGGTATGACTGAGTCCGACCTCGGGTGACCCACTAATGATGTACGTCTTATAGTGACCACCCTTTATGGCTACGCCGGTCATGAACAACAATTGGATCCAAGGCCCGTATAACAACACACACATTTGACCATAGAATCAAGTCTATATAGTAAGCTCATAGCCATTATAACGCACGTACTAGTGTACCATATCATACAATGCATCTTATCAACCATTTATTAAAAGCAATTACCAAGTCATTATGAAAATGTAGACATGCTTACATCATATGCGTGGTAAGTCAACTAATATATCCCAAGTTTTTAAGTGGTTACTTACCTCGTACGCTCGCGTAATCCCTCAGTCATTACGAATCCCTGCTATAACGAAACATGATTCATCGTCATAAGCAGTACTAGAGAAATCTACGAGGGTCCATCTAATGAAAAGGGTGCTAAGGCCTTGTACACATTTATAGGGGTAAGGGCATATAAACCGTCCTTTGTTCGAGCACTCGTCCCCTAGGGCAAGTGTTCGGCCAGGGGCTAGGGTTTAGTCAAAAAGTGCCCAAAATGCTCCTAGGCTCCTATGTGTTGGTGTCTCCTTTCTAATCTTAAGACAAACATCTATGCTACTATATGATACCACTACAAGAATCAAGGAAGGGTGTTTAAAACCTTTGAAAGTTATTAAATAAGGCACTTCCAATTATCAAGAAAAAAAAAATGGGTAGAAAACCCTTTTGAAATTATTCTTTGTTTCACACAAGAAAAATAAACATTGGGACTTGCCAAAAACATCTTTAAAGCTTGTAATAGTAAGGAAAAAGAGCAACACTAGAATAAGCTTATACTCAAATATTAACACTAAGCTAGCATAATCAATTCAACAAAATATAAGGGAGATATGGTGGTGGTTATCTCAACAAGCAAGCTATTTAAGGCTCCTCCTCTAAAGGCACTCACAAAGCTCACACACTCTTAAGAGACAAAGTGGCGGAGTTTTTCCAAGGTTTCAAAGAGCATTTTGAGGTCTGGGTCAAGTGGGGGTGTGGGGGTATTTATAGGTGAGGGAAGCTGAGGGTGAATGAGAATTTTGCCAAAAAGGAACGGCGCTCGTGTGGTCCACATGGATGAGTGCTCGTGTACTGTTACAACAAGCCAAAAATGCTTTTCAAGCATGCGCTCCGGGTATTAACCAAAGGTCTGAAAATGGTCAACGAGCACTCATGTGTACTATTCATACGAGCATTCATGTCCTGTCAACAAAAGACCAAAAGTTCTCAAAGTATGATCCTCATGCAAATGGCATAGGTTGCAAACGAGTGCTCCGTGTGGTCCCCCTAGACGAGCGCTTGTCTAGTGATGGTGGAAGTGGGTTTTTGCTTGCAAAAAGGCCCTAAAGGCCTGGGCCCACTAAGGAAGGTTTTAAGGTTTCTATTTTAGGCCTATTCTTCCAGAAATCATTGACTTAATGAATTTTTAACACTTTCATAAGGTGATAATTTCTCGGGGTATTACACTTATGCTGACTACACCAATACCAACAATCTTGCAGGCAACATCGTTTCTCATTAAGACTCAACCACCATTGATTGACTCATAGGTAGTAAACCAATCACTTTTAGGGGACATACGAAAATAACATGTAGTATCAAGGACCCACTTGTCGTAAAAAAGATCATCATAAACGGAAGCTGCAAGAGCAAATTTTGAATCCTCATAATTTTCTTCGACAACGCTAGCCACAGAAGAGGAACTTGGCTTATCACATTCCTCTTTATTTCTCAACTTTGCACGCTCGGATTTGTAATACCCATACTTTTTGCAATAGTAACACTTAACTCTGTTCTTCGAGTTGGACTGTGATGGGCCTCTTCTATTTGAGTCTCTCTCACACAAGGATTATGGACTAAAACCTTGTGTAATAACCATGTTACTCACACTTATAGCCATATTCAACGTTATCTAGAATCTTTCACATGCATAATAAATATGATAAACCTTTTTGGTAATAACCATGTAAAAGACATTTTATACGTCATATGCTCAAAATAATTTAATTGGTGAATAAAACATATATTCATTACAAACATTAAATGTCAACATAAATATAAAATCACTCGAATTCAAGCCAGAATTCCCGACCCCATATCCTACAGCTTTGAGAGGTGGGTGATATCAAATGGATAAGCATCACTTGGAAACTGAGCTTTGTATTCTCTTTCCCCTTGCAACGCATATACGGCTTCCAGTGGGATGGATTGCATCCCAAAACATATAGTGGCTCCAGTTACTGCATGTATTTCCAAATGGCTTGCATAATGTATTGCTCAATCACTACAAGAAATCTACTCAACAGGGGCGACTTATTAGGGGTGACTCTGTAGTCGACGCTAATGCTTACCTATTAGCGTCGACTTTTGAAAGTCGCCCCTAATAATTGAGTATTAGCGTCCACATTGAAGTGGACGCTAATAGTTGACCCAAAAGATATATATTAGCGTCCAATTCATTGTGGAGCTAATAAGTCGACACTAATATACTAGCGGGAATTATACCAAAGGCGGGAAAACTATTAGGGCCGACAAAAATAACTATTAGCATCGATATATGTCGACGCTGATAGTTTAGTATTAGCGTCCACTAAATCCACTAAAGTAGATGCTAAATCTCTTGTACAAAAAAAAAAAAAGAAGATCGATAGCGTCCACTCAAAGTGGACGCTGAAAGTGTATTATTAGCATCCACTTTCCTGAAAATTGAGCATTTAGCGTCCACTCTAGTGGACGCTAAAGAGTATGAACAAAAATAAAAAAAATAAAAAACAAATTAAAATAAAAGATCAATAGAGTGGACGCTGAAAATCGAGCATTAGCGGAGCATGTACAAAAATTAAAAATAAAAATAAAAAACAAATAAAAATAATAGATCAATAGCGTCCACTCAAAGTGGACACTGAAAGTGTACTATCAGCGTCCACTTTCAAAGTGGACACTGAAAATCAAGCATTAGTGGACACTAAAGAGTATGAACAAAAATAAATAAAGAAAAATAACAGATCAATAGCGTCCACTCAAAGTGGACACTGAAAGTGTATTATTAGCGTCCACTTTGAAAGTGGTCGCTAAAAATCGAGCATTAGCATCCACGAGTGGACGCTAAAGAGTATGAACAAAAATAAAAAAATAAAAATAACAGATCAATAGTGTCCACTCAAAGTGGACGCTGAAAGTGTACTATTAGCATCCACTTTCAATCGAGCATTAGCGTCCACTCTAGTGGACGCTAAAGAGTATGAATAAAAATTAAAAAACAAATAAAAAAAACAGATCAATAGAGTGGACGCTGAAAGTGTATTATTAGCGACCACTTTCAAAGTGGACGCTGAAAATCGAGCATTACCATAGCATGTACTAAAATTAAAAATAAATTAAAAAAAAAAAAAAAATAACAGATCAATAGCGTCCACTCAAAGTGGACGCTGAAAGTGTACTATTAGCGTCCACCTTGAAAGTGGACGCTGAAAATCGAGCATTAGCATCCACTCTAGTGGACGCTAAAGAGCATGTACAAAAATAAAAAAAAATAAAAAAAAAAAACAAATTAAAATAACAGATCAATAGCGTCCACTCAAAGTGGACGCTAAAGAACATGTACAAAAATAAAAAAAATAAAAAAAACAAATAAAACTACATCTAAAAATGATAAAATGTCCTTTATACCCTCAAAACTTTTATAAAATTATAAATTTTCTCTTAATTTGAAATTAAAACTTTTATAAAATTAAAATTAATTTTTCATTTTAGAAAATGAAAAATTAAACTCTAAGCATTCAATTCAAGTCTAATCAAAAATGAAAAATTAGTTCGATCAAACATTCAATTCAACTCTAGGCATTTAATATTATATTTATGTATTAGTTATATTGATCGTGATATAATTAATAGAATTTGACATGATTGAAAGTTCAATCGAACATCTGATAAGATCGATTCTGATTGATACTAGTACATTAGTCCGATCGATCGTAATGCGATCAAATGATCTATTAAACTCTTTGGATTTTGTATTATCTTTATATTTTAGTTAGATCAATAGTGACAAGTTCAAGAAAATTTCACCCTTCGAACATCGAATTTGATGCAATACCCCCCTCCATTCAAGTTTGGCGTTAAAATGTTAAATTACTATATATCTTAAAAATTTAAGCTAATAATTAATTATAAGATAAATATCACATTAATGATCTTTTATACTAAAACTTTATTAACTTTAAATTTGTAGTTAATATTTTAATAATAAAAACATATTTAATATTTGACTCATTGAACATATCATTTGATGCAATATCTCATTCCATTAGGATTTGGTGTTAAAATGTTATTTCCTAAAAATTTACCTTCGATAATATGTCATTATTTATTTTATATAAATTATCAGATATTTGATCAATCGTGATAGGATCAAATGATCGATCAAACTTCAAACAAATTAAAGGTTCGATCGAACATCCAATCGATCCTAGTGAATTAGTTCGATTGATTGTGATAGGATCAATTATCGATCAAACTGGACACAATTGAAATTGAAGGTTCGATCGAATATCTAATCGGTCCTAGTGAATTAGTTCGATTGATCGAAGTGGATTAGTCCAATCAATAGTGATACAATCAAATGATCAAGCGAACTTTATACGATTGTAGGTTCGACCAATTGTCTGATTGATCATAGTGCATTAGTTTGATATATCATGCTAGGATCAAATAATCAATTGAACTTGACACATTGAAGCTTGATCGAATGTGCGATCAATCGCAGTGCATTATTCAAATCAATTGTGATAAAATCGAACTATCGATTTAGTCTAATCGATCCTAGTGAATTAGTTCGATTGATTGTGATAAGATCAAATGATCAATCAAACTTGAAAAAATTGATGGTTCGATCAAACATCTGATCGATCCTTATGAATTAGTTCGATTGATCGTGATAGGATCAAATGTTCAATCGAACATCCGATCGATCCTAGTGAATTAGTTCGATATATATATCATTATTGAAATTTTCTATTTTTGATTCTTATTTAAATGTGAAGATAAGAGCAAATGTGAATATATATATATAATTTCCTATATTTTTGTGTATATGAACATCCGATCGATCTTAGTGAATTAGTTTGATTGATCGTTATTTTTTATTTTAATTATTGGTGAATTTCTTTTATATTAATTATTGGTGTATTTTTTTTTTATTTAAAAAATTTAAGCTATTAATAAATTATAAAAAAATATCTTGTGAATTATTTTTTTCCTTGAAAATGACTTTTATACCCTTATAAATGTTATAGAATTTCAAATTTACCCTACCTTGTAAATTAAAATTATTTTTAAAAAATTAAAGTAATTAGCTGATGTGAGTGCGAAAAATAAGGCGCCAACCAGTGGCACGGTTTCTGAAATTTTCGGACAAAAATTCCATAAACCGCGTCTTTTTTTTCCCCCAACCCTGAAGACACCAACATCCCTAACACCCGCTCTCACTCACCTCCCTCATCACTCTCACTCTTGATCTCACTGTCACTGTCGATCTTTCTCCCACAAACCTCTCACTCAATCTCTCTCCTGCTGCTCACCTCTCTTTCACTCCGGCG
This sequence comes from Corylus avellana, assembly GCF_901000735.1. Lineage (NCBI taxonomy): Eukaryota > Viridiplantae > Streptophyta > Magnoliopsida > Fagales > Betulaceae > Corylus > Corylus avellana. The sequence goes on along the minus strand of NC_081541.1, from coordinate 36,615,797 downwards.
CCCAGTGACCCGCACGTTTGGCCAACCCACCGGCCATCTTCTCCAGTCGAAACCGGCTAGCCATCCCCCTCTCCATCTCCCCGATCGATCGACGTATTCTCTCTCTACGGCACTCAGATAGTGCTCTCTCTCTCTGGCCGGCAATTATTCCGCCGTTACTGTTCCTGTACTAGTGAGTCTCTCTCTCTGTCTGTCTCTATCTCTGTCTCTGTTTTTCTTTGTCTCTGCTGTCTCTTTAAGTTGTCGATTTGGGATTCTAATAGTCAGATTTTTGATTTATTATGATTTTTAGGAGAATTAGGGATTTTAAATTCAGCAAAGTTTTCTCTGCTTTTAGGGTGTAGTTGGTTTGTTGAATGCAGCAGTGTAGATGCAGCAATTACAATTTTGAAGAATCTCTATGGTTGTCCTGAAGTGTTCTTTCAGATTGAATTCAGGTTTGGAGTCACTGTGCAGTTCTTTCATATTAACCTTTAGTACTGAATCATTATTGCAGAATTAAGTGGAATACCTTTATTTTTTTGGTTTTATTTTTTATTTTATTGTTTTTCCTTATCCTTTATTAGCATGTTCCTTTGTTTTGTCTTATAAGTTAGTGAGGCATGTTAATAGTTCCTTTCATTGACAAAGCATTTGGATAGAGTAATACTCCATAGTCCATTGTCAATTGATCTCTCCAGATTGTAGTAAAAGCTAATGGAAACAATATGAACCACCAACTTATTGCCAACGAGCTTTAAGCTTAAATGGAACTTCCTCCACTTTTTTGGAAGGTGTGAGATTATGGGTTTAAGAACACTGGGTGTGTAACTTACCAATCAAAAAACTATATGAATCTAATGAATAATTACATTTTTTTTTTTTTTTGATTGGTCTAAGGAATAATTGTATTTAATCCTTTGTGTGGAAGTAGATGTTTATGTCCTCTGTATTGTTAATTTTTATTCTGGTAAACTGTGGACTATTCTGGGGATTATATACCCTGGTGGTTATGCTGCCATAGATGCTTATGGGATGAAAGGTGGCAACATTATAATCTAAAAACTAGTTCTTGAGCTGGAACCTAGGAGCTCCATCAAATCTGGCCTCTTGACACTGAATGATGTTTATTTTTTCCCTAATTCCTGAATATGTGCAGCCATTGAGCCCTAGCCGAAATGGCAACTTCTTCGCCCATAAGAATAGGATAAGGGGTGGTTGTGGGTTCAAGATCAACTAAGTGCATGTGTAACGTACTAATTTTTTTTTAAAAAAAAAAAAAAAAAAATCCTGAGTCTGTTTGATTACTACTGGAATTTGTTGTTTCCTGTTGATCCTCCTCAGGTTTTAATATTAAATGAAAGTTGTATCTGGTTTTCCTATATTCTGATAAGTTTTGCACCCCCAACGTTTCAGTTGGGATATATAGTAAGAGAGGAACTAAAATAATAAAATGTAAGTATTGAAGAACGCCTAAGAGTTCAAATCTTTTATTTCTCTTGATTATTTCTGTCTTGCTCAGAAACTTGTTGGTTTTGTAAGCAATGCATGGTATGTAGATCTGGTAGGAGTTATTGTTTGAACTTCTGGAATTATGCCTATATTTCTTGTTACATCCCTTTTAGTTCTTCAATGAGATGACAATACTTTCATTAAGCCCTACTATCCCCTAGTAAATTATCCTCCTTTGATTATGTGGGCAGAGGTTATATGGGTAAGCTGGGGGGTATGGAAAGTGCCGACACTTTGAACTTAGTATAGAAACACTCTGCTCAAAGCATGTGCTTTCTGGTCATATATCAAGGTTCCTTCATGTTCATCGAATGATATTAGACGATTCGAAAGTTTTCTCTGTTTTGTTGGATTTCTGGGTTGTGTAATTGTGTTTAATTATGTGAATAGTATATGTTCTCGTTATTGTATTGAAAAGAGATGGATTAGACGATTCTAAAGTGTTGGGTTGTTTTGTTGGATTACTGGTTTTCTGGGTTGTGTAATTGTGTGTAAATATAAATAATAACGTTAATGCCAATATAAACATAAATATATGGTTTTCTTTTCATTAGAGTCAATTGACCCTAATGATCATTTATATATCTTTTGAACAAGAAATCATATTTTAAAATTGCTATTATTTTTTTTTATATAAAAAAAATAATAATAAAACATTATTAGGGTCGAATTGACTCTAATAATGTTTTTATTTTTTCTTTCGAATGTCAGACTTTTAGCATCCACTGAATGGTGCAACCATCAGCATCCACTTTTGTTTGGACGCTGATGGTTGTTTTATTTTTTATTTTTTGAGACCAATAGAGTGGACGCTAATGGTGCAACCATCAACGTCCACTTTTGTTTGGGCGCTGATGGTTGTTTTATTTTTTATTTTTTGAGACCAATAGCGTCCACTTTAGTGGATGCTAATGGTGCAACCATCAGCGTCCACTTTTGTTTGGACGCTGATGGTTCTTTTATTTTTTTATTTTTTGGAACTATTAGCGTCCACTGAGTGGACGCTAATGTTGCACTATTAGTGTCCACTCAAAGTGGACGCTAATGGAACTTTGAGTGGACGCTGATAGTGGAGCACTAGCGTCGACTCTGCCTTAAGTTGATTCTAGCTTTAGCGTCAAAAGTACACGACTTTTAGCGTCGACAAAGTGGACGCTAAAAGTGATCATTAGTGTCCACTTACAAGTCGACGCTAATGATCACACAATTGATCATTAGGGTTGGACGATTAGCGTCAACCCATTAGCGTCCAAAAGTCGACGCTGTTTCTAACAGCGTCCACTTTAGGACTTTTAGCGTCCAAAAAATGTCGCCCATAAAGACCTAAATTCTTGTAGTGAATATTTGACAACATGGAACATTCGCAACCATGGAAGTTGACACAAAATTCCATCTTAACTTATAAGTACTAAATCTATAATGTCGTCGGTATAAGAATATATTGTGAGATTTGATTTCAATGTAATTAATTATAATCAAATCAAATCAGATTTGAATACATTCAATTATGATATATTTGATTTGATCTTCTATACAATTTTGCATTCTCTCTACCTTCCTATAAATATGGATCATTTATATTGTAAAATTAATCAAAAAAATAAGAGCAAAATGTAGCACTTTGACCGTTATCTTTTGACGTAAAAACTTTGTATCTATTTTATTATTTCGCCCTTCGTCTTTAATTTTCATAGTTTTGTCTCTTCTTTCGGTCAGTACTTTAAAAACATGAGGCAATATTTTATATATATATATATAGAGAGAGAGAGAGAGAGAGAGAGACGGGCTGCTTGACTGATCAATTGTAGAAGCATTTATGAAGATGAAAGTATAGCATTGGTTAGATTGCTATTGAGTTGAGCCACCATTTATTTAAGCCCGTCATTGAAAAGTTGGGCTGCATTGTTGATGTTGTCCACACATGCAATGCCATTACTTCCACTTCCACATGAACTCCGTTCATATGGAATATTACCTAACGCAGTAAGTCCGGAAACGGCAAATTTCCTTGCCCCATACTTGTACAAAGTCTAGCATCATCAGAGCCATTAAAATTGCCTTTTCTTTTTTCTTTTTTTTTATCAGTACTATATATTAGGAGAAAAGTATAAACGGTTTTTCAATCATAACTTCCACATTTAAAAGTTTGCAGGTTAATATCTCATGTTTTGGCATCTTTTATTTCCACTTATTTGTTTGTTAAAATGCCCAAAATGTCCCTTTTTTCTTTTATAAAAAATAAAAAATCAAGTGAAAATTCAAAATCAAAATTCTGATGACCCATGCACGGCCATACCCTAGGTTTGGTGACCCATGACCACAACATAGGTCTGGTTACGCCCGGCCAACTGTGGTTCACCAATATTTTGATTTTTCTTTTTTTTTTTTTTTGAATTTTCACTTTCATGAATTCTAGACGTTTTAACAAAAATAATGGTGAATTAAAAGGAACTAAAACATGATATACTAACATTGCAAGTCTTTAAACTTTAAGATCATGATTGCATAAGAGATTATACTTCGTGGGTGTAAGCGAAAATAGTATGAAGAAAGCATGCTAACCAGTAATTGCTGAGATAATTGGTTGACATGTTTCGATTTCCCAACATCTTGTTGATCTGCATCAACGTAACTTGGTGATTTTTCAACTGCACATCTATGCTTATTACATCACCCTGCAATGCTGAGCCAAATTATCTTATAAACTTGGATAGTGCTTTATGTTTTTTTACTGGAAGACATGCCACCCTTGAACATGTATGTGAAATGCCTTAGGAGGCTTTTGGTGTAAAGAATGGCTACTGCATTTGAAAAAGGATAAGTTATTGCTAAGAATATATAGTAGAAGATGGAATAGAATAACTGTTCATATTTTTTAATTTGGTGACAACATATATACTCTCGGTAACTCTCATAAGATTGAAATTAAAATTACTAAAATACCCACATCTAAAAAGAAAAATAACTAGGGCTTTGTTTGTTTAAAAAAGTTGAGCTCCGATGGCCAGCAATAGATTTTGGCGACAAGCGGTAGCTTGCTTGTAATTCTGGCTAGTCAAATGGCTAAGAATTTGGTGAGCTGCCATAGTGCTCAATAATTCACAATTCATATTTATAATAGAATAAAATAAAAATTGATGTCTTTTCTTTCAGCATAGCGAAATTAGATAAAATAAATAAATAAATAAATAAAAATTTAATGGAAAAATGAAAGTGAATAGATGTAGTGTTGAGAACGACGTAGGTGTTTTGAAATAGAAAAATATTTTTTTTTAGCAAAATATTTGTCTAGTTGCATGTGTGATTTTTCCAAATTCATAGCAAATTCTCAATAAAGCAGATACGTAATTGACACCTCTGAGTATTTCATCGCTTGTAGCAGTAACAAAGGCTGGGATGTAATCATTGAATCCCAATCGCTGAGCTGTAATGAAAGAGTGTTCAAAAGCATCATACTTTTTATTTATTTATTTTTTAAAAATAAAATAAAATAAAAAAAGCATCATACTTTGAGAAATCACAAAAATGTTTGACCTTAATTAGGACACGATTAGAGGGTAAGTAAGGATGGAGACTAATTAAGTATATATAAGGGCAAAAAGTGGTTTAATTCATAGTTTATGTAAAAAATAAACTTAATTATAAAGAAGAAAAAACCATATATATAAAGAAGAAAACTGAACTTAAATCTGAAGAAAAAAAAAAACCTTAGGAAAACCTTGATGATTATATATATATATATATCGATCATATTCCGACCGGCAATTGGAAAACCTTCTTGTAGGCCCCTTGGGGAAAGCAATCCCATAGGGTAAATAATTGGATTTTAATTACCACTGTCAAACGATTGTTGTTGTTCCTATCATCCGACAACGAGTCCCCAAAAACGAAGAGACGAGGTACTTGTGGATTTCCAATTGCATTACAATGTTGTTGCAAGTTTGATAGTAGCAAGAAAATAAGAAGCATCCACATCAAAGTCTTTAGTTGAGATGCCATTCACAGCCAAAACAAGTACGCGTAAAGCCTAAAGGGCATTGAAATTCCAATTAAGGAGGATGAGATGAACGTCACCAAAGTTTCTAGTGAGGTGCTAATTAATGTATTAAAATTTTAGGCATGGGCATTATATGCGTTAACATTTGATGATTATCTTTATATTATGACCTATTTTGTTTACTCTGGTGTATGAATGTGTTGTTGTGTACGTAATGTTCTTTATTCCTATAATTTAGAAAGTCTTCCGCTGAAGTCTTTCGTCTTTGAGAGGTTGAAATCCCTGAGTCTTGTCTCGTGATTGATAGGGCTGGGAAACGAACCATGAGATCAATGATTAGCTAATTGACTTGCCCATCAAGGTCGCTACAATTTCTCTCGACGAGCCAGTGATGAGAAAGCCCGCAAGGAGACAGCCCGACAACCTCCAAGACTTGCTAGACAAAGTGGAGGAATTCATCAATGAAGAAGAAACCTTGAAGGCAATGTGATCAGCTTAGAAGTTGCTAAAAAATTCGAAGAATAGAAAAGAAAAGAGAACCGAAGAATAGATGAACCAAGACCTTTCAAGAAGAAGTTCAGCAATTACACTTTCACACCACTCAATGCCAACATTTCCGAGGTCTTGATGGAAGTTAAGAAAGACCCAGAATACCAGAAGCTTCAGAGAATAATGGGCGCCCCACCGCCTCAAAACCGGGACAGATACTACGAGTTCCACGAGGCGAACGGTCACGAAGGGTTGTATACCGTTAAGACTTCTCATCGAAAAGTTCATAAAAAATGGTAAGTTAGTCTGGTTTTTGGGAGAACAGAGTGGAGCAGTTATCAATAGGGAAAACTATGTTTGGAAAGTGAGCTACTGAAACCCTTGGGAACACCGGCAAAGGGAACAATTCAGAAGTAGAAGTCCAACAAAGGATCGCAGAGGTCGGGTTAGACATCCTGCCCTGAACTCGTCGAAAAATATTTTTGGTGGAAAACATTTTCCTTGAAAAGATTTCTTAGAAAACATTTTTCGTTTTTTGGCTTGCGCTAAAAATCAGGCGGGTCTCGGTCGGGTCCCCTATGTCGGAAAATGTTTTTAGGAGAACATTTTCTTGGAAAACATTTTCAGCAGAAAACATTTTTCTGAAAAACATTTTTTGGTATTTGGTATTTGGTGTATACGAAAAATCATATTAAACACTAAATTATTGTTAGTTAATTTGTATATTTTACTTAAACATAATTTTTAGTTTTATTTTTTAAATTATTGTATATTAGTAATTTTATGTTGCGAATAAAAATTACATTTTATAGGTTAAAATGATTAAATGAAGAGAATAACTTATATAGGGAGGTTGCACAAAATGTGAGTTTTGTGCAACCAATCAGAAGGTGACACCTAAGCTAAACTTACCGAACTTAAGTTTTTTTTTAAAGAAAGTTCAACTACACTAGATTATATCACATATGAAATAAAAAATTAATTTTTTTTTTTTTAAACAAAAAATAGAATTGAAGAAGTGATTGCCAGGCACCCCAAGTGGGGGAGGGATGGTCGGCAGCCACCCCTAGGCCTAAGGGTGGCCGCGCAGGCACCCCAATGGCCTATGGGGTGGCCAGCGAGTCACCGCCAGGCCATGGGGCGGCGGCCAGCCACCCTAGATTCGGATCTTGGGTGGCTGGCCGCCACCCCCAGTCCATGAGAGTGGCTCGCCTGCCACTCCCATGGCTTATAGGGTGGCTGGAGAGCCACCCCCAAGCCATGGGAGTGGCTGCACGGCCACCCCAAGTGGGGGAGGCCCCTTCAATTTTGTTTTTTTTTTAAAAAAAAAAAAAAATATATTTAATTTTTTATTTAAGCTAGAGTATAGTCTGGTGTAGTTGAGTTTTTATTTTAACTGTAAGTCTAATAAAATTGGTTGATGTGTCTGCTTCTTATTGGTAGCACAAAATGTGACTTTTGTGCAACAGGTACACCCAAGTCGCTCTCAATGTCAAAACTATATTCTTTGTTTTTTTTTAGCAACAAACACGAATTAGTAACCAGTAAGAAAATTTATACACCAATATGAAAAAATTAAACCAAAATAAATTTGAATATTAAGACTTTTTTTTTGTTGAATATAAACAACAACAACGATTATATTTATATATATATGCACAAAATTTGATATTGCATTGTAGACAAATTAAAAGAGATTAATGCTCTTCAAAAAAAAAAAATTACGAACGAGAGGAAACAATACCAAAAGAGAGAACCAGGAAAGTCACCAAAAGGAATGAAAATTAAACAAAATTAATGCCCTTCCAATATTTTTTAACAAAATAAGGAAGAAAGAAACAGTACCAAAAGAGAAAACTAGGAAAGCCACCCAAAATAGAGAGAATATTGCTGCAGGGTTATTCATATTGGGATTAAAAGAGGTTAGTGAAATACTTCACTTTAACCTCAACTGAACGAAAAACACACATACACTTAATTATCTCATATGTATATATAGCAAAGAATAAGCACATCTTAAGTTGCACACATCTACTATCTTCACAAAACGAGCGAAAAACATGTATTGGGTGAGATTGAATCACTCTAAATTAAGAGATTTGAGTAAGATTATATTTCATGTGTAAGCTCTATAAATAGAGTGTCTTGTATTGTACACTCATTAAGGAATAAAAGCAAACTATAACCATTTGAATTTTATCCAATCAACGTAGGTCATAGACTAAACCACGTAAAATTCTTGTATTTTATTTTATATCCGCTATTTGTTTATATTTTTTCCATTTGATGAAGAGTTCTTTCATTTTAGACTTTGTCTTTCTCCCATGACCCATAATCATCATGGGCAAAGAATTCCTGATATGCTCATGGATGGTAATCTTCGTCTAAAATTTATATTAAAAAGTCTTTGGCATGACTTTCTACTTTAGTGATATAGCTTGGTCTCCCTCTCTCAAAGTTTTTAAGGAATTAGCATTTGTTTCCTTACTTTAGCTTCCTTTTTAAATGGACGAGGAAAACTACATACCAAGAGGGAATAGCTATTTTTTTTTTTTTGGCTATATTAGAAGATAACGAAATTGAGAATGCTAGTTACTAGTTGGTAGGAGGAATGTTTACTGAGGAGGATTTATTAGTTAGTTACTCTTACAAATAATTTGAGATTGAACATTTATTTGTAGAAAATTCTATCATTTGTTTTCCATCAAGGATTATTTAAAAAAAAAAAAAAAGGGAAGAAGTTGATGATACTACCAAAGCATTACTTTATTCATTTCAATTTATTCCCTAAAACACTCTCTAGCCATCCTTTTTCTTTTCACTTTATTTATTTATTTTTTCATCAACTTGAAATCCATAAAATTCACAAGCTAAACAATTGGAGGTCGAGGTTGGCAACAACATGTGTTTGGATTCAGACAAAATGGAATAACACCAAACATGCAACACCTGGCCTTGCAAATTCTACTCACACAACCAGGAAGATCAAAGCAAAAACCAGGAAGAATGATATTCCTGTCATTCAGGACCAAAAAAAAAAAAAAAAAAAAGGAAAAAAAAGAGAGAAATTTTATACACCGAAATGAAAAAATTAAACAAAAATAAATTTGAATGTTAAGACTTTGTTCTTTGTTGAATATAAACAACAAGTGTTTTTGTGCACTAAAAAATGATAAATATATGCACGAAATTTGATATTGAAAGAGAGCCCCTACTATCCGGCTAGGGTGTAAAACCCATAGTTTACAGCATCCAATGAGATAATGACGCCTCATCTATTTCATCTTAAGAAAATAAGACTCAGACACTTGATAACAATTATCAAAACCCAAATCAGCCACCGGAAATCAACCCACCGGAAGTCGGTCCTGGTCGGAGAGGCTGTGACCCACGGCAACGGAGATGGCCAGACCCACGGCCTAAGAGCCACCGTGGGTCTAGCCCAAGGCATCTACCTCTCTCTCTCGCCGTCGCCCTGTTGGAAATCTAGATATGGGAATTGCAGGGAAAAATAAACGTAGAATACAAACAGAATGAGAAGTAAATGAAATCTGGACAGTAAGGCGATTGTGACTCTATCTTTTAGATAAACATTGCCTCCCACTTCTATTAGAAGTCTTGCAAAAGGGAATCAAAGCAATCTTATCCTCAGGATACAATACTGCCTGATGTAGTGTGCAGATTGCAAAACTCTGAACACTATCCAGAACAGAAATTTTTTGTAACAGCTGTAAAATAATCGTGAGAGGAAGAAAGAGAAAATAAAATTATCTATCAAAAATAAAACTGCTAGGAATTAATATATATATCTATATAATTCCATATTATCTCAGAAGCAGTTTTTTTTTTTAATTCAAATAACGGTTACATGTATTTTAAAATCTAACGTTGAAAAAACAGTTGAAACTTGAAAACACATTATCTCATCGGTTGACACTTGAAAACACATTATCTCATCGGTTGAAACTTGAAAACACATGATCTCATATAACATAATAATAGGAGATAGTGATGAAGTGGGGTAACCGATCAAAACAAGATAATAAGATAAAAGGTTATTTATTTAAAATAAATGACTATTAAAACATGATAATAGGAGATCAGTTATTTATTTGAAATTCAAAATAATCATGAAATAATAATAAATTCGAAATTTTAGTTTCATGAAATAATATCAACAATCCCCCACTTATTTCAAGAAAATAAAATTAAAGAAAAAAATAATAATAATAATAAAAATAAAATTATTGTTACTCCAAAAATGTTGATACATAAATGAAAGTACCTTTAGGGTTTGAACTTTCACTTAGTGTATAATTCTCAAAGCTTTATCAGTGTGATAGTAGACTCAATGTCTTTGAACTATCATACTTAATGATAAAACCGGAGAATTAACACATATCAACATATTAAAATTTCTATAGTTCTTTTCAGCCGCGCATTAATGGCCATACGCGTTATCCCAACTTCATGAGTGCTCTAGGTGGCTTACCAAGCCCCGACAAAAGCGGCCTGACTTTACACTCACATAGGTAGAGTTCTTCTAGGTGCTCCTGTAGATTAAAAAACACCTTTTATGCGAACTCATTAAGAGTTATACTCAACCTTTCCTTTTCATTACAGGACTCGCACTAAACATCAATTATTCCTCTAGATGGTCTAATTTAGTGCTAACATCATCACCATCAAGATTTGTTTTTCCCATTGAACCTAGAGTTTGTTTTCCAAAGTCTAGGTTGGGTTGCCATCTTGTAGTGATCATTCAATTGGTTTTAGACCCATCTCAAATGAGGTTTTACGAATCAGATCCTTACTTAGGCCTTTTGTAAAAGGATCTGCTAAGTTCGTGCACGATTTTACATAGTCTACTGTGATAATGTCTTCTTCCAATAATTGTCTCACAGTATTATGTCTAAGACTGATATGTCTTGACTTCCCATTGTAGGACTTACTGTATACTCTTGATAATGTAGCTTGGCTATCACAATGCAAGGAAATTGGAGGCATGGGACTTGGCCATAAAGGCAAGTCAATTAAAAAATTTCTTAACCATTCAGCCTCTCTTCCAGCAGCTCCTAAAGCAACTAACTCTGACTCCATAGTTGAGTGAGTTATACAAGTTTGTTTCTTGGATCCCCAAGAGATAGCTGCACCACCAAGGGTAAAAACCCATCCACTCGTGGATTTAGATCCATCATCAACACAATTCCAATTAGCATCACTATACCCTTCAATTACGGAGGGATATCCTCCATAGTGTAGAGCATATGATTTAGTTCCTTTTAAATAACCCAACACTATGGAAATTGCTTTCCAATGTTCAATGCTTGGACAACTTGTGTATCTACTCAATTTGCCCACGGCAAATGCAATGTCTGGACGTGTGCAATGCATTGCATACATCAGACTTCCAATAACACTAGAATATTCTAGTTGTGATACACATCGATTTTTATTTATTCCAAGCTTTAAACTTGAGTTATAAGGAACACGAGAAATTTTGTCATGCAAATGACTAAATTTATTCAAAACTTTATCAATATAATGAGTTTGAGATATGGCATATGCATTTCCTATTTTGTGTAATTTAATACCAAGTATAGTGTTTGCTATACCCATATCTTTCATATCAAAATGTGATGATAAAAAATCTTTTGTATCTTTAATACAAGAAATACTATTACTAAAAATTAGCATATCATCTACATACAAACATATAATGACAATATTACTATCGAACATTTTAAAATAAATGCATTTATCAGCTTCATTCAAACAAAAACCATTAGAAATAACTACGTTATCAAATCTTTCATGCCATTGTTTTGGAGCTTGTTTTAAACCATATAATGACTTGACTAATTTACAAACTTTGTTTTCTTGTCCTGGAATAATGAACCCTTCTGGTTGTTCCATATATACCTCTTCATCCAAGTAACCATTTAAGAATGCTGTTTTCACATCCATTTGATGGATTTCAAGATTATATATGGAAGCCAAAGATATCAAAGTTCTTATTGAAGAAATCCTAGCCACAGGAGCATATGTATCAAAATAATCAATGCCCTTTGATTGTCTAAACCCTTTGGCTACTAATCTAGCCTTAAATTTGTCAATGGATCCATCAGATTTCATCTTTTTCTTAAAGATCCATTTACATCCTATGGGTTTAGAACCGGAAGGTAAATCTACAAGAATCCATGTGCTATTAAACAAAATGGACTCCATTTCATCATCAATAGCTTCCTTCCAAAATGCGGCATCCCTAGATTTCATAGCTTCTTCAATGTTAGAAGGTTCATTTTCAATATTGTAACACACACCAACTTCATTCACAATCACTTGAGAGTTGCCTTCTATAAAATATGTCAAAAAATCAGGACCAAAACTCTTTTCTTTTCTAATTCTTTTGGATTTTCTAATTTCAAAATTCTCTTCATTTTCTGAAACAATATTTTCAAAAATATTTTCATTATTAGAAGTACTTGCTTGAGAAAAATTAGAATTTTTAATTGTATTGGATTCAAAAAATTCTGCATCTCTTGATTCAATAATTACATTAGAATCCAATTCAAGAAAACGATAAGATTTACTATGAAAAGCATAACCAAGAAAAACACATTTAGAAGTTCTTGGTCCTAATTTAGATCTTTTAAAATCAGGCAACCTAACATAAGCTAGGCACCCCCACAATTTAAAATAATTTATGTTGGGTTTACGTTTAAACCATAACTCATAGGGGGAAAAATTATTTCTTTTAGAAGGCACTCTATTTAATATGTGAATTGCAGAAAAAATAGCTTCACCCCAAAGATTTACAGGCAAACCAGAATGGTTAAGCATTGCATTTACCATATCCATGAGTGTTCTATTTTTTCTTTCTGCTACACCATTTTGTTGTGGTGTATAAGGTGTTGTTCTCTCATGAATAATACCATTAATTTCGCAGAAATTGTCAAAGTCATTATTAAAATATTCTCCACCTCTATCACTTCTTAATGATTTAATCTTGCAACCAAGTATATTTTCAACTTCAGCTTTATAAATTTTAAACATATCTAATGCTTCATCTTTTGTTCTAATCAAATAGAGATAAGTATATTTAGACAAATCATCTATAAAAGTAATAAAATATCTTTTACCACCTCTTGTAATTTTACCACTCAAATCACATACATCAGAATGTATTAATTCAAGTAAATTCGAAGATGATCTATTAACACTTGAAAACGGTTTTCTAGTTAACTTTGTTTTAACACATATTTCACATTTATCTCTATCATCATGCAAATTAGAAGGCAGCAATCCTAATTTAACCATACGATTCACAGAATTATAATTTACATGTCCTAATCTAGCATGCCATAATGAATAAGAGTCAACAATATAAACAGAAACATTCTCCTTTATTAAATTGAGTTTAAACATTCCATTTATAGCAAAGCCTTTGCCCACAAACATGCCATTTTTGGTCAAGACAAATTTGTCAGACTCAAATACAAGTTTATAGCCATGTTTGGACAAAAGACCACCAGAAACCAGATTCTTTCGAATCTCTGGTGCGTGAAATACATCAATAAGAGTAACTATTTTGCCAGAAGTAAATTTCAATACAACAGTGCCTTTTCCAACTACTTTGGTGGTAGTTGAATTTCCCAGGTAGAGTTCAATCTCATCACCAACTTTCTCATATTTTTTGAAGAGATTTCTATCTCCACAAATGTGACGAGTTGCACCAGTATCAACCCACCAACTTGAATCATTGATTACCATATTCACTTCAGAAATTACTGCAGTAAGGTTTTCTTCAACATTGTTGGTCTGTTCCTTCTTCTTCAGAACTCTGCAATTCTTGATGAAGTGCCCAGGCTTCTTGCAGTAATGACAAATCACATTTTTCTTGAAATTGCCCTTTTTCTTTGGACCTATTTTACTAGGACCACCAAATTCATATTTGGGCTTTTTCCCTTTTTTGTTGTCTATTTCAACAACATGGGCAGATTTGCTCATTTCAGCCTTTTCTTCGAGTTTGTCTCGAAGCTTTGACACTTCTTCAATACGAAGTTGTCTCTGAAGACCTTCCAGAGTCAGATCATCACCTTTTCTCTTAAGTGACTTACGGTAATCCTTCCAAGTTGGTGGCAATTTGGCAATAATAGCACCCACTTGAAGTTTTTCATCAATTGGAATGCCCTCGGAATACAATTGTTGGACAATAAGTTGAATCTCATGAACCTGATTCAAAATAGGCTTATTATCCACCATTTTAAAATCAAAATAATTACTTACCAGATAGCTTTTGTTGCCAGAATCCTCAGTTTTGTATTTGTTCTCCAATGCCTCCCAGATCTCTCTTGCAAACTTCTTTGGTGCATACATATCGAATAATGGATCAGTGAGGGTGTTGAGGATACTCCCCCTACATGTGTAGTTGTCTTCCTCCCATTTGAACTTCACATCAATTTGTTCATCAGTTGCTCCTTCCACAGGGACATTCGGACAGGGTGTGTCAGCACATAACGAACCTTCAATGTTGTCAGTAGAAATTCAACTTTCTCCTTCCAGCGTTTGTAGTTGTTGCCATCAAAACGATCCAATTTGGAAAGATCTTGTGGCATCACGTTCAGAGAAGTAATAGCAGAATTCATTGTTGGAAGTGCCATTGAAGAATGCAGAATGTTTATCTAAAAATTGTTGGAAATCTAGATGTGGGAATTGCAGGGAAAAATAAACGTAGAATACAAACAGAATGAGAAGTAAATGAAATCTGGACAGTAAGGCGATTGTGACTCTATCTTTTAGATAAACATTGCCTCCCACTTCTATTAGAAGTCTTGCAAAAGGGAATCAAAGCAATCTTATCCTCAGGATACAATACTGCCTGATGTAGTGTGCAGATTGCAAAACTCTGAACACTATCCAGAACAGAAATTTTTTTGTAACAGCGGTTAATAATCGTGAGAGGAAGAAAGAGAAAATAAAATTATCTGTAAAATAATAAAACTACTGGGAATTAATATATATCTATATAATTCCATATTATCTCAGAAGCAGTTTTTTTTTGTTTAATTGAAATAACGGTTACATATATTTTAAAATCTAACGTTGAAAAAACAGTTGAAACTTGAAAACACATTATCTCATCGGTTGAAACTTGAAAACACATGATCTCATATAACATAATAATAGGAGATAGTGATGAAGTGGGGTAACCGATCAAAACAAGATAATAAGATAAAAGGTTATTTATTTAAAATAAATGACTATTAAAACATGATAATAGGAGATCAGTTATTTATTTGAAATTCAAAATAATCATGAAATAATAATAAATTCGAAATTTTAGTTTCATGAAATAATATCAACACGCCCATCCATGGCTGGGTCACGCCAGACCTAGCTGTGGATCTGGCCATTACCCAAGCATTTTAAACCAAAGGATTGGAAGGCAGAAACAACCACAAAAACCCTTTTTGGACTCATTTTCCTCCTCATAATCTCCATAGGCTTCTTCAAGATTCTTTCCCTCCACCATCACTCACTTGCTCTGAGACAGACTTGCAGAAAACAACAACCACCCAACCTACGAATCAATGTCTCCTGTAGAAAAAGATAACAGAAAGATAATTGTAGAGAAAAAATTTATATTTTTTATGTATATTCAATTGTACAATATAATGACCTATTTATAGTTGAATAAGACCCTAGAAGAAAGAAAATACAATAATTACAAAATCATATAAAATCAGCATATTTACAATAATGAATACGGTATCAAATATTTCCGTAATATATTGAGAATATTACGGGAATATAATATTACGGAAATATAATATTCTAACATCCTCCCTCAAGCTCTAGGGGGTGAAGCCAACTTGAGTTTGGAGATAAGATCATTGAGTCGTCTCGGTGGATGAAATTTGGTAAAGATGTCAGCCAATTGATCTGTAGAGGTGACGAAATGAAGATGTAAAATACCATGCTAAAGATGATGGCGGATGAAATGATAATCAGTCTCGATATGTTTTGTACGCTCATGGAAAATATCATTATGAGCAATCTGTATGGCATTTCGATTGTAACAATAAATAGGAGACCTAGTGGACTGAGAAACACCCATGTCAGACAAAAGCCATCATAACTAGAGAAGTTCAGATGTAGTGTCAGCAAGAGCACGATACTCAGCTTCAGTACTAGATCGAGCAACAACCGATTGTTTCTTACTGCGCCATGAAATTAAAGAAGTTCCAAGTAAGAAACAAAATCCAGTGGTGGAGCGACGATCAATAGGATCACCAGCCCAATCAGAATCAGAGTAGGCCCGGAGCTCAAGAGATGAATGAAAAGAGAAGTGAAGACCACGAAACATAGTGCCTTTGACATAGCGCAAAATGCGAAGAACAACAGCATAATAAGTAGATCGAGGTGCACTCATAAATTGACTTACTAAATGAAGAGCATAGGCAATATCAGGCTGTGTAATAGTAAGATAAATGAGACTACCTACTAGCTGCCTGTAAAGAGTAGCATATGATAAAGACTCACCATCCGTGGCTAAAAGTTTGACATTGGTCTCAAGAGGGTTGCTCGCTGTTTTACTGTCTGTTAGACATGCTCGAAAAAGTAGATCAGATGCATATTTGGCTTGAGAGAGATAATAACCATCATTACTCGAGGTAACCTCAAGACCAAGGAAGTAGCTAAGTGTCCCCAATTCCTTCATTTCAAAATTTGGGCTAAGGAAGGATTGAAGACCACGGATGCCCGAAATGTTATCACCAGTAATAATCATATCATCTACATAAAGAAGGATAAGGATAGTACCATTATCAGTAGTTCGAAGAAAGAGAGCTGAATCATAAGAACTAGAAACAAAACCTTGTTGAGCAACCACATAACTGAACTTGGCAAACCAAGCATGAGGAGCCTGCTTGAGACCATAAAGTGCCCGATGGAGTCTGCAAACTTTGTATGGCGGATGGTGATAGCCAGGTGGAGGGTGCATATAGACTTCTTTTGTAAGATCACCACTGAGGAATGCATTTTTAACATCCATCTGAAATAATTGCCAATGACGAACAGCAGCAACTGCAAGGAAGGATCTCACAGAGGTCAATCTAGCACCAGGAGCGAAAATCTCCTCATAGTCAATACCATACTCCTGAGTAAAGCCTTTCGCAACAAGACGAGCCTTATAGCTTTCCAAAAATCTATCTACACGAGTTTTAATTTTATAAACCCACTTACATCCTACTGCAAACTTCTCAGGAGGAAAATCCACCAAGTCCCATATATGGGTTTTAGAGAGGGCATCTAGTTCATCAGACATAGCTTGCTGCCAAAAAGGGTTAGCACTACCCTCACGATAAGAGTGAGGTTCATGAAGAGTAGCAAGAATAGAAAAACAACGATAATCATGGAGATGGGCAGGTGGTGCTCTTACCCTATCAAAGTGACGAGGTTCATGAGAAGGCTCGAGAGTGTGTGATGCAGCAGGAGGATCCGTAGTTGAATCAGGCAAATTAGAAGCAGCAGTAGAAGGTTCGTCCAATGAGCTTGAGTTATCTGCAGATGATCTAGGAAATAAGACAATAGAGGGGTCAGTGAAGACAGGAGAATATGCGGAGCAAGAATGCGAAAAATGCATTTGACTGGTGAACATTTTATGTTCCTAGAACTCCACATGACGAGAGATCCGAAGTCGTCAGGCAATGGGGTCATTATAGAGAAGAAATTTGTATTTCTAATGTATATTTAATTGTATAATAGAATGACTTATTTATAATTGAATGAGGTCCTAAAAGAAAGGAAATACAATAATTACAAAATCATATAAAATCCGAATATTTACAATAATGAATATGGTATCAAATATTTTAGTAATATATTGAGAATATTACGGAAATATAATATTCTAACACTGACCTGGAATGCAAAAGAGACTGAATTTCCTCAGGAAAAATTAGAATTCTTGAAGTCAGTTGTGTCTTCTACACTAGAATTCTTGAAAAAAAAAAAAAAAAACAGTATTTACTGACTTGGGTATCTTAGAACCAACTCGAAAAGATTGAAAGGTATCTTAGAACCAACTAGAAAAGATTGAAAGTAAAATAAAACATCTGATCTAAGTTCTATTTCTTGAACTAGGCTTCTTCAAACTGATGGAAAATCCTCAGGAAAATTGGGTGGCATACCAAGCTGTGGGTCTGACGTGACCCACGGCTGGGTTGGATCACGGCCAGACCCAGCGTTTGGGTTCCAAAGCCACAGCTGGGTCTGGTGTGACCCATCCTGGGTCATGGCCGTCGTGTCTCTCTTCTTTCTCTCTATTGATTCCGAAATCTGCTGTATTTGGTCTATGATATTGTTGTGCAATTTTTTTGCTTTATTTGAGGTGCCACCATATTATTGGAGGTTGTAAAACCTATGTTTTACACCTCATCCGAATAGAAGTTTTTCCCATATTGAAATGTAAAAAAAATTAAAAAAATAACCGAAATTAATGCCCTTCCAGAAGAGAAAACTATGAAAGTCAACAAAAGGAGAAAGAATGTTGTAGAGTTTTTCATGTTGAGATTAAAAAAGTGCATGAAAATACTCACTTTAACTTCAAATGAAAGAAAAACACA
>NC_081541.1:36559590-36597091 GCF_901000735.1 Corylus avellana | reverse complement strand
CTCTATCACTTCTTAATGATTTAATCTTGCAACCAAGTATATTTTCAACTTCAGCTTTATAAATTTTAAACATATCTAATGCTTCATCTTTTGTTCTAATCAAATAGAGATAAGTATATTTAGACAAATCATCTATAAAAGTAATAAAATATCTTTTACCACCTCTTGTAATTTTACCACTCAAATCACATACATCAGAATGTATTAATTCAAGTAAATTCGAAGATGATCTATTAACACTTGAAAACGGTTTTCTAGTTAACTTTGTTTTAACACAGATTTCACATTTATCTCTATCATCATGCAAATTAGAAGGCAGCAATCCTAATTTAACCATACGATTCACAGAATTATAATTTACATGTCCTAATCTAGCATGCCATAATGAATAAGAGTCAACAATATAAACAGAAACATTCTCCTTTATTAAATTGAGTTTAAACATTCCATTTATAGCAAAGCCTTTGCCCACAAACATGCCATTTTTGGTCAAGACAAATTTGTCAGACTCAAATACAAGTTTATAGCCATGTTTGGACAAAAGACCACCAGAAACCAGATTCTTTCGAATCTCTGGTGCGTGAAATACATCAATAAGAGTAACTATTTTGCCAGAAGTAAATTTCAATACAACAGTGCCTTTTCCAACTACTTTGGTGGTAGTTGAATTTCCCAGGTAGAGTTCAATCTCATCACCAACTTTCTCATATTTTTTGAAGAGATTTCTATCTCCACAAATGTGACGAGTTGCACCAGTATCAACCCACCAACTTGAATCATTGATTACCATATTCACTTCAGAAATTACTGCAGTAAGGTTTTCTTCAACATTGTTGGTCTGTTCCTTCTTCTTCAGAACTCTGCAATTCTTGATGAAGTGCCCAGGCTTCTTGCAGTAATGACAAATCACATTTTTCTTGAAATTGCCCTTTTTCTTTGGACCTATTTTACTAGGACCACCAAATTCATATTTGGGCTTTTTCCCTTTTTTGTTGTCTATTTCAACAACATGGGCAGATTTGCTCATTTCAGCCTTTTCTTCGAGTTTGTCTCGAAGCTTTGACACTTCTTCAATACGAAGTTGTCTCTGAAGACCTTCCAGAGTCAGATCATCACCTTTTCTCTTAAGTGACTTACGGTAATCCTTCCAAGTTGGTGGCAATTTGGCAATAATAGCACCCACTTGAAGTTTTTCATCAATTGGAATGCCCTCGGAATACAATTGTTGGACAATAAGTTGAATCTCATGAACCTGATTCAAAATAGGCTTATTATCCACCATTTTAAAATCAAAATAATTACTTACCAGATAGCTTTTGTTGCCAGAATCTTCAGTTTTGTATTTGTTCTCCAATGCCTCCCAGATCTCTCTGGCAAACTTCTTTGGTGCATACATATCGAACAGTGGATCAGTGAGAGTGTTGAGAATACTCCCCCTACATGTGTAGTTGTCTTCCTCCCATTTGAACTTCACATCAATTTGTTCATCAGTGGCTCCTTCCACAGGAACATTTGGACAGGGTGTGTCAAGCACATAGCGAACCTTTAATGTTGTCAGTAGAAATTCAACTTTCTCCTTCCAGCGTTTGTAGTTGTTGCCATCAAAACGATCCAATTTGGAAAGATCTTGTGGCATCACGTTCAGAGAAGTAATAGCAGAATTCATTGTTGGAAGTGCCATTGAAGAATGCAGAATGTTTATCTAAAAATTGTTGGAAAAATCTAGATGTGGGAATTGCAGGGAAAAATAAACGTAGAATACAAACAAAATGAGAAGTAAATGAAATCTGGACAGTAAGGCGATTGTGACTCTATCTTTTAGATAAACATTGCCTCCCACTTCTATTAGAAGTCTTGCAAAAGGGAATCAAAGCAATCTTATCCTCAGGCTACAATACTGCCTGATGTAGTGTGCAGATTGCAAAACTCTGAACACTATCCAGAACAGAAATTTTTTTTGTAACAGCGGTTAATAATTGTGAGAGGAAGAGAGAGAAAATAAAATTATCTATATAATAATAAAACTGCTGGGAATTAATATATATCTATATAATTCCATATTATCTCAGAAGCAGTTTTTTTTTTTAATTGAAATAACGGTTACTTATATTTTAAAATCTAACGTTGAAAAAACAGTTGAAACTTGAAAACACATTATCTCATCGGTTGAAACTTGAAAACACATGATCTCATATAACATAATAATAGGAGATAGTGATGAAGTGGGGTAACCGATCAAAACAAGATAATAAGATAAAAGGTTATTTATTTAAAATAAATGACTATTAAAACATGATAATAGGAGATCAGTTATTTATTTGAAATTCAAAATAATCATGAAATAATAATAAATTCGAAATTTTAGTTTCATGAAATAATATCAACACGCCCATCCATGGCTGGGTCACGCCAGACCTAGCTGTGGATCTGGCCATTACCCAAGCATTTTAAACCAAAGGATTGGAAGGCAGAAACAACCACAAAAACCCTTTTTGGACTCATTTTCCTCCTCATAATCTCCATAGGCTTCTTCAAGATTCTTTCCCTCCACCATCACTCACTTGCTCTGAGACAGACTTGCAGAAAACAACAACCACCCAACCTACGAATCAATGTCTCCTGTAGAAAAAGATAACAGAAAGATAATTGTAGAGAAAAAATTTATATTTTTTATGTATATTCAATTGTACAATATAATGACCTATTTATAGTTGAATAAGACCCTAGAAGAAAGAAAATACAATAATTACAAAATCATATAAAATCAGCATATTTACAATAATGAATACGGTATCAAATATTTCCGTAATATATTGAGAATATTACGGGAATATAATATTACGGAAATATAATATTCTAACATCCTCCCTCAAGCTCTAGGGGGTGAAGCCAACTTGAGTTTGGAGATAAGATCATTGAGTCGTCTCGGTGGATGAAATTTGGTAAAGATGTCAGCCAATTGATCTGTAGAGGTGACGAAATGAAGATGTAAAATACCATGCTAAAGATGATGGCGGATGAAATGATAATCAGTCTCGATATGTTTTGTACGCTCATGGAAAATATCATTATGAGCAATCTGTATGGCATTTCGATTGTAACAATAAATAGGAGACCTAGTGGACTGAGAAACACCCATGTCAGACAAAAGCCATCATAACTAGAGAAGTTCAGATGTAGTGTCAGCAAGAGCACGATACTCAGCTTCAGTACTAGATCGAGCAACAACCGATTGTTTCTTACTGCGCCATGAAATTAAAGAAGTTCCAAGTAAGAAACAAAATCCAGTGGTGGAGCGACGATCAATAGGATCACCAGCCCAATCAGAATCAGAGTAGGCCCGGAGCTCAAGAGATGAATGAAAAGAGAAGTGAAGACCACGAAACATAGTGCCTTTGACATAGCGCAAAATGCGAAGAACAACAGCATAATAAGTAGATCGAGGTGCACTCATAAATTGACTTACTAAATGAAGAGCATAGGCAATATCAGGCTGTGTAATAGTAAGATAAATGAGACTACCTACTAGCTGCCTGTAAAGAGTAGCATATGATAAAGACTCACCATCCGTGGCTAAAAGTTTGACATTGGTCTCAAGAGGGTTGCTCGCTGTTTTACTGTCTGTTAGACATGCTCGAAAAAGTAGATCAGATGCATATTTGGCTTGAGAGAGATAATAACCATCATTACTCGAGGTAACCTCAAGACCAAGGAAGTAGCTAAGTGTCCCCAATTCCTTCATTTCAAAATTTGGGCTAAGGAAGGATTGAAGACCACGGATGCCCGAAATGTTATCACCAGTAATAATCATATCATCTACATAAAGAAGGATAAGGATAGTACCATTATCAGTAGTTCGAAGAAAGAGAGCTGAATCATAAGAACTAGAAACAAAACCTTGTTGAGCAACCACATAACTGAACTTGGCAAACCAAGCATGAGGAGCCTGCTTGAGACCATAAAGTGCCCGATGGAGTCTGCAAACTTTGTATGGCGGATGGTGATAGCCAGGTGGAGGGTGCATATAGACTTCTTTTGTAAGATCACCACTGAGGAATGCATTTTTAACATCCATCTGAAATAATTGCCAATGACGAACAGCAGCAACTGCAAGGAAGGATCTCACAGAGGTCAATCTAGCACCAGGAGCGAAAATCTCCTCATAGTCAATACCATACTCCTGAGTAAAGCCTTTCGCAACAAGACGAGCCTTATAGCTTTCCAAAAATCTATCTACACGAGTTTTAATTTTATAAACCCACTTACATCCTACTGCAAACTTCTCAGGAGGAAAATCCACCAAGTCCCATATATGGGTTTTAGAGAGGGCATCTAGTTCATCAGACATAGCTTGCTGCCAAAAAGGGTTAGCACTACCCTCACGATAAGAGTGAGGTTCATGAAGAGTAGCAAGAATAGAAAAACAACGATAATCATGGAGATGGGCAGGTGGTGCTCTTACCCTATCAAAGTGACGAGGTTCATGAGAAGGCTCGAGAGTGTGTGATGCAGCAGGAGGATCCGTAGTTGAATCAGGCAAATTAGAAGCAGCAGTAGAAGGTTCGTCCAATGAGCTTGAGTTATCTGCAGATGATCTAGGAAATAAGACAATAGAGGGGTCAGTGAAGACAGGAGAATATGCGGAGCAAGAATGCGAAAAATGCATTTGACTGGTGAACATTTTATGTTCCTAGAACTCCACATGACGAGAGATCCGAAGTCGTCAGGCAATGGGGTCATTATAGAGAAGAAATTTGTATTTCTAATGTATATTTAATTGTATAATAGAATGACTTATTTATAATTGAATGAGGTCCTAAAAGAAAGGAAATACAATAATTACAAAATCATATAAAATCCGAATATTTACAATAATGAATATGGTATCAAATATTTTAGTAATATATTGAGAATATTACGGAAATATAATATTCTAACACTGACCTGGAATGCAAAAGAGACTGAATTTCCTCAGGAAAAATTAGAATTCTTGAAGTCAGTTGTGTCTTCTACACTAGAATTCTTGAAAAAAAAAAAAAAAAACAGTATTTACTGACTTGGGTATCTTAGAACCAACTCGAAAAGATTGAAAGGTATCTTAGAACCAACTAGAAAAGATTGAAAGTAAAATAAAACATCTGATCTAAGTTCTATTTCTTGAACTAGGCTTCTTCAAACTGATGGAAAATCCTCAGGAAAATTGGGTGTCATACCTAGCTATGGGTCTGACGTGACCCACGGCTGGGTTGGATCACGGCCAGACCCAGCGTTTGGGTTCCGAAGCCACAACTGGGTCTGGTGTGACCCATCTTGGGTCATGGCCGTCGTTTCTCTTTTCTTTCTCTCTATTGATTCCGAAATCTGTTGTATTTGGTCTATGATATTGTTGTGCAATTTTTTTGCTTTATTTGAGGTGCCAACATATTATTGGAGGTTGTAAAACCTATGTTTTACACCTCATCTGAATAGAAGTTTTTCCCATATTGAAATGTAAAAAAAATTAAAAAATAACCGAAATTAATGCCCTTCCAGAAGAGAAAACTATGAAAGTCAACAAAAGGAGAGAGAATGTTGTAGAGTTTTTCATATTGAGATTAAAAAAGTGCATGAAAATACTCACTTTAACTTCAAATGAAAGAAAAACACATATACACTTATCTCATATATATATATATATATATATATATATATATATATATATATATATATATATATATATATATATATGAGATATGTTTTTTTCGATATGCTGGCCATTAAAATCCTAAGTGGCAAAGTGCCATTTGTCATCAACTTAGGTCATGTGCCCTTTTACATCAACTTGGGCCATGTGCACTTTGTCATCTAGGATTTTGATGGGCAAAACGTGGGAGTTTTATTAGATTCTAGCAAGATCTCTCTCTCTCTCTCTCTCTAGATATATATATATATATATATATATATATATATATATATATATAAAATGGTCCTAAGGAACCATGTCTTAATATGGAATTTGATGAATTAGAAGATGCTCATGCATGTTATAATGCTTATGTAAGGCGGAATGGTTTTAGCATTCGAATAAGTCATTCTCGAGTAGCGAAGGATAAGTCAGTAATTGGGGTAGAATATGTTTGTTCAAGAGAAGGATTTCATCATAAAAGTTCTCAAGAGAAAACCTATAAAAACCTGAAGCCTGCAGAAACAAGGATAGGATGTAAAGCAATTATGGGTTTAAAGAAAGTGGGATTAAAATTGATTGTATGTAAATTCAAAACTGAACATAATCATGATCTCGTTAGTCCTAGAAGTACAAGTTTGCTTCGTGGACATAGAGTGGTAACAAGTGCGCAAAAAAGTCTTATAGATACACTCAATAAATTCGGTGTACTTCCAAGGAAGATAATGTCGGTGTTGAGTGAAGATCCTGGTAGTGACTATAATGTTGGTTGTAGCAATCGAAGAAGATTTCTTTTTGGAGAGGGAGATGTACAAAAAATGTACAATTATTTTCTCGAGAGACAAAGCAAAAATCCTGGTTTTGTTTACGCAATCCAAGTGGAATAAAATGGATGCATGGGCAATTGCTTTTGGGCAGATGTTAGATCTCAAGCTGCATACCAATATTTTGGAGATGTTGTTACTTTTGATGCTACCTATTTGACAAATTGTTATAAGATGCTTTTTGTTCCTTTTACTAGAGTTAACCATCATCACCAATCTGTGATGTTTGGATGTGCTTTGCTTGTAAATGAAACGGGTGAATCTTATATGTGGTCGTTGAAAACATGGCTTGAAGCAATGCTTGAACGTGCTCCTTCTACAATTATCACTGATGATGACAAGGCTATGAGCAAGGCAATTGTAGAGGTACTACCAAATACCACTCATAGATTGTGTTTATAGCATATTTTACAAAAGGTTCCAGAACATTTGGCTCATATATATAATAAATATCCATCATTTCAAATAGACTTTCGACATTGTATTCATAATACAATCACAATTGAAGAATTTGAGACGGAATGGAGTGAAATTGTAAGCAAGTATGAGTTGGGAGAGAATGATTGGTTGAAAAAACTTTATATGCAGCGTGAAAAATTGATGCCGGCTTACTTGCGAACCACATTTTGCGACGGCATGTCTACAACTCAACGGAGTGAGAGTATGAATAAGTTTTTTATGGATTATATTCGTTCGAGCATAATGGTGAGTGACTTTGTATATCAATATGAGAAAGCCTTGGATGCACGTTATTTTAAAGAGAAAGAAAGAGATGTCAAGACAAAAACTTCGAAACCGATTATAAAAACATGTTACAAGATGGAAGTAGAGGCGGCAAAGGTTTACACAAGAGAGTCTTTTTTGATGTTCCAAGAAGAGTTATTTAATAGTCAAAATTACTACTCATCCAAACATCGGGAAGAAGGAGGGGTGAAGATATATAGGGTGGCCCTTCATGGGAGAGAAAGTTCATTTTATGAAGTTGTATTTGAAGTCCTTGAGAAGAAAGCTACTTGTACATGTCACAAGTTCGAATTTGTTGGAATTCTATGTAGGCACATTCTTCAAATTTTTTTGAAGAAATCTTTGGTGGACACTATTCCCCAACATTATGTCTTAGAGAGATGGACGATCAATGCCAAGAGTCGCATTATACATGGCATTTCTAGTGATGATATACAAGTAGAGACACAAAATTCTTCCACCTTGATGAGAAATAGCTTAATGTTACAATTTTATGAAATTGTAGAAGTGGGTTGCCAATCAAAAAGAAAGTATGATCATTTTAGCATTAGTTTACAAAAGCTTCATCACGAGATTCTGACAATGGATGATGATTGTCATAAAGATATAAACGATGCTAATGTAGGAAGTGTTGAGGGTCCTGTGTTGAATAGCCAGGTACTATCAAACCTTGCATTCACTTTGCAAGATCCTCCACATGTTAGTTGTAGAGGAAAACCCAAATCTTTGAGACAAAAAAATTCAAAAGAAAATCAAGCAATCAAGAAAATGATATGTTCCATTTGCATGAAGACGGGGCATGTGAGAACCAATTGTCCTTCACATAAGCAAGCAAGGTACTCTTACAAATTTCTTTGATTTACAATAATTTACATAAAAATGCATTTTGATTTAATTAGCATTAAAATCTTTTTTTTTTTTTATACGGATATTTCGAATACAAATTTGAGGCCAACTAACTTGGGGTTGATAGATCAACAAAGTTTAATAAAGGTAAATCTTTTTTATAACATATCCTCCACCAAGATCATTATTTTCCATAATCTAATTTTATTTATTTATGAATTATTTACAATGGTCTTTGCCAACTATGGAGTATCCCTTTACTACTACATTTGACATGTCTCAAGATCCTGTATGTTGATCTCCTATAGTTGATATTGGTGCAGATAGCATCAATGCCTATGGAACTCATTGAAGTTACTGTGATTTGTGTGGTGTGGTCTTTTTTGTGAGGTTGTAATACACAAGATATGGTTGGTTGTTTTTTTTTTTAATTTTATTTTATTTATCAGAATGTGGCTATATGTGATTGGTTTTTTTGACATCAACGTTTTTGGTAATCTAATGATAATAGAGTTTGAATTCTCAATCTATATCTTATTTTAATTAAATATTTTATATGTTGTATCTCACTTATTAGGAGTAAGGAAGAACGTGAGGGAATGTGTTATATACCATATTGATTTAATAATTACATTTAATAATTTTATTTGATTGTCTTAACCTTTTGAAATTTTACACCTCTTAGTGTGCAATGAGTGCATTATGCTCGGGACAATATTGTAGAGGGACTGTAAGTACATTAGCCTATACATTTTTTGCTAAGTACATTAAATCAGGAGAAGAGTGGATGACAGACAGCGTAGACTACACCTTTGGGAAAGGAATTACAACATATTAACAAGCTCGGAAAACAGGAATTTGACTAAAAGACCAATTTTGTTTTTTTTGTCAGATTTGGTTACTTTATAGTTGGCTAGCTTCTTGCACAAATTTGGCTCATTCTAAAAAGAAATGTTCTCCAATCAACAAGAAAACTCACTAAGCAGCTCAACTTTCCAAGCAAAGTATATCAGCCAGATCATGAACAATGTCCCACACAAACTGAACGTAAGGATCAATGCAGTTCTTTAGGAATTTAAGTGAAAAGTTCATGCAAAGACCCAAATCTGACAAAAAAACAAAATTGGTCTTGCAAAGCAGCTTGAGGAGACTTTCAACAACATCACCATCAAATATTACTCTTGGAATTTTTCACAAAAACAACCTTTAATTTAACAAAAACATCAACTTTAAGCTTTGATATTCATCAGTCTCATACAACATTCATCAGATTCATTCATCCCTAAATAGGGGTTGAAACTATCACAAAAGCAACCCAAAATTAAGATTCATTCATCTCTGCTTCAACAGTATCCAGACAGAAAAATCATTCACAATGGGCAATAAAAATACAAGAAGAAAATCATTGACAATTGTTCCAAGACATTTTTTTTTTCATCTAGAAGATTAGAAAACTATACCATACTCACAACATTAGCTTTATGAACCACATAAACTCATAATCAAAGCAAACTGATCCCAATAGCAATTCACCTTCAGGCAACCAAAATACAAAAAGGCAAATACTAGTTGCCGAGTAAGATCCTATGTTAAATTGACAAAAAGATACTTCCTTTCTCTTAATCACAGCCGACCCAATACTACACCAACAAAAACATCATCATCCCCCTCAAAGAACTCCAACTCATCCCTCCCCCCATTATCTTCGTAGTGTTCCTCGCCACCGCCGGCCCGCCTTAGAAACCTTCTTGTGCTCCCTCTCTCTCTCACCGGTGTGTGAGAGCGAGGGAGCACAAGAGAAAAAATCTATGTTGCCGCCAGTGAGAGAGAGAGGCACCGGACGTTTTGATCTTTTATCATTTCTTTGTCAACATGCCCAGCTTCAATAAAATCATCACAACATGAACTTTTAGCAAGTTCTTCAACATTAATACTCATCTTAGAGATCTTGCAAGAAGATAGCAATATTCTTTAATCATAAATACTAAAATCTCTAAACGTAAATATAACCTTCTTCAACTAAAACTAGTGCCTTTACAATGTAAAACCCAAAAAAAAAAAAAAACCAAAAAATCCAAACTAAACCAACCGTACATTAGCCATGGATCCTACCCTACCAATACAACTCAAATATCAACCAGACTTTTATTTATTTGTCATTCAATGTTAATACCGAAGCAGCTGAAATTTCAAATGGCAATTTGGGTTTTATTCAATGGCAATCTAACTTTTATTCTTATTTAACAATGCAAGAGAAATACAGAGAAATTTCTAATTTGAGAAGGAGGGAGAGAGAGGGAGCACTAGCAGCTGAGAAATTTTTTCTCTGATGCTAGTGTGTATGAGAGAGAGAGGGAGCACGGCAGCAGAGAAATTTTTTCTCTGCTGGCAATGTGTGTGTGAGAGAGAGGGAGATCAAGGAGAGGGAGCACCGGCAGCAGAGAAAAAAAAGTCTCTCTGTTGCCGTCGGTGAGATGATCATTACAAGAAAGAAATAGTTCTATTTTTTTTACACAGAGCTCAAAATATTCATAAAACAAAAGCAAAGATCATAGAAAATTTTGTTGCTGAAATACACTGGTTCATGAACTGAAATGTAGATTCTTGATGAAAAATTACATACAGTTTGCCACAGGGGGTTTGAGACAGAATTGCGAGGAGAACAATCTCTCCTCCCAGTTATTCACTTTTATAAAATCAAACTCCCAGACAACAATAATAGCTTATTCACTCTTATAAAATCAAACTTCTCTGTTGCCCCGCAGTAGAGAAAAAAAAATTCCTCTACTGTCGGGCAACAGAGAAAATATTTTTTCTATGCTGCCAGGCAGTAGAGAAAAAAAATTTTCTCTACTGCCGCTAGTGAGAGAGAGGGGCACCAGAGAGAGGGAGGAGGAGCATGGTTCTTACCCGGCATTTTCTGTAGAGGTCGTATCTGTCATCTCCAGCTTTCTCTGTACCGGCCGGCGTCGTCTCCAGCGGCAGGTTGGTGGCTGAGGTGGTTTTGGAGAAAAATATGAAAAAGTTATTCTAAAAGGTGTTTTGTTTTAGGTATTCTAGAAAAAAGATTAGATGGAACACCATATTTTTGTTATATTGTTCCACGTTGATATGTCGCCTTCTTATTGGATGGCACAAAAGCCTTAGTTTGTGCCAAGACTTTATAGAAGTTATTCTCTTTGACATTTAGTCTTTAGAAAATTGGCCACACTTTTTTGTGTAGGGTGGTACTAATTTGACCTTTATATTGTTTTCTTTTACTTGCATATATATATATATATATATATATATATATATATATATATATATATATATATATGTTACCATCACAACATGATTCCAAACTTTCATTAGTTGAGCCTATTAATTCTCTAAAGTACAAACATTCCGCTTAAATTTCAATATCTTTAAATTATATTGTGAGAATCTGTGTATTTACTTCAAGATATATTTCAACCTAGTACATACAAAGTGTTCTCTTTTTATTATTTGTATTATTTTATGTCGTACTTAAGTTTTAACATGTAATATTGTTACAACATAGGTGTGTTAGCGCCATAATAAAACTATTATATTTGTCTTAATAACTTTGCTTTTTGTTGTTGCGAATAACAGGAATGGTATCAGGACAAGGTGGTAGTATTTGCTTTGAGCTTCGTGGCTGTGTTAGTCAGATTTGCATGTCCCACTGCAGCATGTTTAATGTTATTCCATATTGTTTGAATCCAAATAAATGTTGTTGCCAGCCTCGACCTCCAATTGTTTAGCTTGAGAATTTTATAGATTTCAAGGAGTTAAAAAAATAAAAAAAGTAAATAAAGTGAAAAGGAAAAAGGAGGGCTAGAGAGTGTTGTACGAATAAATTGAAATGAATAAAATAATGCTTGGTTGTATCATCAGCTTCTTCCCCTCTCACTTTTTTTTTTTTCATTGTTGGCAAACAAATTCAAGAATTTTCTACAAATAAATATTCAGTCTTAAATTATTTGTAATAACTAATAATCCTCAAGAAGCATTTCTCCTACAGTATTAACTAACATTGATAATTTTGTTATCCTCTTATACTAGCACGCATAAAAACAAATCAAAATTAGCTAGTCCCTCTTGGCATGTAGTTTTGCTCATCAATATATTTACGATTTGCTATTCTTCGAGCTCTTGTTCATCTCTTGTCCAACTCTTTTTTAAATCCACCATAAAATCTGTTAAATTTGTATGACCCACATATGAGTTTTATAAATTCAATGATAGATTCGAAAAAATTATAGATGGAGTTGGATGGGAGTTGAATATGATAAGGAAAAATAGCATTTCTCTCAAAGTATATAGATATCAAACCCCTACCTCGATATCATTGTCTCCTAATTACAAGTTAATATGATCTTTGTTGGGAATAATCCCACCTTGCTGTCTCATCAAGAGAATTCAGGGCCTCCAGGTCATCGCTAATCCACCAAAGAGTGTGCCTTCCCGAGATGGGCTTGGCTTAAGAGATGCAAGCCCAATTAAAGATGTTGATAGCTACAATCTAGCCCCGGAACCTTAATGCACTCAACATATCGAGTCAGTATCTCGAGTATGAGTGCAACCTGGGATTTAGATTCGTGAGCCCTAGAAAGAGCAAGACCCGAGAATTCCAAATTAGGTCTCATTCCGTGAGATTCGGATTAAAGTCCTACTTCAAGGTGAATTGGCTATGGGTCACGGTCTGAGTCCAACTAGGACTTCAAGAAGTATCTGGTCAACAGTCTTATTCCTTGGAAGGGTAGGACTCCGGGTTCAAGCGGGATTCCCCGCTAACTCTCAAGGCTCTTCGCTTAACTTGGAGAGAAAACCCTAATACATGTTAGACTTGTCACATAAGCCTATAACTAGGTCCTTACACTAGGTATAAATGATATAGATTGGATTCTTGTGTTCTACTCATACCCTTCTTCAAAGACTAATCTAGGCATCGGAATGAGACCTCGCCAAACCCCGGAGAGTTCTCTTAATGTGTGTTGGTTTTGCAAGGATTGTGTGAGGTGGAAGGAACAAAGACGCGAGCGGAGGAATCTTGAAGAATGTGCAATTCACACCATGCCGAAAACTGTTCTAACAATCTTATTGCTAGTATTCTTAAGAATAAGTGAAAATACTAGATAAAGTATTAGATGCTGAGCCATATGGGAGCTTGAGTGCAAGTCAAGGCTGGATTGGTCTTTCTTCTTCTTCTTCTTTTCTTTTTCTTTTTTCAAAATGGTAGGTTGAGGAGACTACCCACTGGGAGCAGTATAGGAGGGGCCTAGACGGTGGGAACCGTAGGAGCTCCCTCAAGTCCAATTAAGCTATAGCCTAATTCAGCCCCACCAGGGCATCAATGAGAATCCAAGGCGACTAATACCAATTAGACATATGTGGGGATTCTCCATTGTGGAGATTCAAATCCACGTCCTGGTATATGTGTTGACCACTTGAAAATTTCTTTGGAGCATTAAACCACCAGTACCCTTGATGGTTGCTGGATTGGTCTTGAAAGTGGAGAATATATTGTATCAAAAAGTGACTACATATATCTAAGATGTTGGATGGTTCAAATTCAAAGTTTCAATATACCTTTGCTTCTATAATTGGATCACAAGATGTAACATCAAAAAGCAGAAAGTCAATTCTAAAATCTGGATATAAGTGTTTCGATCAAGAAGCATGTGATTTCATCCTCGTCCTTATCAATTATTAAATTAATAAATTTATTTATTCCTATCAACTTTGGTGATTTAATATCAGTGAACTCGTGGTGGGCATGGTATGCAATGTCTGTTCATCTCCTTTCTAAATCCTTTTTTCGTAGAATTTTATAATAAAATGAAATATATGAAAGGAAGTAGAGAGAGAGAAAGAAACACATAATTTTCTTTTGTTTTCTTTTTCATAGTAGTCAACCTAACACATCTCCTTTCAAAATGCATTTTTTCCTAATCCCATATATGATGTTGCAGGATGTAGTAGCCTGATCTTTCCAACATCCAAAGCTAGCCTCTTTTGAAGTCCCTTTTGATGATTAAAAACTTTAACAAATAAATCCTTTAGCAGCTTAAATCTCTCATAATATTGAATGTAAAACGGTTAGTCCCATCTCACTTGAAATGGAAAGGATTCCTTGTAAGTACACAAAACATGCCCATCTATTATCAAAATTCTCCATACAAGTACCCATTGAAACCAGGCTGCAATACTTGGCCCTTGCTTACTTTGTCCCCTTCACCCTTCTTGTAGACAAAGCGCAGAGTATTCCATACATAGACACACAAGCTAAAAGCACTCAGTCCTGCCCCTATACATGGTATTAGCGCCAAGTTTATATGGCTTTCAATAAAAGTCTTACGATGTTTTTATGGTGTTTTATGGCATTCTCTTTTGACGATCTCTCAATTTTGTTGTGATCCACAACTCTTTTCATTGGCGAACTTTGCTACAATGCGGTTTGGCCCTAGCACAATGTGATTTGGCCCTTTACAGGATTTAATAGCTAGTTTCCATTCTCCAACCATCATTGTCAGTTGAGGCTTGGCCATTAACCGGATTCTTTTAGCGGCTTATCTTCGTTCTTTGGTATTTCTTCAACCATCACTTTTAGCCTTTCTCGTCGACATTGCCTTGATCCAGCCATCAACTTTGGATGCCTTTAATTTTGTCTATTTTTCAAACTCAAGCTTACACCTTGAGTTTGAGGGGATGTTAGAATATCTTATTTATTTTGTTAGAATATTTTATTTTCTTCGTAAATTTTATTTCTTTTGTTATGTATTTTAGGGTTTCTTACTCACTACTTATTGCCTCTCTATAAATACAGATCTATGTAATAGTTTAAGACAATTCAACAAATATAAAATACAGTGAATATACAAGATGTAGACCCAAACGTTAACATCTCTCTCTGCTTCCACTCTCTCTTTTATTTCTCTTTCATATTTTAGTATTTTGTATATATTTCAACAAAAATAATATTCACATAAGACCAGCAGAACACCAGAGAACACCTAACATTTTCCGATATATATATTCTACTTGCTTAAAACATAGGCACCTACAAAATAAACGGAGATGCAATTACAAGAAGAACTTGAAGAGGCAAGGTTAGGGAGCTGAAGAAATTTAAAATGAAATAATAAATTGCGGAATAGTAAAATAGGACACAAGATTTTTTCGGTCTATAACCTACATCCACAAATAAAGCCCTAAGGGCTACATTATGCTTTTATTCAATGAATGATTTTAAAATACAAATGATCCATATTTATAGGGATGTGGAGAGAATACAAAAAGATATGATTGATAAAATCAACTCAATATTGAATGTTTTTGATTTGATTTTATCAATTACAATCAATACAATTGTATTCTCATAATATGAAATCTCAATCAATATATTCTAACGTTCTCTCTCAAACTCAAGGTAGAATATGCTAAAACCTTGAATTTGATTTTCTTCAACTACATTGGCTGGAGGCGGTTGGCGATGGGGATATGAGACGTTCCTTCAATAAAATTAGCTCAACTAAGGGCCAAAATGAAAAACCAATTATGGGCTAAAATGGGCCTGGGTTTTTAAATAATACCATAGCTGAAGAGAAATTGGCCAACTATGGGCCAAAAATGAAAGCCAACTATGGGCTGAAATAGGCTTGAGTTTTAAACAATACCACAAAGCCAAACAAAAGAAGAGCCAACTTTGGGTTGAATTGAGAGCCAACTATGGGCTGAAATGGCCTGGGTTTCAAACAATACCACAGAGCTGAGCAAAAATAGGTCAACTATGGGCCAATGGACAAGCAACTTGGCCTCTTTTGCTGGGCAACTTGGCCTCTTTTTATTTTGATTTTCATTTTTTTTCTCAAGAATATCTTGTTCCCAGATTACATAAACTGAGATAAGGATTGCCTTAATCCCATAACCAAACAGAACTCCTATGGCAACTAAATCATGATATAATATTCCTAAACTAGAATAGAAATATCTGTATACTCAAATAAGGGTAAATAAAACTCGTTACCAAACATACTTCTTCTTCTCCACAAAACAACCCCTGAAAATCTGCATGAGATGAAGCCCGTAGCTCTAGCGACTTCGGTAGCGGTGTCGTGGTGGTGCGTGTTTCCGTTATTGTTGATAGTGGAATTGTTTGAGTGGACTACGGTCCCGTGGTTTTTCCTTCTCACAGCGGGAAGGCTTTCCACGTAAAAATCGTGTGTCTTGTGCTTGTTGTGTTTGGATACATATTTTCTGCATATATATTACTCTATTTTATAGTTTCCTACAAATTCACACAAAGAATGAGTTTGTGTATTGTTATTTCTCCCAACAAAGTGGTATCAGAGCGAGGTGCGATCAAGCGCCCTTAAGTGGCTATTATTTTGTTAAATATCTTGTGTTGAATTATGGAAGCTAATCTAAGTAGAATGGTTCAAATTATCATATATGGAAAGGTAAAATGGAAGGCCTACTTTATGTGAAACAATTCCATTTACCTGTGTTTGCTTCTGAGAAGCCAAAAAATAAATCTGATGAAGAATGGACTTTGTTGCATAGACAAGTCTGTGGATATCTTAGGCAGTGGGTAGATGATATTGTTTTGAATCATGTTGATGGTAAGACACATGTGCACACACTTTGGAAAAAACTTGAGGAGTTGTATGCGCATAAGACCAGAAATAATAAAATGTTTTTGATGAAGCAATTGATGTATTTGAGATATCAAGATGGACCTCCCTTAACAAATCACTTGAACACTTTCTAAGGAATTATTAATCAACTATCTGGATGGGTATCAAGTTTGATGATGAGGTTCAAGAGTTGTGTTTACTTGGTACATTGTCGAACTCTTGGGAGACATTTAGAATGTCATTATTTAACTCAGCTCCAAGTGGTGTAATCAATATGGATCTGGCTAAAAGTATTGTATTGAATGAAGAGATGAGAAGAAAATCACAGGGATCCTCTTCACAGTCAGAGGTTTTGGTTACGGAAAAAAGGGGGAGAAGTAAGAGTAAAGGTCTGAAGAATAGAGATACATACAAAAACAAGTCCAACCGGTTTGCTAATGTTGAGTGTCATCATTGTGGCATGAAAGGGCACAAAGAATGACGATGTCAAGAATGATGATCAAGTTGGCACCACTACTTCCGGAGACTTCTTCACTGTTTATGATGATGATGTCATTAATCTTGCATGCCATGAGACCAGCTGGGTGATTGATAGTGGCACCTCAACTCATGTTACATCTCGACAGGATTTCTTCACCTCCTATACGGCCGGTGACTCTGGTACAGTGAAGATGGGCAATGATGGCTTGGCCAAAATTGCTGGTATTGGAGATGTGTGCTTGGAGATGACTAATGGCATGAGGTTAGTTCTTAGAGATGTGAAGCATATTCCTGACATCCGTTTGAACTTGATTTATGTAGGTAAACTTGATGATAATGGGTATTGCAGCACCTTTCGTAATGGTTAGTGGAAGCTCACTAGAGGTGCTATGGTTGTTGCTCGAGCCCAGAAGTTTTCTACTATGTACATGCTGCAGGCAAAACTCTCCAAACGCATTATTAATGCAATAGATGATGAGTTTTCAGTAGAGTTATGGCATAAGAGACTAACCCACATGAGTGAGAAAGGTTTGACTATATTGGCCAAGAAGAATTTCCTATCTAGGATGAAGAGTGCACATTTGAAAAAGTACACATTGTTCAGCAGGGAAGCAAAACAGGGTTTCCTTCAAGAGTTCTCCTTCCACAAGAAAGCTAGGTATACTTGATCTTGTGCATTCAAATGTCTATGGCCCTATGAATACTAGAACATTTGGTGGCTGCCTTTACTTTGTGACCTTCATAGATGATCATTCAAGGAAGTCGTAGGTATATACCTTGAAAAGAAAAGATCAGGTATTGGATGTGTTTAAGCAGTTTTAGGCCTTAGCTGAGAGACAAGCTGGGAAGAAGCTGAGGTGCATTAGAACAGATAATAGGGGAGAGTATTTGGGTTCGTTTGATGAATATTGCAAGCAACAGGGTATTCGGCATCAAAGGACACCTCCAAAGACTCCTCAATTGAATGGCTTAGCTGAAAGGATGAACAGAACACTGGTTGAGAGAGTAAGGTGCTTGTTGTCACAAGCACAGTTGCCAAACTCCTTTTGGGGGGAGGCTTTGAGTACATCAGTACATGTTCTTAATCTCACACCATGTGTTCCTCTTCAGTTTGATGTACCAAACAAAGTTTGGACTGGCAAAGATGTTTCTTATGATCATTTGCGCGTCTTTGGATGTAAAGCATTTGTGCATATTCCCAAATATGAGAGGTCTAAGCTGGATGTGAATAGCCGACAGTGTATCTTCCTAGGCTATGGCCTAGATGAGTTTGGCTATAGATTGTATGATCCAGTGGAGAAGAAACTAGTGAGAAGCCGAGATGTTGTGTTTATGGAAGATTAGAGCTTGCATGATATTGAGAAGACAGAAAAGGCAGTGCCTCAATACAATGATGGTTTGATTGACTTGGATCCGACTCCTTCAACAGATTTGCCAGCACAGGTTGAACATGATGTTCAAAATGACCAGCAGGGTCCTGGTGATATTAATGTTCCTTTACAAAATGAGAGTCATGATCAGTTGTCAGTACCAGAGATACCACCAGATGTTCCACTCAGGAGGTCTACCAAAGACCAACATCCTTCCACTCGGTATTCTATAGATGAGTTCGTGTTACTAACTAATAGGGGAGAGTCCGAGTGTTATACAAAAGCCATGGAAGATGAACGTAAGTCAAAGTGGGTTGATGCTATGCAGGATGAGATGAAGTCATTGCATGACAATCACACTTTTGAGTTGGTGAAGTTGCCTAAAGGCAAGAGAGCTTTGATGAACAAGTGGATTTACAGGGTGAAGCATGAAGAACACACTTCACAACCACGGTACAAAGCTAGACTAGTTGTCAAGGGATTCAGGCAAAGAAAAGGTATTGACTTTGATGAGATTCTCTCTCCTATTGTGAAGATGTCATCCATTCGCATTGTTCTTGATTTAGCAGCTAGCCTAGACTTAGAGATTGAACATATGGATGTGAAAACTGCCTTCCTTCATGGTGATTTGGTGGAGGAGATTTATATGGAGCAGCCAGAGCGTTTCATAGTGAAAGGAAAAGAGGACTATGTGTGTCGACTTAAGAAAAGCCTCTATGGTTTGGAGCAAGCACCCACGCAATGGTACAAGAAGTTTGAGTCTGTTATGGAGGAGCAAGGCTACAGGAAGACTACTTTTGACCATTATGTTTTTATGCAGAAATTCTCTAATGATGATTTTATTATCCTATTGCTTTATGTTTATGATATTTTGATTGTTGGCATGAATTCTTCCAGAATTGACAGGTTGAAGAAGCAGTTAAGTAAGTCCTTTGCAATGAAGGACTTGGGGCCAGCAAAGCAGATTCTTGGAGTTCACATTCATAGATACAAAAAAGATAAGAAGCTGTATATATCACAGGAGCAATACATTGAGAAAGTGCTTGGGAGGTTCAACATGAACAAGGCTAAAGTGGTTAGCTCTCCTCTTGCTACACACTTTAAGTTGAGCACAAAGCAAATTAAAGCCCTTCTACAGATGAAAAGAAGGAAGATATGGAAAGAATTCCATATGCCTTAGCAGTAGGAAGCTTGATGTATGCAATGGTTTGTACGAGGCCAGACATAGCCCATGCAGTTGGTATTGTTAGCCAGTTTCTTTCAGATCCGGGAAGAGAACATTGGAATGTGGTAAAGTGAATTATGAGATATCTGCGAGGCACTTCCAAGTTGAGTCTTAGCTTTGGGAGTGGCAAACCAATGTTGGTTGGCTATACAGATTCTGATATGGCAAGAGATGTGGATACCCGTAAGTCTACATCGGGTTATTTGATTACTTTCTCAGGAGTGGCTGTTTCTTGAAAGTCGAGGTTACAAAAATGTATTGCACTTTCTACAACTGAGGCAGAGTTGATTGCAGCAACAGAAGCTGTAAAGAGTTGTTGTGGATGAAAAAGTTTTTACGGGAGCTTGTTTTCAAGCAACAACAATATGTATTGTTTTGTGATAATCAGAGTACTATTCACCTTGCTAAGAACTCTTCATTTCATTCAAGATCGAAACACATCGATGTAAGGTACCATTGGATAAGAGATACTCTCAATGACAAGTTGCTAGCACTTAAGAAAATTCACACCGAGGATAATGGCTCTGATATGTTAACAAAGGCTCTAGCAAGGGAGAAGCTTGAGATTTGGCGCTCGATCGCCGGGATGGCAAATCCCTCCACCTAGTTGGGAAGGGGGAGATTTGTTGGGTTGGTTTCCCTCCTAAGTGGAGGATGGCCCAAACTTGCCCAAAACTAGCCCATGTGTGTTTTTATTTATAAACCCATATGGAGAGGTCCATTTGGGAGAGTGGGGTTAATAACCCTATCCTTTGCTGCTGCAAAGAGTAAGAGAAAAATCAGAAAGAGACAAATTAGAAAAACAAGAAGAAAAAGAAGAGAGAGAGAGAGAGAAAGAAAATAGAATTTTTGGAATTTTCTGTCCAGTCTTGATCAACTGCTCTGATCAATGAGCATTTGTGGTCCGATTGAGCTGAAATTTTGCAGGGATGTTCATGACACGTGACTCTTCATTGTAACGATGGAGATGGGATTCTGAACACTCTGTATCAGTTTTTAGCCTGTGAACAGTAACCTCTATTTTTGGTGAGATCTTTCTTTAATTCTTGTAGAAGTTGATTTGTGCCAAGGAATTGTATGTCTTGAAGATAGTTGCTGATTGTATGCCTCTAGTTGAGACTAGAGAAGACTCATGTATTCTCATTATTATTGATAGTGGAATTGTTTGAGTGGAATACGGTCCCGTGGTTTTTCCTTCTCACACCGGGAAGGTTTTCCACGTAAAAATCGTGTATTTTGTACTTGTCGTGTTTGGATATATATTTTCCGCATATATATTGTTCTATTTTATAGTTTCCTACAAATTCACACAAAGAAGGAATTTGTGTATTGTTGTTTCTCCCAACATCTTTTTGCAATTTTGTTCTTCTTTGGTTATATATATTGTGTGTAGGGTGGTACTCTTTTGACTTTTACATCGTTTTCTTTTACTTGCTCTTAAGATCTTTTATTACCATCGCAACATGATTCTAAACATTAATAAGTAGAGCTTTATGATGAGCCTATTAATTCTCTTAAAAGAGGCATGATAAATGAACAATTTTTTGACACAACTTTAACCCAATTTTCTCTTAATTTTTATTTTTTTTAAAACAAAATAAATAATAAAAAAAAAATTCCTGAAGCAATAACATCCTATGTGGACATTTTTTTTATTTAGTATTTTTATCTATAAAAAAAAATGGTATTTTTCTTCATAAAAATGGTCTTTTTTAAAAAAAAAAAAAAATGGTCATTATTATGAAGAAAAAGGACCATTTTAAAAATATATATATATATATATATATATATATATATCAAATAAAAAATGGACCAAATAGGATGTTATTATTGCTTAAGAATTTTTATTTATTTATTTATTTTTAAAAAAAATGACTATATAAGAGAAAAGTTGTGCCAAAAAGTTGTGCCTTTATCATTTTACTAAATACAAATATCATACTTAAGACAATATATTTTAAAACTATATTGTGAGAAAGCGTGTATTCAATTTAAGATATATTGCAACCTATTATATACAAAGTGCTCTCTTTTTTATTATTTTATTATTTTTTTTCATCTTTAAGGTGAAAGTCGTGGTCTATATATATAGATAGAAGATTTATTTTGGACTCTCGATCTATTGAATTTAAAATGGAAGGGTTAGGGCTAAAGAGTTCTGTAATTTTGATATATATTGTATGAAAATATAAATAATTGATTAATTTATTTTATGTTTTGGTTGTACGTACTTGTTTCCTTTAACATGAAATATTGTTACAATATAATATAAGTATGTTAGCACCATAATAAAACTATTATATTTGACTTAATAAACTTATTTTTTTCTATCCTAAATAATTGGAATGGTATCAGGACATGACGGTGCTAGAGGTGGTGATGTTTGCTATGATCTTCCTAGTTGTGTTGGGTAGCATTTGCAAGGCCAGGTGCAACATGTTTGGTGTTATTCCATATTGTCTGAATCCAAACACATGTTGTTGCTAGCTTCAACTTCCAGTTGTTTAGCTTGTGAATTTTATGAATTTCAAAAAGAACTTAAATAAAGTGAAAAGGAAAAGGAAGGGCTAAAGAGTGTTGTGGCGATTGAATAAATCGAAATGAATAAAATAATGCTTTGGTACTATCATCAACTTCTTTTTTAATC
Organism: Corylus avellana; assembly: GCF_901000735.1. Classification (NCBI taxonomy): domain Eukaryota; kingdom Viridiplantae; phylum Streptophyta; class Magnoliopsida; order Fagales; family Betulaceae; genus Corylus; species Corylus avellana. Next base: position 36,574,651 of record NC_081541.1, on the reverse strand, counting down.
ATTGATGGAAAAAATTGGCCAATTTTCTGAAGTCTGAATGTCAAAACAATATTCTAGAATGAATATTTAAATCCCAGTTGTTTGGTATTCAATTTAACGAGACAAATTTAGATTTAGTAATGAGACTTCTAGAAACCCATACTTATCTTAACATCTTACTATCGTTGGGATCCAAAGTCCAAACTATTATCTTCATCATTGCCTTACTCTAAAGAAACATTTTTTATTTTGAAATTCACATTTGTCCCAATACTATTACCATTTATGAACTTGCCCCAACTTTTCGATTTGATTTCACGTGATATAACCACTACTATAAAACTAATACATAATTTTAGACCATATGATTCTAGCATGTATATATATATTTAATAGGAATAACAAAGTAATGTCAATTTAATAGAATTCCTCCAATTTAATTTTGAATAAAGCTTTATCTTATAGCAGTAGCTATTGTCAGCCACAATCACAATACCCCTTCATCCATCTTGCTCAAAAAGGAACCTTTCTGTTCACCCTAATCTACTTGTAACTTAAGATCACTAGATGCTAAGGCTTCAATTTCGGTACCACACTCCATTGTGCATCTTACTCAAGCCCTTAACACAACACTAGATGCTGAGCTAGCTAGTAGTAAATAACCCTAGTCGATCAATGGATGCTAAGCTAGCAATTTCAAGTTGTTTGAAAAACTAATCAGTATTTGATAAAATAGTTGTTTGACTTTTAAAATTGGGCATTTTTAAAAACGCATGCCCTTATCTGCGGGTTGAAAACGTATATTATTTCATTTTTTAAAATCTCTATTTTGGTTAAATGTGTTAAAGTAATGATTAAGTAATTAAATTTATCTCTTCCTATAAGCTTAAGTTATAGAGATAAATGGTAATTTAACATAATATTAGAGCCAAAGTTCCTAAGTTCGTACCTTGATTCCGTCAAATGACCCCCATTTAAACTAAATATCTCTCTTTTAGCTACACTGCTGGAGATGCTCTAAGGGGTAGCTCAATCGGCTATGATCATGTCTCATGAAGTTGAGGTTACTAGTTTGAATCCTCTCGCCTCCTCTTGTGCGGACATATAAAAAATAAATAAATAAAATAATAAAAAAAAATAAACTACCAAAGTGTACCAAAAAGGCAACTTTTTTGAGTGAATTCCTATAATACTCACATTCTCTTAAAAACTAAAATAAAAAATTAATAAAATAAAAAACTAAACTTAACTATTTAAAAAAATCAAAAAAATAAAAACCCAAGGGGTGGATAAAACAAAAAATTGGGATAGATAAAAAATTAGTCAATACTGTAGTTGGCCTAAATTAAAAGTTGCTTAATGTCGTATGAAAGTAAACACAAAGGTCCTTGGGATATGCCAAAAAAAACAAATTAGCCTCTAAAGTCAATTTCCGTTAAAACATTTGACGAATTCTGTTATATTTCATGTCAACACCAATAAAATGGTTACACGTGTCACTCTTAATAAAAAAATATAAATGTTAAACTAAAAAAATTAATTATCTTTCTTTAAAAAATTAATTTTTTAGTTTTTTATTTTATTATTTTTTTTCAGTTTTTAAGAAAATAATTATATTATAAGAATATAATAAAATAAAATAAAATAAAAAGTGACTTTTGACACACTTCGGTAGTTTGATGTACCACCTTAGCATACTTTAAACTTTATGAGGCTATTTAAAAAATGGTTGTTAGTTCAAGAGGGCTTTTTCATATTTTTCCTTAATAAATGTTTCCTACCTTAATTTTCAAAGTCTATCTATTCTATCTTTCTTATCTTAATTTTCTAGCTTAGTGGGGGCCAATCTATCAAATTCTTTATATTCAAATTAAAGTTTAATTCCATTAATTAAATCATAACAATTTTTGTAAACCTATCATAGCTAAATCATCATCCAATCTAGTATTGAATGCTTACAATAGGACCGGGTAAAACCTTGAAATGGTTTGATTTTCCAAGTCAAAAACAGAAACGGGTCGATTTTTCCTCCTCGTATGGTAGATTGAATTTGGTTTAATCCCCAATTCTTTTGCCGAAGGAAAAGAAATGCCACGATTTTGAGATAGATAAATAGTTCCCTCCCCAATATTATTCAATTTCACCCACCTCCTTTCAAAAAAATCCATTTGGAAAACAATGAATTCATAGACCTTCTTATGAGCAATTCCAAAACACATCTTGTGAACCATAAAGACTTCACCACAACCATCAATAAGATACAACTGCTTGTTTGTGACTTTTGATGAAACTGAAGTTAGACTTATTTTAAGGTCCGTTTGGATTTACGATTTTAAAACGTGATTTTTAAAAATGCAATTAACCGTTTGGTAAAATGGCGGTTTGGCATTTAAAATCGCAATTTAGCCTTTAAAATTTTGAGTTTTCATAAAAGCATCTCACTACCTACGATTTGAAAAATGCAAGTTTTCTACATTTTCAAATCGCAACGTTTTAAAAATGCAATCCCAAACAATTCATTTTCTGTGATTTGGTTTAAAATTGAACCTTTTTTTTCTATGAAATGGCAATGACAAACGTACCCGGCCATAGCATATCAACAAATATAAGAAAAGAATAAAAATAAAAAAGTAAAAAATTAAAAAAATAAAAACCCAAATAATACACCGAACAAGATGAACAACCTTGGCTTGTATTATAGATTTTTTTTTTTTTTTTTTTTTTTTTGATAAATATGACTTATAGATTTGAGTAATACTAGGGACCATCTTTTTATCTTTCTCAAGCTGATGTGGCTTTCAAAATCACTATTTGATCAAAATTCAAGTATGATTCATCTAAAATTTAATGGTAATTTTAAAAGTCACATCAACTTTAGCTAGGAGGATAAAAAGAGAATAAAATGATAATCCTTGGCATTACTCTATTGATTTACTCCCCCATTAAACCCACAAAGGAATGATCAATTAGCTTAGCTTAAGGCTAAGGTCACGAAGGCAATTAATATTTCCTTCCTAAATTATCAAATTCAATCTATTCTATTTTTCTTATCTTAATTTTTTTAGCTTAATGGGGCATGTTAGACTAAGCCGATTAAGGTATGCGGTGTGCAGTTTGGACTAAATTGTACTTATTTTGTTGAATCTGACACTCAATTTGTAATGTCCCTATGATATTAATCTACACACCAATTTACCATAGGGGTTGCGTATCAACCATTCCAATTTTGAATATTGTATTATTTGGTATTAACAACAAATTATAGCCACATAGGATAGGGGGAGGATGTGTAGACTTACTTTGGGTGAGGGCCAATCTATCAAATTCTTTATATTCAAAAATTTATTTTTATTTAGTAGCTCACTAGAAACTTTGGTGGAGGCTATAAATAGTTCTCTCATGTTCATGATCTTTGTACTACACCGGCCTTCAATCTATCAGATCCTTTAAGCTTTACTTGTTTTGGTTGTCAATGGCATCTCAACTCAAGTCATTGTTTTGGATGCTGCTTATTTTCTTGCTGCTATCAAACTTGCAACAACATTGTAATGCAGTTGGAGATCCACAAGTACCTTGTCTCTACGTGTTCGGGGAATCCTTGTCGGATGATGGGAACAACAACAATCGTTTGACATTGACAAAAGCCAATTATTTACCCTATGGGGTTGATTTCCCCAAGGGGCCTACGGGAAGGTTTTCCAACGGTCGGAACATGCTCGATGTCCTTGGTCTGCATTTTGCCCTTTCATATATAATTTTTTCCTCTTTAGATTTAAGTTTATTTTTGCATAAACTAAAAATTTAAACCACTTTTTCTGCCTTTATATATTCTTAATTAAGGTTGTGTTGAACTTTCTTGTGATTTCCCAAAGTCTGATGCTTTTGATCACTCTCTCATTACAGCTCAAAATCTGGGATTCGATGAATACATCCCACCATTTGCTACTGCTAGAGGCGAGGAAATATTGAGAGGTGTCAATTATGCATCTGGTTCTGCTGGAATTCGCAATGAAACTGGAAGAATCTACGTAATTATTGGAATTTACCATCATCAAGCTAGCAATATATAGAGCATACACATTCAACTCGGCAAATATTTAGCAAAAAAAATATTTTATTTTCTATTTTAGTTACTTACTTTTTAAAAATATTTACGTCAGACTCAAAATTATAGTTATTCACTTTCATTTTCTATTTAAAATATGATTGCCGACTTGTACTTTTCTTTCTAAAAATGATTACAAAAAGAATATTTTCTTAGCTTCTTTGCCTTGGGATTTGTGAAAATATTTTCCTCCCCTTCTCCATGAAGGATTTCACATGTATGTTTATTTCATTGCATCTCTCTCACAAACAATGCCAAATCGTTATGTCTTTTGTGCGGATCAAAACTTATCTAACAATAAATTTTACTACCGACCTTAAGACCGTTACAATTATAGCTGCCATTTCCAATAGCATCAGTCATTTGTCCTGCGTCCCTCCACATTTTATTAATGTAGGAGAAAAATATAAAATAAAAAAGTCTCTCAAACTATCGGCCGTAAAATGTATCAAAAATGTCACTTATTTTTTGTATTCCTATAATATTCCTATTCTTTTAACAAATAAAATAATAAAATAATTGTAAAAAAAAAACCAAACAATTTTTTTTTTTTTTTTAAAAAAAAAACAATGGGAAAATTTTGTTTTTGTTTTTTGGAATAAGTAAATAATTTGTCACTGGAGTTAGCCTAAATTACAAATTGTTTCATGTCGTATTAAAGTAAAATCAATTTGGTAGTTTGATGGGCTACTTTAGTACCCTTTTTTTTTTTGGAATATCTCAAGAACCGTACCTTTGATTTTACTTTAATACGACGTAAAGCAATTTGTAATTTAGACCAACTACAATGACTAATTATTTATTATTTATTCCAAAAAAAAAACTTGTTTTTATTAGCCCATTGGTTTTTATTTTTTTTAAAAAAAACAAGTTGTTTGGTTTTCTTTACAATTATTTTATTATTTTATTTGTTAAAAAAATAGGGGTATTATAAGAATATAAAAAAATAAGTGGCATTTTTGATATATTTTGGTAGTTTGTGGACTACTTTAGTACCTTTTGAATATTGAGAGATTATATTGCAAACGACTGATAGTTTGGAAAGCTTTTTTATATTTTTTCCTTAATGTTGTCATTCTATATATAGACGTACAAACAAGCATAAATAAAAACTTCAAAAGCTTGGTTTTGAATCTTTAAATTTTATACCTTCTGACCTCTTCGAAATTAAGCTCTAACTTTCCTTGCCCATCCCTTTCGAGTGATTATGTGTTTCGATATTACCTTTTTGCTAAAAATGGAGCCTTCATATGTACCATGACATAATTTATTTCCTTTTTACTTAAAATGGAGAGGATTCTCCTCAGAAAATTGTGCACCAATTTTATGAAAATGAAAGTACCTAAAAATCATTACTGAAATGCTTCAATTTTTTGTTTTCAAATGTGTTGGTACCAAATTGAGAAATATGATTCTACTTTTTTCTATTCTTGGCAATAGCTTTTCCTTTTTCAAATGCTTCTCACATGCATGTGCAACGGTGTCATATATGTCTTTGGGTAAAAAAACATAAAACATTGTCTTATGATTGCAGGGTGATATAATAAGCATGGATATGCAGTTGAAAAATTACCAAATTACGTTGTCGCAGATCAACAAGACGTTGGGAAATCGAAACATGTCAACCGCAGAGTACCTAAGCAAGTGCATATTCTCTGTTGCAATAGGTACTAACGACTACATTGCCAACTACTTATTTCCGCAGTTCTACACCACTAGCCGCATATACACTCCACAACAATATGCTGTTGTTCTCAATCAACAATTATCTCAGCAGTTAGAGGTAATTACAACGCTTTCTTCATACTTTTTTATTTATTATTTTTATATATATATATATATATATATATCTCTAGCAAACTTCACTTACACCCACGGAATATAATCTGTTTTGCAATCATAATCTTAAAAGTTTAAAAATTTTGAATATCAGTATCTTATGTTTTGGCCCCTTTTAATTTACTAATTTTTTTTTTGTTAAAATGCCTAGAATGCAGGACCCGTTTGAGAAATTCAAAATACGGGTGACCCACGGTTAGCTAGGGGATCACAGACCTATGGTGTGGTCATGGGTCACCAGAATTTTAATTTTAAATTTTCACGTTTTTTTTTTTTTTTTTTTTTTAAAAGGACGTTTTGGGCATTTTAAGAAACAAATAGATGAAATTAAAAGATTCAAAACGTGAGATATTAACATTGAAAATTTGTAAATGTGGAAGTTAGGATTGAAAAACCGTTTATAGTTGAGAGTGTAATGAAAGGTTCCCATGTTATCTTCTAATTAATGGCTATGTTGATGCTAGACTTTGTACAAGTCTGGGGCAAGGAAATTTGCCCTTTTCGGCCTGACTGCGTTAGGTAATATTCCATTTGAACGGAGTGCATGTGGAAGTGGAAGCAGTGGCTCTGCATGTGTGGACAACATCAACAATGCAACCCAACTTTTCAACGTTGGGCTTAAATCACTTGTGGCTCAACTCAATACCAATCTAACCAATGCTACTTTCATCTTCATAAATGCTTCTGGAATTGAGTCCAGCCCACCTATAGGTATTTATATTGCCTGATCAAATCTCTTAATATATATTCTTTATAGATTTAGTACTAATGAGATTGAGATGGAATTTCGTGTCAGCTTCCAAGGTTGCGAATGTTTCTTGCTGTGAAACATTGCTAAATTTAATATGCGTTCCATCTGGAAAGATATGCCGTAATCGGACCAACTATAAATATTGGGACGGAGTCCATCCGACTGACGCCGTATATGCGGTGTATGGGGAAAGAGCATACCAAGCCCAGTCTCCAAGTGATGTTTATCCGTTCGATGTCAACCAACTCACACAAGTGTAGGACATCATGGGAAGAGAGGATTTTCATGTCAAGTCTATAATATAATAAAACATTGCTTGGATTTGTGTTCCAAGTGCCTCGAATCTATTACGTACTCTTAATAAAGCAATAAAGTTTACAGAAATTATCTTTTTACATTTCTTGTTCATTTCTGTGTATTTTTTTTTTTTCAAATCAACCATTAGATCTTGCACATAAAATATATGCATAGTGGAAAGAACGATCACAAGGTACTTTCACTTATTCTTGAGAAATTGATAATGGATGAAAATGTTATTTCTTATTCTTGAGGAATTGATTTTTCCATTAGATATTCTCTTTGATGAGTGAATATGATTATGAGTGTAGTCTCACAATAACTATTTTCAAAACTAGAGAGTAGCTAGAAACAAAATTATTATGTGCCAAACACATAATTAACCTTTACGTGGTATTTTAGTTTTTCAACCATAGTACTACCCTTGTATGATTTTTCAATCATCACAATAACTCACAAGCATTCAATTGATTTAAACAGAATAAAAAATCATTTATTGCTAACAAAAGAATTCTTAAGAAAACTTTGCACAATTTCATACTTTTTGGCATAAACTTGAAACTCAATTTCAAGAATAGCTAAACTTTTATGAAATCAATCTTGTAAAAAAATTCTTGTATTTCCAATACGTTGTATCAGGTATACAACATATTCCATGATCAAAATTCTTGTTGTGTACGGAACTAAATTCAAGATCCCAAAGAAGCAGAAAATAACATAATAGAAAATAAATAAATCACACAAGACACCAAAATTTAAGTGGTTCGGCTTAACAAACTTATATTCACTGGCGGAGAAAACCCGGACGAAATTTACTTACAAGAGATAGAGTACAAAAGATAGTAAGGAAAAAACTACTCAAAGCCCAAAGCTCCGATACACCCAAATTCACTCTTACAAAAAAGAGAGAAAAATTAATACAAGAAAAACTCTATTTTCTCTAAGTGTTGTAAGGTAGAAACACCGTGAGAATACGAAGTGAGATCACACAAGCTCTCTTTCTATTTAGCTATGCTTATTTTCCAAAGGCTGAATTGTTGCTCCTTTTATAAGCCTTGAAGTCGGTCAAATTAGCACTCCAAAATCAGCTTGTATAAAGAGTACTCATAGAAAACTAATAAGCCAAAAACACCACAAAACCAATCCAAGGGGTAAAAGGACTATGTTGGGCCCACACTACAAAAGTGATGACTTGAAAATTCAAGTCATATACAAAAGTGGTTCTTTTTCTCATTTTCTTCATGAATTACAAACTAAGTGTGTTTGGCCATGTGATTTCCAATGCGTTTTTAAACAAAATCGTAAAAACATATTCCATTTAGAACTACATTTGACAAAAATAGGGTTTTAAAACATGAAATAATCTACGTTTTCAACCCGCACATAAGAACATGCGTTTTTAAATGTTAAAACACTATTTTACTAAATACTTAACTGCACTTTTAAAAATTGTGTTTTCATTAATTAATTGCATTTTGGAATTATTAGTTTTTCAAATAGCATTTTTTGAAATAGTTAGCTTGGCATCTAGTGACTAGCCTTAACTTACTACTAGCTTGGCATCTAGTGCTAGTAAGATGCACAATGGACTTTGGTGTACCAAAATTGAAGCCAAAGCTTAGCATCTAGTGATCTTAAGTTACAAGTAGATTAAGGTGACCAGAAAAGATCCTTTTTGAGCTAGCATGGTTTTGAGCAATTATGGATGATGGGGTTTTGTGATTGTTGCTGACGGAGGGAAAATTTCCATAGCTACTACTATAAGATAAAGTTTTATTCAAAATTATATTGGAGGAATTCTATTAAATGACTTTGTCTTTAAAGTTTTTATTCTCATATATATTTTTAAAAATATGTATTAATTTAATAGAATGAATTAAAAGAAATTTTCTTTAATCTAATTTAAAAGAAAACTTTATCATTTACTATAATTCATATAGTTGAAATTCAATGATCTTCACTAATTATGAGAGTGATGTTGAAATAGCAATTGACGATATATATATATATATATATATTCTATTAATTTTTGGCTTTCTTTTTTTATAGAAATTATAAAACATTGATGGTAATCGGTGGCGGATCTACTTGAGGACCTGAAGGGGTTATTGCCCCTTCAAACGTTGATAAAAACAAAAATAAAAAAAAAAAAAAAAAAAAAAACCTTACTCTTAGAGAACTCTTCAAAAGTGACAAAAAATATGTCACGTGCGGAGGGATGCGAACAAAGCGGCCCATGGTTTAGTTAAGGCGGCGACGCAAGATGTCATAAATATGAATTAGGTAGATGATATTCTTGACTATATTCGTGACATTATTTTGATGGAGCTTTCTTCACTTAATTGATTCATTAATGAGAATTCAGCATTATTATTCCAAAAAAAAAAAAAAAAAAGTGACAAAAAATCCAAGAAAAGATGAGCAATTCCCAAATCAAATTTCTTGTTTGTCTTTACTACTTCAGCCCATAAAATAAAGATTGATGCAACTCAAGAATCCATTACATTTTTTGTTATTTTTCTCGTGTTGCTCATCAACCAACCACTTAGATCTATAAACAGCACCTCACACAACGAACGAAAACCCACAAACCCAATTCAGATTCAATTGAAAACTTGCAAATTCTGGTTGAGAGAGACCATATGATTGAGAGAGAGTAGGAACAAATCTAAATTACATCCAATAATAACAATCTCCCCCTCATGTCATCAACAAAAATATATAAATATAACAAATCGAAAAACACCAAAATGAAAACTTTTGAGGAATGTGAGCATATTAGAATCGTGGGCAGCAACTGTTTGAGGGGTGCTTGAAGGTGTCGAGCTGCAGCCTTCCCGGTGGTGGTGGAGCTGATGCACTGTTGTGGTAAAACTGACGATGAGGGAACATTTTGGGAGAGCTGAGTCATGATGATTGACGCTAGCATCAGCAGAGGTCGCTTGACGAGCATCAGCATTCCATTAAAGTGTTAGAGGTGATCAGCGGTGGTGAAGACGAGCACACGGTGGGGGAGAAAATGGGTTTAGAAAAAAATTTGGGGGAAAATTAGTTATATTACTGGGGGGAGGGATTAAAGGTTTTTCAATTAATTTTTTTTTTTTTTTTAATCAGATGTGGCATGTGCCACGTCACTTGGTAGCCTAAAACTTGTATCACAACATACAAATAAAAACCATTAAAAAAAAAAAAGTATCACTATTTAACAGTGATGTCATTTCCATTCAAATTCTCTCATAATGGCAATATACATGTCTTTCTTTCCAGCAAGGATCAAATGATCAAAAAGAAACCGCTAGAAAAGTTACACATGAAACAAACCTAGAAAGAGTGGTTTAAAATTTGGCAATTCAAATGTCTCAAACCCAAGTTTTTCTCTTAGATGCACTTTACATGATAATCGTTTTTGTTTTCATAAACTGTCTGAGCTTTCTTGAATTTACAATTAAAAAAAAATAGTATTGATTGATGCATACTACATTTTTATCCCACAATGCTGATGCAACAGTCTTTTCACAATCCTACTGATTGGCAAACAAGATCTCTTGCAGGTACTCAATGTACAAAATTGAAGTGCCTGGTTTGCAGAATAGCCCAACACCTTGAGCGCAATAGCATGAAATTCTTGCCTTACTTTGATGGCAGTGGCTACATACTCTCTCTCTCTCTCACAAGAATTCCTATGTGGGACTGCCTCTGCTGTATCTTGGTGGGTTACTTTTGGCAACATCAACCACTATCATCCACCCATTAATGATCTGCAAGCACCATAAGAAAGAGTAGGGCTCAGTCTTTCTTCAAAGAAAGGAGGATTGGGGGCGATGAGAAGGGAACAAAATCCTCTCCAGTTCATTTGAATTAGATAATATCCAGTTAGTTATATTTGAGAGGTATTTTTGTCTTTTTACTTTTTTAGGGGACAAAAATACCCCTCTAATATAACTAACTGGAGAGGATCCTAATTCGATGGGAAGGGTGCAGACTGACTGACCTTGCCATTCATTTCTTTGAGTGCTGCACTAGCAGCCTCCTCTGTAGTGTATTCTATAAATGCGTAGCCTTTGGATCTTTTAGAAATTTTGTCCATTATAATTTTAACTGTTAAGAAAGCAGTCCATCGGTGTGAGCATACCTTGCTAAGGAACTGAAACATCTCTTTTTATGATCATGGAAATGCAAAAATACCTTCAACAAGCTCACCAAAGCCTTCAAATGCTGCTCGTAGAGTCTTCTCTGACGTATAAAACGACAAGCCTGTTTATAGGTAGAGTGTCATTAGCGAATAAGAAAAGAGGGAGACCTGGAGTTTCGGGCACACAAGAAAAGCTGCTGAATAGAGAAATTATGATGAAAGAAAATTATATGCTCCCATAAAGGGAAGAAACCATAGTGTGCTTGATGGTATTTTGGGAGACAAGATAAAAACATATTTTAATTAGATAAAATTCGGAAAAGCAAAATTTTACAAAGAATTATTTGGGAAGAAGTATGTCCATAAATTACCAAAAGATTGTTTGTCTTGAATAATTCCCATAAAGTGGACTGCTAAAATATCACATTTACAAGCAAGGAATCTACATGTCAATGTCCAAGTTGCAACATACCAGTAATAAACAGTTTCTTTGTTCTTATAAGGATGGTTTGAGTTGCTTCTGAAGAGTCTGGCAGATCTGTAGACTTCTGTAGATTATTACCTGGAAAATACACCTTGTTTACTCTACGAAGGAAAATATTGTTGCAGTGGTAAACTTTAGATAAAATCTGAATGCCATGGAAAACATTGGAAATGGTTCACCGAGAATTGGATTCTTATAAAGAAAACCAAGAATTATAGTTAGAGTAGTTTATAATTTAAGCACAATGATAGTTATATCAATTCTACTTATTCAATCACCACTTCCAAATTTTCTACTGGGAAAATATTAAGAAACATTATAAAGAACCACGATAGAAACATTAATCAATGAGACTCCAGCACCTGGTAAACATTGCATCAATTAAGTCTATTTTGTGGAAGAATTCAGAATCTAATCTAACAGTTAAGAGGTAATGGTCGTTCAGCAAGCATTAATGTTCTGTCAAAATCCTAAACTGCAAAATTGAATAAATTGTTGTAAGATTATGAGAATAGGATATGGTGGGATTAACCTATAGACAGGGATAGTAACTTATTGAATGGCATCCAACAACCCACAAGCGTTCTGTGCAAGCACTCATTGTCTACTTCATGACTACACAGTGAGGATAAGTCAGCTTGATTATGGGCTGTAAGTGTTGATTTGACGTTGATCCCAAACATTTACTCTATCCTTAGCCTCCTTATGAAAGAACTGAAATTTTAGAATTTAAGCATGGAAGAAATTTGGAGAATAGGAAAGAATGACAAGATGTTTCTAATACTGACATCAATTGAAGTGTGTTTGGCTTTTTGATGTTTGGAAGAATTAGACAAGTGGATTATGGAATCACTTATCCCCATATTGTTGCAGGGATACATGATGTGTTCTGAATCTCACTGTTAAGGTACATCCCCAACCCCCGAACATAACATAAGAAATAGGCCTCGCTGTTACAAGAGAAGTTAAACACTTTAGAACTCAATAAAACACAACAAATCAATCTCGGATGCCAGAGTTATACACTAAGAAAATCCACTGATAAAGGTCATGTGATAGAACCACAAAGGCGCTATGGAAACTAATGTGCTTATTCCCTTCAGGTATTTGGTAACAGAAATCACAGCTGGTCAAGAAACTGTATGATTTCTTTTGAATTTACAGCCAGAAATTTAAAAAACTTTTAGAGACAAAAAATTGATCCTTGACAGATTATGCTACAAAATTTCTTCATCATGTTATGGATAAGGATATCAACTAGGGCTGTTTAGAGCCTCATGTCGTAATATCATTTAAATGACCACCATCACTTATTCTCCACCCATAAAGATCAGTATCATATAACAAGCCACTAACAATTCTTCCACTTCGATTGCAATTACATCTGACTTTTATTTTAGATATCATTGAATACTCTACCCTGTTATGCATATCTTATCTACAACCATCCCTAAATTACTATTGGTATTATGTTAACGTACATTAATAGAGTGACATTAATATAATCCAAGTTTCATATCATTGCAAGTACATAAAGCAGGCTCTCCATTGCCTATGGAATATGGGGTGTTGTTTTCCTTTCTTTCTCTTTTTTTTTTTTTTTTTTTGAAGGGGGGAGTGGGTGTCATTCACTCCCTCTCCCTGAATATATTGACCTTCAACTAGCAGTAAAATATGCTTTGCATTTAACCATTGAAGGTTTCTGTTCTGCCCAACAGAATCACCTTGACAGTATCACAATCATCATCATTGACTAAGTTGGACTAACCACTCCTGGCCCCAGCATGTTTCAGAGCAATTGAGTTAGGAATTAAAACAATTTTTTTGTTAATTATTATGGTATTGTAACATGCTCACTAATTCTCGTATTGCATCATTTCCTTTCCACTCATTCGCATAACTAACCAACACCAAAGTATCCCCATAAATGTTGTAGCATATACACTCAAATCTCCTTTTTTTATATGGCCTGCTATTTAAGTCATTAAAAAGGATATATGACATGCTATTTAGAGTTGAGACTTTATTTTTTTTTTTTTTTTTTTTTGTGACGAATAACAAAAATTTTATAGAAAAAGGGGACAAAGCCCTCATACACGAAAAGTATACAAGAGAACCAGGACCCTAGAGGCTAGTACAATCTAAAAAGCATATCAAATCTACCAAATTTCCTGAGACAAAAGAAGGAACATATATAAAAACCCAAGCCCAAAGAGACCTCAAAAACGAGGATTTTTTAAAAAGTACATTGGACTCACTATCCTCAAAGAGACGCCGATTGCTCCCTCCAAATGCTCCACATTAAGAAAGCAAGAATAACTTTCCAGATAGCCTCTTTGAGGTGACCCCGCCCTCGAAATTTTCAGCAATGGAGCAACCGTGGGATGTTACTAGGCATGACCCAAGAGACCCCAAAAATGTTAAGAACTAAGTAACAGAGGATAGCAGAGTACTCGCAATGGATGAAAGGATGATTAATAGTTTCCTCATTCTTTTTGCAAAGGCAACACCAGTTAACTAGATGAAACCCCCACCTTCTAAGATTATCCAAAGTGAGTATTTGACCCATTGTTGTTGTCCATAAGAAGAAAAGGAGAAAGCACTTAGACTTAATTAATACAAAAAGAAATAAGCCTGAGGCCATTTTCTTATATAAACCAGTTGCTACAGAAGTTCAAGTCTTCCTCGACACAGAATAGTGAAATGTTTCACCATACATGGCATTACAATGTTAAACATCCACTATGAGATCACTTTTCAAGGATTATGGATTATAATCTCTTTCCCCTTAACTTTCACTACTAAAACTCGAAGATCATAGACTAAGCAATTTACTTTTCCCCTCATTTACCATGGTATTTGAATGTTCTATCCACTCATAGTTATCACCCACAGCTAAAGTCCACCTAGTTGCAAGATTTCCATTTAAAAATATAACAAATTGGACCCCTGCCTTTTAAGTCACACCTTCCCTTGCAAAGATATTAGGCATCTCTCTTCCTCAATCATCTAAATTCTTTTTTTCTTGCTCAAGACTTCTAGCAACTGTGCAAGACATTTTCTACTACGAGATTGGCTACACTCACCTCTTTCTTTCCCCAGCATCACATACCTTCCAAATCTGCTTATATTGGTAAATCTTCTGCAAGCCATATGTTATTAAAAGTGTCTTAGTTTTAATTATCATGGCTATAGTTCATACTTCATATTTTGTGTAATTTTAGAAACTAAATCATTTCCCAAGTGCTTAAAGTTTACCTAAAATTGAAAGTTTAATTGCCTGCTACTCTAGCTGTTCACCTCATACCTGACATGATACTGCCCGTCAGGTAAACAAATCTTTTCTGTCTATCGTCAAGTTCTGCCAGAGGACAGCACAATTCTCTTCATCTTCTTGTCTTTTCCTTGCGGTAAAGCTCATTTCACAACCTTCACTGTCTGTATCAAATTTCAGTCCACTTTTATAAAGTCATT
>NC_081541.1:36535436-36559490 GCF_901000735.1 Corylus avellana | reverse complement strand
AAAAAAAAAAAAAAAAAAAAAAAAAACCCAAGGGGTGGATAAAACAAAAAATTGGGATAGATAAAAAATTAGTCAATACTGTAGTTGGCCTAAATTAAAAGTTGCTTAATGTCGTATGAAAGTAAACACAAAGGTCCTTGGGATATGCCAAAAAAAACAAATTAGCCTCTAAAGTCAATTTCCGTTAAAACATTTGACGAATTCTGTTATATTTCATGTCAACACCAATAAAATGGTTACACGTGTCACTCTTAATAAAAAAATATAAATGTTAAACTAAAAAAATTAATTATCTTTCTTTAAAAAATTAATTTTTTAGTTTTTTATTTTATTATTTTTTTTCAGTTTTTAAGAAAATAATTATATTATAAGAATATAATAAAATAAAATAAAATAAAAAGTGACTTTTGACACACTTCGGTAGTTTGATGTACCACCTTAGCATACTTTAAACTTTATGAGGCTATTTAAAAAATGGTTGTTAGTTCAAGAGGGCTTTTTCATATTTTTCCTTAATAAATGTTTCCTACCTTAATTTTCAAAGTCTATCTATTCTATCTTTCTTATCTTAATTTTCTAGCTTAGTGGGGGCCAATCTATCAAATTCTTTATATTCAAATTAAAGTTTAATTCCATTAATTAAATCATAACAATTTTTGTAAACCTATCATAGCTAAATCATCATCCAATCTAGTATTGAATGCTTACAATAGGACCGGGTAAAACCTTGAAATGGTTTGATTTTCCAAGTCAAAAACAGAAACGGGTCGATTTTTCCTCCTCGTATGGTAGATTGAATTTGGTTTAATCCCCAATTCTTTTGCCGAAGGAAAAGAAATGCCACGATTTTGAGATAGATAAATAGTTCCCTCCCCAATATTATTCAATTTCACCCACCTCCTTTCAAAAAAATCCATTTGGAAAACAATGAATTCATAGACCTTCTTATGAGCAATTCCAAAACACATCTTGTGAACCATAAAGACTTCACCACAACCATCAATAAGATACAACTGCTTGTTTGTGACTTTTGATGAAACTGAAGTTAGACTTATTTTAAGGTCCGTTTGGATTTACGATTTTAAAACGTGATTTTTAAAAATGCAATTAACCGTTTGGTAAAATGGCGGTTTGGCATTTAAAATCGCAATTTAGCCTTTAAAATTTTGAGTTTTCATAAAAGCATCTCACTACCTACGATTTGAAAAATGCAAGTTTTCTACATTTTCAAATCGCAACGTTTTAAAAATGCAATCCCAAACAATTCATTTTCTGTGATTTGGTTTAAAATTGAACCTTTTTTTTCTATGAAATGGCAATGACAAACGTACCCGGCCATAGCATATCAACAAATATAAGAAAAGAATAAAAATAAAAAAGTAAAAAATTAAAAAAATAAAAACCCAAATAATACACCGAACAAGATGAACAACCTTGGCTTGTATTATAGATTTTTTTTTTTTTTTTTTTTTTTTTGATAAATATGACTTATAGATTTGAGTAATACTAGGGACCATCTTTTTATCTTTCTCAAGCTGATGTGGCTTTCAAAATCACTATTTGATCAAAATTCAAGTATGATTCATCTAAAATTTAATGGTAATTTTAAAAGTCACATCAACTTTAGCTAGGAGGATAAAAAGAGAATAAAATGATAATCCTTGGCATTACTCTATTGATTTACTCCCCCATTAAACCCACAAAGGAATGATCAATTAGCTTAGCTTAAGGCTAAGGTCACGAAGGCAATTAATATTTCCTTCCTAAATTATCAAATTCAATCTATTCTATTTTTCTTATCTTAATTTTTTTAGCTTAATGGGGCATGTTAGACTAAGCCGATTAAGGTATGCGGTGTGCAGTTTGGACTAAATTGTACTTATTTTGTTGAATCTGACACTCAATTTGTAATGTCCCTATGATATTAATCTACACACCAATTTACCATAGGGGTTGCGTATCAACCATTCCAATTTTGAATATTGTATTATTTGGTATTAACAACAAATTATAGCCACATAGGATAGGGGGAGGATGTGTAGACTTACTTTGGGTGAGGGCCAATCTATCAAATTCTTTATATTCAAAAATTTATTTTTATTTAGTAGCTCACTAGAAACTTTGGTGGAGGCTATAAATAGTTCTCTCATGTTCATGATCTTTGTACTACACCGGCCTTCAATCTATCAGATCCTTTAAGCTTTACTTGTTTTGGTTGTCAATGGCATCTCAACTCAAGTCATTGTTTTGGATGCTGCTTATTTTCTTGCTGCTATCAAACTTGCAACAACATTGTAATGCAGTTGGAGATCCACAAGTACCTTGTCTCTACGTGTTCGGGGAATCCTTGTCGGATGATGGGAACAACAACAATCGTTTGACATTGACAAAAGCCAATTATTTACCCTATGGGGTTGATTTCCCCAAGGGGCCTACGGGAAGGTTTTCCAACGGTCGGAACATGCTCGATGTCCTTGGTCTGCATTTTGCCCTTTCATATATAATTTTTTCCTCTTTAGATTTAAGTTTATTTTTGCATAAACTAAAAATTTAAACCACTTTTTCTGCCTTTATATATTCTAAATTAAGTTTGTGTTGAATCTTTCTTGTGATTTCCGAAAGTCTGATGCTTTTGAACACTCTCTCATCACAGCTCAAAATCTGGGATTCGATGAATACATCCCACCCTTTGCTACTGCTAGAGGCGAGGAAATACTGAGAGGTGTCAATTACGCATCTGGTTCAGCTGGAATTCGCTATGAAACTGGAAGAATCTACGTAATTATTGGAATTTACCGTCATCAAGCTAGCAATATATAGAGCATACACATTCAACTCGGCAAACATTTAGCGAAAAATTATTTTGTTTTCTATTTTAGTTAATTACTTTTTAAAAATATTTACATTAGACTCAACATTATAACTATTCACTTTCATTTTCTATTTAAAATATGATTGCTGACTTGTACTTTTCTTTCTAAAAATGATTACAAAAAGAATATTTTCTTAGCTTCTTTGCCTTCGGATTTGTGAAAATATTTTCCTCCCATTCTCCATGGAGGATTTCACATGCATGTTTATTTCACTGCATCTCTCTCACAAACAATGCCAAATCGTTATGTCTTTTGTGCAGATCAAAACTTATTTGACAAGAAATTTTACTACTTACCTTAAAGACCGTTATAATTATAGCTGCCATTTCCAATAGCATCAGCCATTTGTCCTACGTCCCTCCACATTTTATTAATGTTGGAGAAAAATATAAAAAAAAAGCCCCTCAAATTATCGGCCGTTTGCAATATAGCCCTTCAATGTTTATAAGGTACTAAAGTAGCCTCCCAAACTACCAAAATGTATCAAAAATGCCACTTATTTTTTATATTCCTATAATACCCCTATTCTTTTAACAAATAAAATTATAAAATAATTGTAGAAAAAACCAAACAATTTAAAAAAAAAAAAAAAAAAAAAAAAACCAAACAATTTTTTAAAAATAAAAATAAAACCAATGGGCGAATAAATACAAAAAATAAAATAAAATAAAAATTTTTTTTTAAAATAAATAAATAATTTGTCACTGGAGTTGGCCTAAATTACAAATTGCTTCATATCATATTAAAGTAAAATCAATTTGGCAGTTTGATGGGCTACTTTAGTACCCTTTTTTTTTGGAATATTTCAAGAACCGTACCTTTGATTTTACTTTAATATAACATGAAGCAATTTGTAATTTAAGCCAACTAAAGTGACTAATTATTTATTATTTATTCCAAAAAAAAATTGTTTTTGTTTGCCCATTGGTTTTTTTTTTATTTTTAAAAATTGTTTGGTTTTCTTTACAATTATTTTATTATTTTATTTGTTAAAAAAATAGGGGTATTATAAGAATATAAAAAAATAAGTGGCATTTTTTATACATTTCGGTAGTTTGGAGGCTACTTTGATACATTTTGAACATTGAGAGGTTATATTGCAAATGGCTGATAGTTTAGGAAGCTTTTTTATATTTTTCCCTTAATGTTGTCATTCTATAAACGTACAAACAATTATAAATAAAAACTTCAAAAGCTTGGTTTTGAATCTTTTAATTTTATACCTTCTGACCTTCTTCAGCTCTAACTTTCCTTGTCCATCCCTTTCGAGTGATTATGTGTTTCGATATTACCTTTTTGCTAAAAATGGAGCCTTCATATGGACCATGACATAACTTATTTCCTTGTTACTTAAAATGGAGAGGATTCTCCTCAGAAAATTGTGTACCAATTTTATGGAAATGAAAGTACCTAAAAATCATTACTGAAATGCTTCAATTTTTTTTTTTCAAATGTGTTGGTACCAAATTGAGAAATATGATTCTACTTTTTTCTATTCTTGGCAATAGCTTTTCCTTTTTCAAATGCTTCTCACATGCATGTGCAACGGTGTCATATCTTTGGGTAAAAAAACATAAAACATTGTCTTATGATTGCAGGGTGATATAATAAGCATGGATATGCAGTTGAAAAATTACCAAATTACGTTGTCGCAGATCAACAAGACGTTGGGAAATCGAAACATGTCAACCGTAGAGTACCTAAGCAAGTGCATATTCTCTGTTGCAATAGGTACTAACGACTACATTGACAACTACTTTTTTCCGCAGTACTACACTACTAGCCGCATATACACTCCACAACAATATGCTGTTGTTCTCAATCAACAATTATCTCAGCAGTTACAGGTAATTAGCACGCTTTCTTCATACTATTTTTTTTTTTATTTATTTTTTATTTATATATATCTCTAGCAAACTTCACTTACACCCTTGGAATATAATCTGTTTTGCAATTATGATCTTAAAGTTTAAAAATTTGCAATATCAGTATCTCATGTTTCGGCCCCTTTTAATTTACTAATTTTTTTTGTTAAAATGCCTAGAATGCAGCACCCGTTTGTGAAAATTCAAAATACTGGTGATCCACGATTAGCTAGGGGATCACAGACCTATGGTGTGGGCATGGGTCACAAGAATTTTAATTTTAAATTTTCACTTTTTTTTTATTAAAAAAAAAAAAAAAAAAAAAAGGACGTTTTGGGCATTTTAAGAAACAAATAGATGAAATTAAAAGATTCAAAACGTGAGATATTAACATTGAAAATTTGTAAATGTGGAAGTTAAGGATTGAAAAACCATTTATAGTTGAGAGTGTAATGAAAGGTTCTCATATTTTCTCCTAATTAATGGCTCTGTTGATGCTAGACTTTGTACAAGTCTGGGGCAAGGAAATTTGCCCTTTTTGGGCTGGCTGCGTTAGGTAATATTCCATTTGAACGGAGTTCATGTGGAAGTGGAAGCAATGGCTCTGCATGTGTGGACAACATCAACAATGCAACCCAACTTTTCAACGTTGGGCTTAAATCACTCGTGGCTCAACTCAATACCAATCTAACCAATGCTACTTTCATCTTCATAAATGTTTCTGGAATTGAGTCCAGCCCACCTATAGGTATTTATATTGCCTCTTCAAATCTCATAATATATATTCTTTATAGATTTAGTACTAATGAGATTGAGATGGAATTTTGTGTCAGCTTCCAAGGTTGCGAATGTTTCCTGCTGTGAAACATTGCTAAATTTAATATGCGTTCCATTTGGAAAGATATGCAGTAATCGGACCAACTATAAATATTGGGACGGAATCCATCCGACTGACGCCGTATATGCGGTGTATGGCGAAAGAGCATACAAAGCCCAGTCTCCAAGTGATGTTTATCCGTTTGACGTCAACCAACTCGCACAAGTGTAGGATATGGGAAGAGAGGATTTTTATGTCAAGTCTATAATATAATAATACATTGCTTGGATTTGTGTTCCAAGTGCCTCGAATCTATTACGTACTCTTAATAAAGCAATAAAGTTTACAGAAATTATCTTTTTTACGTTTCTTGTGCATCTCCGTATATTTTTTTTTTCAAATCGACCATTAAATCTTGCACATAAAATATATGCACAATGGAAAGAACGATCACAAGGTACTTTCACCTATTCTTGAGAAATTGATAATGGACGAAAATGTTCTTTCTTATTCTTGAGGAATTGACTCCCCCATTATATTTTCTCTTTGATGATTGAATATGATTATGATCAGTGTAGTCTCACAATAACTATTTTCAAAACTAGAGAGTAGCTAGAAACAAAATTATTATGTGCCAAACCTTTATGTGGTATTTTTAGTTTTTCAACCATGGTACCACCCTTGTATGATTTTTCAATCATCACAATAACTCACAAGCAATCAAATGATTTAAACAGAATAAAAAATCATTTATTGCTAACCAAAGAATTCTTAAGAAAACTTTTCACAATTTCATACTCTTTAGGCATAAACTTGAAACTCAGTTTCAAAAATAGCTAAACTTTTATGAAATCAATCTTGTAAAAAAATTCTTGTGTTTCCAATACGTTGTATCAGGTATACAACATATTCCATAATCAAAACTTGTTGTGTACGGAACTAAATTCAGAATCCTAAAGAAGCAGAAAATAACATAATAGACAAAAAATAAATCACACAAGACACCAAGATTTAAGTGGTTCTGCGTACGTAGCAAGCCTACATCCACTAACGAAGACGACCTGGACAAAATTTACTTACAAGAGATGGAGTATAAAAGATAGTAGGGAAAAAATTACTCAAAGCCCAAAACCCCAATACAACCAAATTCGCTCTCACAAAAAAGAGAAAAAATAATACAAGAAAAATTCTATTTTCTCTAAGTGTTGTAAGGTAGAAACACCGTGAGAATACGAAGTGAGGTCACACAAGCTCTCTTTCTATTTGGCTATGCTTATTTTCCGAAGGCTGAATTGTTGCTCCTTCTGTAAGCCCGGAAGTCGGTCAAATTAGCACTCCAAAATCAGCTTGTATAAAGAGTACTCATAGAAAACTAATAAGACAAAAACACCACAAAACCAATCTAAGGGGTAAAAGGACTATGTTGGGCCCGCACTACAAAAGTGATGACTTGAAAATTCAAGTCATATACAAAAGTGGTTCTTTTTCTCATTTTCTTCATTAATTACAAACTAAGTGTGTTTGGCCATGATTTCCAATGCCAATAATGCGTTTTTAAACAAAATTGCAAAACGTATTCCATTTAGAACTACATTTGACAAAAATAGGGTTTTAAAACATGAAATAATTTACGTTTTCAAACCCGCACATAAGAACATGTGTTTTTAAATGTTAATCAACTCTTTTTAAAAATCGTGATTTTACTAAATACTTAACTGCACTTTTAAAAATCATGTTTTCATTAATTAATTGCATTTTGGAATTATTAAATAGCATGTTTTGAAATCGCTAGCTCCGCATCTAGTGACTAGCCTTAACTTACTACTAGCTTGGAATCTAGCGCTAGTAAGATGCACAATGGACTTTGGTGTACCAAAATTGAAGCCAAAGCTTAGCATCTAGTGATCTTAAGTTACAAGTTGATTAAGCTGACCAGAAAAGTTCCTTTTTGAGCTACCATGGTTTTGAGCAATTATGAATGATGGGGTTTTGTGATTGTTGCTGTCGGAGAGAAAATTTCCATAGCTACTGCTATAAGATAAAGTTTTATTCAAAATTTTATTGGAGGAATTCTATTAAATGACTGTCTTTAAAGTTTTTATTCTCATATATATTTTTAAAATATGTATTAATTTAATAGACTGAATTAAAAGAAATTTTCTTTAATCTAATTTAAAAGAAAACTTTACCATTTACTATAATCCATACAGTTGAAATTCGATGATCTACACTAATTATGAGAGTGATGTTAAAATAGCAATTGACGGTATATATATATATATATATATATATATATATATGGCTTTCTTTTTGATAGAAATTATAAAACATTGATGGTAGTCGGTGGCGGATCTACTTGAGGACCTGAAGGGTTTGTTGCCCCTTCAAACATTGATAAAATAAAAAATAAAAAATTAAATTAAAAAAAAAAAAATTTAAAAAAAAAACCTTACTCTGAGAGAACTCTTCAAAAGTGGCAAAAAATATGTCACGTGTGGAGGGATGCGAACAAAGCGGCCATAGTTTAGCTAAGGCGGCAACGCGAGATGTCATAAATATGAATTGGGTAGATGATATTCCTGATTGTATTCGTGACATTGTTTTGATGGAGCTTTCTTCTCTTGATTGATTCATCAATGAGAATTTAGCATTATTATTCGAAGAAAAAAAAAAAAAAAAAGTGACAAAAAATCCAATAAAAGATGAGCAATTCCCAAATCAAGGTCTTTACTACTTCAGCCCATAAAATAAAGATTGATGCAACTCAAGAATCCATTACATTTTTTTTGCGCATTAACCAACCACTTAGATCTATAAACACCACCTCACACAACGAACGAAAACCCACAAACCCAATTCAGATTCAATTGAAAACTTGCAAATTCTGGTTGAGAGAGACCATATGATTGAGAGAAAGTAGGAACAAATCTAAATTACATCCAATAATAACAATCTCCCCCTCATGTCATCAACAAAAATATATAAATATAACAAATCGAAAAACACCAAAGTGAAAACTTTTGAGGAATGTGAGCTTATTAGAATCGTGGGCAGCAACTGTTTGAGGGGTACTGATTGTAGGTGTCAAGCTGCAGCCTTCCCGGTGGTGGTGGAGCTGATGGACGGTTGTGGTAAAACTGACGATGAGGGAACATTTTGGGAGAGCTGAGTCATGATGATTGACGCTAGCATCAGCAGAGGTCGCTTGACGAGCATCAGCATTCCATTAAGGTGTTAGAGGTGATCAGCGGCAGTGGTGAAGACGAACGCACGGTGGGGGAGAAAATGGGTTTAGAAAAAAATTTGGGGAAAAATGAGTTATATTACCGGGGGGAGAGATTAAAGGTTTTTCATTTTTTTTCTTTTTTTTTTTTAATCAGATGTGGCATGTTCCACGTCACTTGGTGGCCTAAAACTTGTATCACAACATACAAATAAAAACCATTAAAAAAAAAGTATCACTATGTAACAGTGATGTCATTTCCATTCAAATTCTCTCATAATGGCAATATGCATATCTTTCTTTCCAGCAAGGATCAAATGATCAGAAATGAACCGCTAGAAAAGTTACACATGAAACAAACCTAGAAAGAGTAAGGCAATTCAAATGTCTCAAACCTAGGTTTTTCTCCTCGATGCGCTTTACATGATAATCGTTTTTGTTTTCATAAACTGTCTGAGCCTGCTTGAATTTACAATTAAAAAAAAAAACACATTATTAATTGATGCAGACTACATTTTTATCTCATAATGTTGATGCAACTGCTGTTTGGCAAACAAGATCTCTTGCAGGTACTCAATGTACAAAATTGAAGTGCCTGGTTTGCAGAATAGCCCAACACCTTGAGCGCAATAGCATGAAATTCTTGCCTGACTTTGATGGCAGTGGCTACATATTCTCTCTCTCTCTCTCACAAGAATTCCTATGTGGGACTGCCTCTGCTGTATCTTGGTGGGTTACTTTTGGCAACATCAACCACTATCATCCACCCATTAATGATCTGCAAGCACCAGTAAGAAAGAGTAGGGCTCAGCCATCAGAGAAAGGAGGATTGGGGGTGATGAGAAGGGAACAAGATCCTCTCCAGTTCATTTGAACTGGATAATATCTAGTTAGTTATATTTGAGAGGTATTTTTGCCTTTTTAGTTTTTTAGGGGACAAAAATACTCTTCCAATATAACTAATTGAAGAGAATCCTAATTCGATGGGAAGGGTGCTGACTGACTGACCTTGCCATTCATCTCTTTGAGTGCTGCACTAGCAGCCTCCTCTGTAGTGTACTCTATAAATGCATAGCCTTTGGATCTTTTAGAAATTTTGTCCATTATAATTTTAACTGTTAAGAAAGCAGTCCATCGGTGTGAGCATACCTTGCTAAGGAACTGAAACATCTCTTTTTATGATCATGGAAATGCAAAAATACCTTCAACAAGCTCACCAAAGCCCTCAAATGCTGCTCGTAAAGTCTTCTCCGACGTATAAAACGACAAGCCTGTTTATAGGTAGAGTGTCATTAGCGAATAAGAAAAGAGGGAGACCTGGAGTTTCAGGCACACAAGAAAAGCTGCTGAATAGAAATTATGATGAAAGAAAATTATATGCTCCCATAAAGGGGAGAAACCATAGTGTGCTTGATGGTATTTTGGGAGACGAGATAAAAACATATTTTAATTAGATAAAATTCAGAAAAGCAAAATTTTACAAAGAATTATTTGAGAAGAAGTATGTCCATAAATTACCAAAAGATTGTTTGTCTTGAATAATTCCCATAAAGTGGACTGCTAAAATATCACATTTACAAGCAAGGAATCTACATGTCAATGTCCAAGTTGCAACATACCAGTAATAAACAGTTTCTTTGTTTTTATAGGGATGGTTTGAGTTGCTTCTGAAGAGTCTGGCAGATCTGTAGACTTCTGTAGATTATTACCTGGAAAATACACCTTGTTTACTCTACAAAGGAAAATATTGTTGCAGTGGTAAACTTTAGATAAAATCTGAATGCCATGGAAAACATTGGAAATGGTTCACCGAGAATTGGATTCTTATAAAGAAAACCAAGAATTATAGTTAGAATAGTTTATAATTTAAGCACAATGATAGTTATATCAATTCTACTTATTCAATCACCACTTCCAAATTTTCTACTGGGAAAACATTAAGAAACATTATAAAGAACCACGATAGAAACATTAAACAATGAGACTCCAGCACCTGGTAAACATTGCATCAATTAGTCTCTTTTGTGGAAGAATTCAGAATCTAATCTAACAGTTAAGAGGTAATGGTTGTTCAGCAAGCATTCATGATCTGTCAAAATCCTAAACTGCAAAATTGAATAAATTGTTGTAAGATTATGAGAATAGGATATGGTGGGATTAACCTATAGACAGGGATAGTAACTTATTGAATGGCATCCAACAACCCACAAGCGTTCAGTGCAAGCACTCATTGTGTACTTCATGACTACACAGTGAGGATAAGTCAGCTTGATTATGGGCTGTAAGTGTTGATTTGACAGTGATCCCAAACATTTACTCTATCCTTAGCCTCCTTATGAAAGAACTGAAATTTTAGAATTTAAGTACGGAAGAAATTTGGAGAATAGGGAAGAATGACAAGATATTTCTAATACTGACATCAATTGAAGTGTGTTTGGCTTTTTGATGTTTGGAAGAATTAGACAAGTGGATTATGGAATCACTTATCCCCATATTGTTGCAGGGATACATGATGTGTTCTGAATCTCACTGTTAAGGTACATCCCCAACCCCCGAACATAACATAAGAAATAGGCCTCGCGGTTACAAGAGAAGTTAAACACTTTAGAACTCAATAAAACACAACAAATCAATCTCAGATGCCAGAGTTATACACTAAGAAAATCCACTGATAAAGGTCGTGTGATAGAACCACAAAGGCGCTATGGAAACTAATGTGCTAATTCTCTTCAGGTACTTGGTAACAGAAATCACAGCTGGTCAAGAAACCGTATGATTTATTTTGAATTTACAGCCAGAAATTTAAAAAACTTTTAGAGACAAAAAATTGATCCTTGACAAATTATGCTACAAAATTTCTTCATCATGTTATGGATAAGGATATCAACTTGGGCTGTTTAGAGCCTCATGTCGTAATATCATTTAAATGACCACCATCACTTATTCTCCACCCATAAAGATCAGTATCATATAACAAGCCACTAACAATTCTTCCACTTCGATTGCAATTACATCTGACTTTTATTTTAGATATCATTGAATACTCTACCCTGTTATGCATATCTTATCTACAACCATCCCTAAATTACTATTGGTATTATGTTAACGTACATTAATAGAGTGACATTAATATAATCCAAGTTTCATATCACTGCAAGTACATAAAGCAGGCTCTCCATTGCCTATGGAATATGGGGTGTTGTTTTCCTTTCTTTTCTTTTTTTTTTTTTTTTTTTGAAGGGGGGAGTGGGTGTCATTCACTCCCTCTCCCTGAATATATTGACCTTCAACTAGCAGTAAAATATGCTTTGCATTTAACCATTGAAGGTTTCTGTTCTGCCCAACAGAATCACCTTGACAGTATCACAATCATCATCATTGACTAAGTTGGACTAACCACTCCTGGCCCCAGCATGTTTCAGAGCAATTGAGTTAGGAATTAAAACAATTTTTTTGTTAATTATTATGGTATTGTAACATGCTCACTAATTCTCGTATTGCATCATTTCCTTTCCACTCATTCGCATAACTAACCAACACCAAAGTATCCCCATAAATGTTGTAGCATATACACTCAAATCTCCTTTTTTTATATGGCCTGCTATTTAAGTCATTAAAAAGGATATATGACATGCTATTTAGAGTTGAGACTTTATTTTTTTTTTATTTTTTTTTTTGTGACGAATAACAAAAATTTTATAGAAAAAGGGGACAAAGCCCTCATACACGAAAAGTATACAAGAGAACCAGGACCCTAGAGGCTAGTACAATCTAAAAAGCATATCAAATCTACCAAATTTCCTGAGACAAAAGAAGGAACATATATAAAAACCCAAGCCCAAAGAGACCTCAAAAACGAGGATTTTTTAAAAAGTACATTGGACTCACTATCCTCAAAGAGACGCCGATTGCTCCCTCCAAATGCTCCACATTAAGAAAGCAAGAATAACTTTCCAGATAGCCTCTTTGAGGTGACCCCGCCCTCGAAATTTTCAGCAATGGAGCAACCGTGGGATGTTACTAGGCATGACCCAAGAGACCGCAAAAATGTTAAGAACTAAGTAACAGAGGATAGCAGAGTACTCGCAATGGATGAAAGGATGATTAATAGTTTCCTCATTCTTTTTGCAAAGGCAACACCAGTTAACTAGATGAAACCCCCACCTTCTAAGATTATCCAAAGTGAGTATTTGACCCATTGTTGTTGTCCATAAGAAGAAAAGGAGAAAGCACTTAGACTTAATTAATACAAAAAGAAATAAGCCTGAGGCCATTTTCTTATATAAACCAGTTGCTACAGAAGTTCAAGTCTTCCTCGACACAGAATAGTGAAATGTTTCACCATACATGGCATTACAATGTTAAACATCCACTATGAGATCACTTTTCAAGGATTATGGATTATAATCTCTTTCCCCTTAACTTTCACTACTAAAACTCGAAGATCATAGACTAAGCAATTTACTTTTCCCCTCATTTACCATGGTATTTGAATGTTCTATCCACTCATAGTTATCACCCACAGCTAAAGTCCACCTAGTTGCAAGATTTCCATTTAAAAATATAACAAATTGGACCCCTGCCTTTTAAGTCACACCTTCCCTTGCAAAGATATTAGGCATCTCTCTTCCTCAATCATCTAAATTCTTTTTTTCTTGCTCAAGACTTCTAGCAACTGTGCAAGACATTTTCTACTACGAGATTGGCTACACTCACCTCTTTCTTTCCCCAGCATCACATACCTTCCAAATCTGCTTATATTGGTAAATCTTCTGCAAGCCATATGTTATTAAAAGTGTCTTAGTTTTAATTATCATGGCTATAGTTCATACTTCATATTTTGTGTAATTTTAGAAACTAAATCATTTCCCAAGTGCTTAAAGTTTACCTAAAATTGAAAGTTTAATTGCCTGCTACTCTAGCTGTTCACCTCATACCTGACATGATACTGCCCGTCAGGTAAACAAATCTTTTCTGTCTATCGTCAAGTTCTGCCAGAGGACAGCACAATTCTCTTCATCTTCTTGTCTTTTCCTTGCGGTAAAGCTCATTTCACAACCTTCACTGTCTGTATCAAATTTCAGTCCACTTTTATAAAGTCATTAATTGAGATTTTGTGCATTCCATTGCAAGGTCATGCTCTACCACAAACTCAAGAATATCTTCTGCGACATAATTTTCATTTGCTATACATTACTAAGTCTTCCCAAGTCCGAAGCACAAGTAGAACCAGGGAAAAGACTCATCTCTGCTACAAAGAAGTTCATCCGCTATACAATTTCATTGCACAAACAATTTAGTTAATTAAGGATTATCATCTCGAAAACACATATTTGTTGTGACCTGACACAAATAATGCTTAATAGTGCTACTGTTATTTACTTTCATTGACACACAGGCCTATCAAGCAGCAATGATCGGAATACCAAAAAAGGAAAAAGAGTGCTCGAAATTAATTAGTTCATATATTTAATATATGTCTGAGGTCAAGATTTCAATATATACAATCATGCTCAAAGAGAGAAGTAAAATTCTAAGCAGGCGAAAGCATGGATGATATTATATCTTCTCTAAGGTAGAATTGCAAATAATATTATATGAAAAAGGTTGTATTTAAATAAAACAAAGGGAAAAACCTCCATAATCCTTATTCTTTGACTCAAAATTCTTGTCTGGCTGAACAGATAAAACACCAGGTACACCTGCACCATATGGAAGCATTAAATACATCAATATCACAAACATAGGAGGATAAATTACTATTGAATTTTGATCCAATAGTAATTTTAAAAGTCACATCAGTTTTGGGATGATAGAAGAAGAACATGAGGGTGACATTTAGAATTACTCATGTAGCAAATAAAGAGAGTAAACACAAATACTAACCAGCCAGTTCCTGTGCACATTCATCGTCAAGTTCACAACAGAATCCAAAGTTTGACTGCCAAGAAACATGATATATACACATTTGTGCATCCTTCTCACTAAAAAAATTATTACTCCAATTTCAGGGTAAAGAGAACAAAATGATGCTCTGATGGAAATGGCACAATCAAATAGAACAGGGGAAACACAAGAAGCTCAAACGTTGTTTACTTACTTCCCCAAAACCTTGGTCAGTGTTTGACCATAATAATCGACCATTTGAGCCTTTGTAACAACTCCGACGCCTGGCATGGCCATTCGGACAAGCCAGTGTTTGGTATTCCCCATAGGAAACAACACAGTACTTCCAATTTGTGAGCTTGATAAAATACTTGATTGAATGCTTGAAGAACCGAATGTATTTTTAACAGAACTATAATCTGGGTCAGGCCTAACCGATAAAACCCCCGGTAAGCCTACAAGACACTCACTGAACATTAATAGTAATAATAAATTAACAACACTTCTCACAATTTCAGTTTCTCAACAAACACAAAATCTAAAGCACCAATAAGATACAGAATTGAAGCACAGTCAGATGATTCGGTCTACTGCAAACTAGAATCGAATCAAAGAAAGTGAAAAAGACCAGAAACTTACAGGCGAGCTCCCGGGAAGTTTCTTCATCAATGTCACAGCAAAAGCCGAACTGGGTATCCCAATTGTTAAGTATGACTTGAATTAAAAGTCATGGTGGGACCCAATATTTTGTCTCCTTCTTCAAGTAGGAGAGGTTTTTTGGTTCAACCGGTTTACTCCTTTTGGGTTTAGGAGACTTTTGTCCAAGTTTGTTTTGGAGTCCTTCTCCTATGTGTTATTGGACTCATTGTTTGACTTATAGTAGAAGTCCTAGACCAACATGTAAAAGGAGAGTTAAAGCTTCTATATAAGGAACAAAGCACAAGGTGAATTTGTGTGTGCCAAAAACGTGAAGCACCAAAGGGAGGAGAAAATAGAGAGAATTTGAGAGAAGGAGGTACAAGGGCAGCAAGGGTGTTTTCTTCTTGGTGGTTTTTGGAGGAGCCAAAAACAAGTGATTAGAAGAAAAAGGGTGCTGCAGAGTGAGAGAAGAAAATAGAGATCAGCCGCCATCTGTTCCAGCAGAAGAAGAGTTTGTACATCTGTCTTTTGTATTTTTTTTTAGGAATAATCTTTCTTGTGTGATAGTGAGATTTGGGTGTATTGGGGCTTTGGGATCTGAGTGATTTTTTCTCTACTATTTTTGTACTCCATCTTTTGATAGTGAATTTTTCCCGGGTCGTCTTCGCCAGTGGATGTAGGCTTGTTAAGCGGAACCACTTAAATCTTTGTGTCGTGTGTGATTGCTTATCTTTGTTATTCCCCATTCTTCTTATTTTTCGCATCTCACGGGTCTTAGGAAATGGGATTAATTTCCTAACAACTGGTATCAGAGCTTTTGGTTCGAGTGGGAGCGATGGCAAGTGAAGAAGGAAAGATGGGAATCGAGAAGTTCGATGGCAAAGATTTTGGGTTTTGGAAGGTACAGATTGAAGATATTCTTTATGGCAAGGATCTTCATCAACCTCTTTTGGAAGAACAACCCAACGACATGGATGATAGCGAGTGGGCTCTGCTTGATCGTAAAGCCCTAGCAGTTATCAGGTTATCACTGTCAAAATCAGTTGCACACAACGTTGTAAAGGAGAAGGCCGCAGCAGGTCTAATGAAGGCTTTGTCAAGCATGTATGAGAAGCCATCGGCTAACAACAAGGTGCATCTGATGAAGAAATTGTTCAACCTAAAGATGGCGGAAGGAGCTTCGGTGGCACATCATCTCAATGAGTTCAACACCATCACAAATCAATTATCCTCAGTGGAAATTAATTTTGATGATGAGGTTCGCGCATTAATCGTCTTGGCATCTTTGCCCAATAGCTGGGAAGCAGTGAGGATGGCTGTGAGTAACTCTGTAGGAAAGAGTAAACTAAGCTATGAAGACGTCAGGGATTTGATTCTCAGTGAAGAGGTTCGCAGAAGAGATGCGGGTGAAGCCTCTTGTTCTGGTGCTGCTTTAAACCTCGAGACTCGGGGCAGAGGACAAGACAGAAACTCTGGTTAAGGCAGATCAAATTCCAGAAAAGGGAGAAGCAAATATAGATTTAGACAACAACCTGAGTGTTGGAACTGTGGCAAGACTGGCCACTACAAGAAGAATTGCAGGGAACTGCGGAAGGAGACTGAGAACGATTATGCAAACGTAGTGACAGAAGAAGTATATGATGCCCTACTTCTTTCAGTTGACAGTCCCCTTGGTTCTTGGGTCTTAGACTCAGGAGTATCTTTTCATACGATAGCGATCCGTGAAATTCTCGAGAACTATATTGGTGGAGATTTCGGGAAGGTGTATTTGGCTGACGGAACGGCGCTGGATGTTGTGGGCTTAGGCGATGTTCGCATTAGAGCTTGGGCACATGAGCAAGAAAGAGATGAAGGTACTTATGTCAAAAGGGAAACTACCGGGGTTAAAGTCAGTTGAGTCTGATTTGTGTGAAGGCTGCATCCTAGGGAAGCAGAAGAAGGTGAGTTTCGCAGAAGTTGGCAAAGCACCTAAGCTTGGAAAGCTGGAGTTGGTACAGACGGATTTGTGGGGTCCCGCACCAATGGCATCTCTTGGAGGCTCACGGTATTACATCACATTTATTGATGACTCAAGCAGGAAGGTATGGGTTTATTTCTTGAAAAGTAAATTTGATGTATTTGAGACTTTTAAGAAATGGAAGGCCATGGTTGAGACTGAAACAGGCTTGAAGCTCAAGCGTTTGAGATCTGACAATGGAGGAGAATACGAAGACAGGGGGTTTAAACAGTTTTGTGCAGTGAATGGGATTAGAATGGAGAAAACTATCCCGGGAACACCACAGCAGAATGGCGTGGCTGAGCGCATAAACCTGATCCTCAATGAGCATGCTCGAAGTATGATGTTGCATACTGGGTTACCAAAGACTTTCTGGGCTGATGCAGTTAGCACTGCTGCATACTTGATAAATAGGGGGTCTTCCGTTCCCTTGAGCCATAGACTACCAGAAGAAGTCTGGAGTGGAAAAGAGGTAAATCTTTCACATCTGAAAGTTTTTGGTTGTGCTTCGTATGTCCATGTTGAGTCTGATGCTATGAGTAAACTAGATGGTAAATCTAGTAAGTGTTTCTTCATTGGATATGGAGATGAGGCCTTTGGTTATCGATTTTGGGATGATCAAAATCGGAAGATCATTAGAAGTCGGAATGTGACTTTTAATGAGTGTGCTATGTACAAGGATGGGTCAAGTGCAGAACCTGAAGTTACAGAACAGGAACCGAAGAAGTCTGAGTTTGTTAACTTAGATGATCTTTCTGAAAGTACAGTGCAGAAAGAGAAACAATTCGTGGAGGTGGAGCTTAATGAACAGTGTTCACTCACGGATGAATGTGATGACAGAGAATCTTCAAGAAACTTACAGCACCGGGAAGAGTCTTATTCTTTAGCAAGAGGCAAAGAGAAACGTGATCGAAAAGCAACAAAGAGGTATGGCTTTGAGGATATGATTTCTTTTGCTCGAGCAGCTAGTAGTGGAGATCCATCGTCTGTTCAGAATGGTACGCTGAAAGAGGTAGAGTCACTACGGAATGGTAAAGCTTGGGAATCGGCAGAATTACTCAAGAGAAAGAAGGCTAAAGGGTGCAGATGGGTCTACAAGAAGAAAGAGTCATCGGAGAAAGCTGTACGGTCGACGGGACAGATAGGGAGGCATGGTGTTATGTCTAAATCAGGTCCTATGCTCAAGTTCAAGAGACGCTTGGACTTGAGGGACACTTGTGGAGTGTGATTGCCCTTGGGGGCTGAGGCGGAGACATCCGGAGGAGACACGTTTTGGTAGACTTGATGGGATTCAAGTCAAGGTGGAGATTGTTAGGTGTGACTTGCCACCCATCACACGTGGGCCCCACTAGTTCTCTACTCCTTTTGGGTTTATGAGACTTTTGTCCAAGTTTGTTTTGGAGTCATTCTCCTATGTATAATTGGACTCTTTGTTTGACTTATAGTAGAAGTCTTAAACCAACATGTAAAAGGAGAGTTAAGCTTCTATATAAGAAACAAAGCACAAGGTAAATGTGTGTGTGCCAAAAACGTGAAGCACCAAAGGGAGGAGAAAATAGAGAGAATTTGAGAGAAGGAGGTACAAGGGCAGCAAGGGTGTTTTCTTCTTGGTGGTTTTTTGAAGAGCCAAAAACAAGTGATTAGAAGAAAAAGGGTGCTGCAGAGTGAGAGAAGAAAATAGAGATCAGCCGCCATCTGTTCTAACAGAAGAAGAGTTTGTACATCTGTCTTTTGTATTTTTTTTTAGGAATAATCTTTCTTGTGTGATAGTGAGATTTGGGTGTATTAGGGCTTTGGGATCTGAGTGATTTTTTCTCTACTATTTTTGTACTCCATCTTTTGATAGTGAATTTTCTCCGGGTCGTCTTCGCCAGTGGATGTAGGCTTGTTAAGCCGAACCACTTAAATCTTTGTGTCGTGTGTGATTGCTTATCTTTGTTATTCCGCATTCTTCTTATTTTTCGCATCTCACGGGTCTAGAGAAATAGGATTAATTTCCTAACAGAAAGCCCCATGTAGAGTTTCAAGAACTTGGTGCATCTGAGGTAGAATAGGAGCACCAAAACAAAAGTGACAACAGCCACAAACACAAGGGAGTTCAAAAGGTCACCTAAGAATTTGACATACCAAAACAATTAATTAGGAAACTGACAGAAAATGACTAGAAACATAGTGCATTGTACCACCACATCATTGAATTTTCTGAGGTCTTGAAGTCTTCGTTCTTATAGTTGGAAAATGTCTGGTCACTTGCTTCTGGCTTTAAATGCCCATCTAAAGATTTCACATATGCATGTATCTACCCCCACAAGGCCACATTGAATCTGTCGTAACATTAATTAGATGCCTATGTAGAAGTAAAATGCAAGTAGCTGGTGCATGAATGAAATCCTAGACCAAATATTTTTTGGGAGTCAATTTAGAAATTATATTTTTGGTCCATGGAGTGGGACTAAATCCTGAGCCAACCATGTAAGATGCTTTTGCCAACAAGATTGTACTATGAGAGCTTTGGTAAATATCAACATATCTGTGGACTTTCTAGTTTCTACATGGAATTTTGCCCTTGAGAACTATATATTCTAATCACAATTCAGACTTATCTTTGAACAAGTTGCCATGTGTTGGATCATGCAACCAGTCAACCACCATCATTTGATCGGCAACAACATCATTATCCCAGTTGAAAATCAGAACAGATGGGACAAGCGTGTTATTATAATCCAATTGAATTGTACATATTCATGCCTATAACCCAAATTGACATTATCCCAGAAAAACAAGACCGTTTTACAAGAAATTACAGCCAATTTTGCTCAAGAACTTTGCCTATAGGCGCACATTTGATATACAATACACACATTTACATCAATGACATTCATAACATAACTAGGAGGAAAAGGCATGACAAGAAAATGCTAAAATCAAAACCATGCAGGCTCCTTCCAGCGAGAATTCTGCAATGATCTTGATGATCCGTCAAAGAAATCCAAGATATAATTCTGCAGATCATCAGCAGTGTACTTGATGTACTTGTCACCAATGCTGGAAGAGTTTCTCCCTGTAAAATTCCTATATGCATGGACTACTTTCTGCGAAGTCGAAATTTGTAATTCTTCTCGGAGCTGAGAATCTGGGATAGACCACCCTGTCTGGCTCTTGTATACCTCCTCAAAGGCAATGCAGAAACCCCTGCACTTTTCATTGAGACTCGCCTTTGAAGCAGAACCATCATCCCTAAGCAAAGAAAGGACCAAACTCCACGTCGCCCTCTGGTAGCTTGTTGCGTGCTGCTGGAATTTAACAATATGCTTTCGGATCCAATCATCTCCAAAGAAAAGCCTGAGTTCAGAGCCCTTAACCTTTTCCACCATGTAGTGGAAGTTGTTCATTAGAAAAATATGTTGCAGAGCAGCATCCTTGTATAGCTTGGATTTGCAATCAAGGTTGAATTCTAGGGTAGATGTGATTGATCGAAGGCGGCAAGCCAAGTGACCATATGTTAAAGAAGAAGAGATGTGCCCGTTCTCCGGCGGATTTGAATCGGCTGTGTCGTGGTCCTTGAGAAGCACATTAAGGGCATTGCAGTATATGGTAAGGGTCGAGATATGATTCATTACATACTTGGTGAGAGGGTGTATTGCTCCTTTAGGAAAAGGGCTGGTTGATCCATTAGCTGCAATGGCATTTCCAAATGCCATAAATGTTGCTCTCGCAGTATCAGCCAATCCCCTATGAAGCTCGTGGAACTCAATCCTAACCCAAGCACCAGCCTCTTCCGAGAATAAAGTATCTATATACAGAAGATTATCTGCCACAACCTCATACATGTCAAGCAAGCAAAACAGCTTTTCTGGTCCATGGGTTTCCATAGCTATGGCCTCACCAAAACTCAGAAGGGGTAACAATGATACCTTTGATATGTCGGCAAAGCATAATGGACTAACAAATCCAAAATCTCCCGAAATCTGGTCGCAGAGCCGTTTTTCACTTGCAAGATACCGGATGATGATTTTCATAGCACGAACCCAGTTTTTGATCTTGGAGCTCAAGCTATCCCACTGCATTTTTAGCACATCCTCAATGCTTAACTTTTCCACTTTTAGAATGATCAAGTACTCCTCTAATGCATCTCTCCTGGCGCTTATGAAAGCCTGGCAGAACTCCTGATGGTAATTCGAAGCAAACATGATATCTGCTATGGACTTAAGATGGGGAATTACATGTGGATCGACCAAGTCTAGAATATATTCCTCAGATTCACTGCCACAAAAATTTCTTTGGGATTCTTCTTCAAATGCTATGTCCTCAACTGAAACAAAGGATTCATCATACACAACATCCCTTCGCCAAGAGCGAAAAGACATGTATTCGGGCTCAAAGTATTGCTTGTGCTTAACAAGAATGTGGATTAGCTCTTCCTCAAGCTTCGACATTGCTATCTGCAAAAGGCTTTCGGCCCGGTTAACAAGTTCCTTATGCTTCCTATCTTCATTAGCAGACAAACTTCGAAAACCTTCTACCAATGTTTGAATGTCA
Source organism: Corylus avellana (assembly GCF_901000735.1). Lineage (NCBI taxonomy): Eukaryota > Viridiplantae > Streptophyta > Magnoliopsida > Fagales > Betulaceae > Corylus > Corylus avellana. The sequence goes on along the minus strand of NC_081541.1, from coordinate 36,537,652 downwards.
TGAACAGATTTCAAATACTGAGAAGCCTCCAAGGGTCCACAGTCCCATATAAACGATTGTCTTGACTCCCAACCCATGATCTTCTCCTCAGAACATCTGAACTGCTCCTCGACCTCTCGGAATCCCGGACCCCTGCTTTCAGTGGTGATTATATTCATGGAAGACAAGTGGCTGTCAAGCTGTGAGAGGATTTTTCTCAAATCATCATTAAGGATTTTACTAGACCCTAACGCCTTCACTAAGTGCTGAGTTGCAGCAATCACATGTTGATCTCCTTCACAGAGATGAAGTACAGAGCTAAAATCCCCCATACAAACAAAGACAAAGTAGCAGAAGAACTAGAACCTCCTACCCTCTTGAACTGAAAGGAGCTGGAATCACTTCTTTACAAATTCCAACTCATTCATACAGGCAACAGAAAAAGGCATGTATGTGTTCAATTAAGCTAAAACCTCCACTCAAAGCTTTCCCAGTTGGTAAGAATAAATCAGGTTCCAGCTATTTCAGATTACAAAGCCAAAAGAGAAATCAGAAATCTCACACAGCAGTTGTGATCTTCTACAAAAAGGAATTGGATGATCAAAGGCTCCAGAAAGGAAGCAGTACAGCAGTTCTGGCTTAAACAGCACCCAAAATTTAAGAAAATTTAGAGACAAAAGCATGGACAGTTGATGATGCAATACACAAAAGAGAAGGCATAAATTCAACTAAAACTTTGAGCTCCCTAGTAAAGAATAATCACAAACTTACAAGATAAATTCGCAGAGAACAACAAAAGGAAATCAAACTTGAGATTTGAATTCTGAGCAAGAACAGCTGCAGATCATATAGTAGACAACGAAAGCAACAAGATTTGAAACAAAACAAAAAGACATGAAACTAAACGCGTTTTCTTGTGGCAGAGGTTGTTTCTTTCTTCTCTTTTTTCCTCAGAAAATGAAAGAAAGAGTAAGAAAATATGGGTTAGGACACAAAAGACAAGATTGTGAGATTGACAAAAGGAAAATCAAAGGGTTGAAAACTTGGAGGGAAAATGAAGCTGAAGTTTCGTGGGGGTTAGAATTTGGAAAGTCTTGTGGGTTAAGCCCTTCTCTGCAACTTCTACCACCAGATTATCAAAGGGCCTGCCTTTGACTTTTGACTCCTTGACCAATCGTAGGATGACGTGTCACTGTACGGCCTGGTTGGTGAAGATGGTTATCTCAGCCAAAAACTCCATGATTGTAAATGTATTCTAGTTTTTGTCCAGGAAATATTCTTTGACACAAACAAAAAAAAACATCTACATAGACTATAGCAGTACATACTTTGTACACAAAATATGTAAAGAACAAAAAAAAAAAACAGAACATGCTTGTAAATATTCTTGTATCAAAGTTATCCTCAGATCAATATGTCAGGTCAAGCCAAATATTTTACTGCTTAGAATTCACATTCACTAATATTTTTCAACGATTATCGAGTGAAATTTTAAGTTTTTCTCCAAACGGGTATTAAAAAAATATGTGATTATTACATGCATTTAGACATATATCAGTTTAATATAGCCGGGAATTTGATTAGGAAGAAAAGCTCAAAACTTGTAGATGTTTGTTAATTGTTATAAAAGATTAGTCAACTTGTAATTCAATTAGGTGGCCGGCTGAGGTACCTTCCCGGACTGATCTTGTCTAGACTCTAGAGAAAGGGTTGAAGTTTGTTAAACACATGAGGTCATCTTGAGATTGAATGGTGGGTTGAATGTAATTAATATGCATCTGGTTTTTCATTTGGATTCCAGAAAGGTGAGATGAAGGGCAATGCATGGACCGGGACCTAAGCAATCATTGGACATTCTTTATGTTGTTAATTGAACCATTCAAACCGGAAAAAGTAATACCCACAAAGAGCTTATTCCAAAAAAACAAGTTAGCCAGGCCACATAAGTTTACCTTCTCTCTGAAACTGTTATCTATAGGCAAAAACATGGTAACAACTATATATAGAGATTCAGTGTAAAAGAGATGGGAAAGCCAGGAGGGGAAAGTTCGTACCTGATGAATTTTACTAAAAATGTAATATCTAGAGTTTCAAATCTCGGATTGGAACAAGCTTTGCGAAAAGTTAACTCAAATATCTACAAAGTCATGTTTCACGAGAGTTTCTTAATTCCGATGTATACTAAGTCAAACGAGCTGTCTAAAAGAAGTCTCAAAAGCCACTGTTTGCTATCCTGT
>NC_081541.1:36503099-36535336 GCF_901000735.1 Corylus avellana | reverse complement strand
AATTGAGATTTTGTGCATTCCATTGCAAGGTCATGCTCTACCACAAACTCAAGAATATCTTCTGCGACATAATTTTCATTTGCTATACATTACTAAGTCTTCCCAAGTCCGAAGCACAAGTAGAACCAGGGAAAAGACTCATCTCTGCTACAAAGAAGTTCATCCGCTATACAATTTCATTGCACAAACAATTTAGTTAATTAAGGATTATCATCTCGAAAACACATATTTGTTGTGACCTGACACAAATAATGCTTAATAGTGCTACTGTTATTTACTTTCATTGACACACAGGCCTATCAAGCAGCAATGATCGGAATACCAAAAAAGGAAAAAGAGTGCTCGAAATTAATTAGTTCATATATTTAATATATGTCTGAGGTCAAGATTTCAATATATACAATCATGCTCAAAGAGAGAAGTAAAATTCTAAGCAGGCGAAAGCATGGATGATATTATATCTTCTCTAAGGTAGAATTGCAAATAATATTATATGAAAAAGGTTGTATTTAAATAAAACAAAGGGAAAAACCTCCATAATCCTTATTCTTTGACTCAAAATTCTTGTCTGGCTGAACAGATAAAACACCAGGTACACCTGCACCATATGGAAGCATTAAATACATCAATATCACAAACATAGGAGGATAAATTACTATTGAATTTTGATCCAATAGTAATTTTAAAAGTCACATCAGTTTTGGGATGACAGAAGAAGAACATGAGGGTGACATTTAGAATTACTCATGTAGCAAATAAAGAGAGTAAACACAAATACTAACCAGCTAGTTCCTGTGCACATTCGTCGTCAAGTTCACAACAGAATCCAAAGTTTGACTGCCAAGAAACATGATATATACACATTTGTGCATCCTTCTCACTAAAAAAATTATTACTCCAATTTCAGGGTGAAGAGAACAAAATGATGCTCTGATGGAAATGGCACAATCAAATAGAACAGGGGAAAAACAAGAACCTCAAACGTTGTTTACTTACTTCCCCAAAACCTTGGTCAGTGTTTGACCATAATAATCGACCATTTGAGCCTTTGTAACAACTCCAACGCCCGGCATGGCCATTCGGACAAGCCAGTGTTTGGTATTCCCCAAAGGAAACAACACAGTACTTCCAATTTGTGAGCTTGATAGAATACTTGATTGAATGATTGAAGAACCAAATGTATTTTTAACAGAACTATAATCTGGGTCAGGCCTAACCGATAAAACCCCCGGTAAGCCTACAAGACACTCACTGAACATTAATGGTAATAATAAATTAACAACACTTCTCACAATTTCAATTTCTCACCAACACAAAATCTAAAGCATCAATAAGATACAGAATTGAAGCACAGTCAGATGATTCGGTCTACTGCAAACTAGAATCCAATCAAAGAAAGTGAAAAAGACTAGAAACTTACCGGCGAGCTCGCGGGAAGTTTCTTCATCAATGTCACAGCAAAAGCCGAACTGGGTATCCCAAGAAGCATCATATATACACATCTGAGCATCCTTCTCACTGTTCAAAACCACAACCAAAGCAGAACTCAGACCAAAACCAAACACTGTAATGTGACAAGAAATGAAACATACCCACCTGCCCAAAACTCTTTTTAAGGTCTTAACGTAGTAGTCAATAACTTCTGGCTTGGAATTGACGCCTTGTGGAGGAGCCTCCATGAGCACCAGCCAATGGTGGTTGTCACATGGAGTGGAAGACAAAGAAAGGGAACTGGAAGTTAATGTATTTGTTGTTGATGTGGTAGAGAGACATACAAAAGAAATGAAAGAAGAATTAGAAAAAGAGAGATAAAGGTGGTTCCTTTTGTTTGGTGAATTGGAGAATTTGATGTTTATAGTGGGATTTTGGGGTTGGGTTTTGTAAGCTTTGCTTGGAAATATATGGGGTTTTGTGATTGTGGCTGAGGGAGAGAAAATTTCCATAGCTGCTTCAACTTCTTATGCTTTCATGGCAAACTAAGCTCTGTGCTCTTTAGCCCTTTATCTCTTTACTTCTTGTCTCTGATATTTTTGGCGGGTCGGATCAATTCGGGTAGATTGGTTCATCGATTTCGGATTCAATTAGTTATGTACAACCTCCTTTATATATATATATATATAAAGCTTTTTGTACTATTTTGAAAAATAATAAGCATGGAAAAGAATTAAAACTGTTATCTTAATTTAATTCAACCGCACTAAGCATAAATTTATTTGTGACAAATTTGTAAACCATGAAAATTTAATACACGCTTCTTTAATTTTTTATCTTCTTCTATTTTATCTTTTTCTTTTTCGTGGATCAAGTGTAAGTCCGAGTTACATTTTAAATAATTTTTTGCACATTAAAAATATGTAAATTAAGACTCAGGTTTTGAATTTTCTGAGTTGGTTTGTTCAGTGAAGGAAAACCTGTTTGTATTAAAAATTAATTAATTAATTAAAAATAAAAAATAAAAAAATAACTCTGTGTGTGTGTGTGTTTTTTTTTTTTTACATGTCCGCACAAGAGGGGAAGGGAATTCAAATTAGTGACATTTACTTTATGAGATAATCCTCAACCGATTAAGTTATCTTTTGGGGACAAAACTTAATTATGTTAGAACTATTTGAAAGTCAGGAAAGTGAATTTTTGCATCCTAATTGCATTTGCACTTGGCACATTTTCTTAAATACAATAACCAAAGAAAAGTAGGCCCTAGAAGATTTTGGGAGAAACTTTATTTTACCCGCCCAAAGTATCAAAGGTTTTGTAATTATAACTTTAAAGTTTTAATTTTTGTAATGTTAGTATCTCATATTTCAACCCCTTTTAATTTCACTCATACCATTTATGGTTTACCGCTTGGTTGTGGGTCTGGTACCCTAGGTTCAGTTCACCAAGCCCACGACTAGTCTAAACCTATGGCTGACCCACGAGCCAAGGGAAATTTTATTTTTATTTTTATTTTTTTCGTAAAAGAAATTAAAAATAGATATTTTGAGCATTTTGGCGTCATCCATTAAGATTTAATAAAAAATATTAATGGATAACATTAACATAACTTATCGGAATAAACGATTCTAGAAAGTGAGGCTTTGTCTTCTCTCTAGAATTAATCTCTCTCTCCCTCTCTCTGTTTTTCTTCTAGACAACACCAAGAAGAACTTTAAGAGGAGGGAAGATCTAGATTTTCCCTCCTCTCCTTTCATGGTAGCAGTGCTTGGTGTATTCTCTATAGGCTCCTTCGCTCTCCATTTCTGACGGGTTGTTTTAGATCTAGTTTGTATATCTAGATCCAAATCCAGTCTCTTCAACCTTAATCTGATTGTCTTTTTCGGTCAAGGCGTGTCTTCCGAAGGGATGTCTACGATGTCGTGCTCCTCCGCTACTGCTTGTGGGGTTTTTGTTTTTTATTTTGTTTGTCGAGTGAATGATGGAGTAGATCGATGTGGGGGCTTAACTCTCACGGCCGGATTTTTAATTTCTAGTTATTTTTTATTTTTGTTTTTGTATTTGGGCTATCCATGTCCTAGATCTAGTCTGCACGAAGCAGATATATTCCTAAATGTAATTGTACATGAGTTAGAAGAAGCTTGAAATCATTTTTATGACTTTATAATCTTCATAGCTTTTGGCTATGATTTTTCAAAGATATATCCTTTGTGTTGTAAGAGTTTTATGCTCATGAAATTTTATCAATGGAAGTTCCATATTTGGAAAAAAAAAATTAAAAAAAAATATTAATGGACTGGTAGAATTAAAAGGTGCTGAAATATAGGATACCGACATTACAAAAAGTTAAATTTTGACGTTATGATTGTAAAACCGCTGATACTTGGGGGTAAGTGGGTAAGTAATGTTTCAACTAGATTTTGACTATCAAAATCATATGTTACTTTCTTGTCTTGAATTATATTTAAAAATAAAATAAAATAAAAAAATAAAAAACTTTTAAGCAGATAAAAATTATCTAAAATCACCTAAGATGAAAACTATATGCGCTTGAAGATAAAATTAGAACCTCAGACCAAGAGATGGAAGAGTTACATAATCTTACCAAAAAGTATTTAAAACAAAAAAAAAAGGACATAAATATGTGGAGATCACAAATTAAGAAGTTCAACCTACATAAGTATCAAAAGTGAAAAGAAAAGGAGAGAAAAAAAAAAAAAATATATATATATATGGGAGAAAGATTCAATGCAAGGAAATATGATGTAAAATCTGGATTTACTCTTTATAATTTTGCTCTCCCAGAAAGATAAACTTGAACATTCAATTTATCAAAATCTTTAGATTTTGTAATTGCCCTATAATTAATAATGTAAATAAATATATTTGGGTGTTAGTCAATCTTGACGTCTGCTTTAAATCTCTCTCTCCTCTCTCTTTTGTCCAATATATATATATATATGACATATAGGTAACATATATATATATATATATATATATATATATGTTACTCATATACTATCTCTCTCTTTTGTCAATATATATATATATGTTACTCATATGCCTCGAGAGAGTGCAAGGGCAAGTGAAGCCTTATTCATCATTCACATTATTATTATTATTATTCCTAAAGGAAGGCAAATTATGCAAATGTGAAAAGGAACATGTAGGGAAGAGAACAGATTTGTAAAGGAAAAATGAATACTCAAATTTTATTTGCACTAACATTTTTACAAGATTACTCAAGGCACCCCACATATTTACATCATCCACCAAGAAGAAATTTTACATGGGACTTACAATCAAGTGATTAGCTATCCATCACCTAGAAGTGGTGCTTCAACATCATCATCCTCAGAGTCATGACTTGAGGGTGTATCAAGTTTAAGGAAGCAAGCATAACATAATGCAATAACCTGAGGAAATGAAAATGTAGAGTTAATTGAGAGAGAGAGAGAGAGAGAGAGAGATAGTTTAGAGAGAGAGAGAGAGAGAGAAATGCTCACCATACATATGGATGCACAGATTATGCTGAAACCTTTGCAGTTGAATGGAGCACTAGTAGATAGGAACCATGCTGAGATAAAATTTTAACTGGTTAGAAATAAAGATGAAACAATTGCAACATTCACTTAACAAAGATGACTTGGAGAGGGTTGTTTCAAACTGAGAAATCGTTTGGGACTTTGCACTATCTTGTTGGTCAGTTCCTTGATAAACCTTTACCTTACTTCTTAGTTAAGAAGACAGTAGATTCTGTTGGAAATAATTCCACTCTATTAGCCCGCATGATAACATCATGAGCCTTAAGAGTTAAGACCAATATCAGCCCATCAGAAGAATAATGGGCAACAACTCTCAACACTTCTAGGGCAAGTCGAAGTCTCAGGACCTAATCCTAGCCTATAAATAGGCCCTTATACCATGTATAAACCCTAGACTCAATTATTGGATATTGGGCAGACTTTTCTCAAATGAACTAACTTAAGCATCATAGTGAGACCCGTTGGCACCCCACCAGCGAGTTCTCCTAATGAGTTATTGTCTTGAAGGAGCGTAAAGATTAAAGATCAAGAACGCCTCGAAGAAGGCAAAGAACATGCAGATCTCACCAATCGGAGACTATTAGACCAAAAAATGTCCTCGCATATTCCATTTGGAAGCAATTTGGTAAGGTAGATGTGTATTTGCAAGAGAATGGAATGTATATTTTCTGGTTTGTGGATGAATGTTAAAAGGGAAAGTTCAGGAGGAGGAAGGGGCACATCAGGGTAGGGAATTTTCACCTACTGTAGGAAGATAGTCACATGGAACATTAGAGTCTCAATGACCTCTCCAAACAGAGGGAGATTAGAAGTATGGTTACTAGTACAAAAATCCAACCGAAACATGCTTTCATCTTTTGGTTAGCCATAAAAAAATGCATTCTCGATAGGAAAATTGCTGTAATGGGGTTTCAAAGGTGATGTCCAACGTAATTTCTGCAGAAATGGAATAGAAGATAGAGAGAATTTGTTCTTTTTTTGTGTGGCTTCAGCAGGCATGTATGGTGCCAAGTCATGGTGAAGTGTAATGTTGCTGCTCCCCCAACTAGTTGGGCTGATGTGATCTCTATGGTTATTCAACATTGGCAGAAGAAGAAGACTACGTTGGCTTAGTGTTTGGAGCTACCATCTATAACTTGTGGAGGAATCATAATGAAATCAGACATGGAGGGTCTTTCTCTCACTGAGGAGAAACTTGTGCAGAAAATTCATTGGGAGGTGAGAACTCAGGTTGCAGGGAAAGGAAAGTTTCATGGTACAGTTGGTAATGTGGATTTATGCGGTCTTTGGGGCTGTTTTGCTGTAATTTGTAGTTGGTTGAGTTTGTCACTACAGCTGCTTTTTGCAGATTTTTTGTTTTGGTCTTGTGTTACTTTAGCTAATTGCTAAAGTGAGGTTGTATTTGCTCGTTTGTTGGTATAAATTTACTCATTCATCCCAACAAAAAAAAAAAAAAAAAAAGAGATGACTTGGTTCACTCACAAGTCAATGGACTCATTGCAAGTGGTGATAAAAAACTTGCTATTGCTTCCACACCAGCGATAAATCCCTGTGATTTTCCCTGTAAAAAAAGAAATAGAGGATAAGTAATTACTTACATAATAAGTGAAGTAGATTTTTAAAAATGGAAATTCACAAGGCTCCTTGAACTTTCACATGTTTTGAGAAGATTTTTCAAAGTTTAAAAGTTCTCAATTTCACCCCTTAAACTTTTAATTTGATGCAATCTACCGCCATCCATTAAGATTTGGCGTTAAACATACATTAAAATGGATGAAATTACTTTTATACCCTCGAAACTTTTATAAGATTTCAAATTTACCCTTAATTTCACACTAAAAATAAAAAAATAAAAAAAGGGAAAAAGTTGAGGGTATTTTGGTATTTTTCATAGGTTCCGTTAGGATTTAACACCAAATCCTAATGGAGATGGATAAATTGCATCAAATTAGAAGTTTGAGAGGTGAAATTGAGAGTTTTTGAACTTTGGCAGGTCTTCTCAAAAGCATGTAAGTTTAGGAAGCCTTTTGTGAAGTTAACCCCTTTTAAAATGTTTTGTTGACTTTATTTTAACTTTATTTCTACTTTTGTTTTACATGACCTTCCCCTGAAGTTTTCTCATCCAATTCTCAAGTGAATGCAGTAGAAAAATTGGTCTGAACTCACCAATATGCCTAAAGCCCACACATTAGACTCAAAAACTTATCCAGAGCTCAAGCTTAAACAGATTTGCACTAATTACAAAGTGAATTGGCTCAATTGTTTTCCAGTCCAGTTTAATATAATAATTTGAAGAAGTTTAAAACTCAAGTTCTAGAACAATTGTGTCACTTATGGGACAATAACACAATCAAATTTAGCAGGCTATCTCAATTTTTATGAAATCACATAAACCAAAATTCTCTCTTTCAACAGTAAGCATAAGAGAGGCTTTATGGTGGAAATCCTAATTAATGAGGAAAAAAATATGGAGTGCAAGATAATGGATCAAAGGTATTTTTCAAACCTGATTGTTTGAGCTTGATGCTTTTGAAATGATAGCATATGTCTGCATATCAAGAATTTGAGAGCAAAATGGAATGACCATTAGAATTGAATTGTGAAGTGAAGAATCCCATTCAATTAATAAATAAAAATACTGAGACATCCAATACTTACAGAAGGTTTTACAAGAACAACAACAATTTTAAATGAGGAACCCAGGAATGGTACCTGCAGTGTTGCAATGTCACATCATTATGAACACGACTGATTCTAAAAATCCAAAAGGGAAATGGATTCTTAAAAATAAAACCAAAAAAAAAATAGACGATCAATATCACTAACGCTTTCTCTGACCCTTAGATCTTTCTTAAAAAAAATCAATTTCGTTATATGCAAATGAAATACTTATGGGAAACTTCAAAAAACCCCATTGAACTTCCACACATTTCGAAATTGCCCCCTCAAATTTCAAAAACTCTCAATTTAAGATATTGAACGATCAATTTTTTTCATTAAATCTTTTCAAAATTTTCAAAATACCCTTTTTTTTTATTATAAAAAATTGTAAAGATTCAAACGTTTATTTTTTTATTAAAAAAAAAAACATATTTGCAACATTTATTATTTTTTTATATAAAATAAAAAAATAAAAAAAGGTATTTTGGGAATTTTAACAAAATATTATGGAAAATCCTAATGGAATAGAGTAATTGAAAGAAACTGAAAGTTCGATATTCTTAATTGAAATGGTAGTATCAAAACGAGTGGAAGTTGAAGGAGGTTTTGTGAAGGTTTCCCCAAACACTTACTACAGCATAGAAGGTATACTAAATATTTATCTTGTACCAATTTGTTTCCAAAATTTAATACATTCAAAGCTACCCAACTATGTATGTATTAATAAGCCATATATCATTCAAGAACATAGAAATTCTGCCTTCAGGAAACAACCATAACATTCATCAAGTATGTACATACCCATGCAGCCCAAGCAAGGCCATTGAATAATGCCTGCAAAGCAAAAATCAGTATTAGTGTTTTTTTTTTACTTTCTTTGGTGAGGATGAAAAAATTAAGGTGACTTACATAAGCTATGGATGCAAGTAAAGCTGTGCACAATATCACTTTCTCTCCAACCAATGGGTTGAATAGTGGAAGCACCAACATCTGGAAGAGAACCACAAAACCAAATATATTATGGGATGAGAAATTCCCAAAGGATTGTAAAAAAATTCCTATAGGAAAGCACCATGCTCAATATGAAGGTATATGATATAGTTATGAAGGACACAAACTTTTTTTTTTTTGATAACGAGGAATCAAGGCAGGGCCACTTCGTGTACTCACCCCTGTTAGCTAAACCTCAAACCCGTGTAAATTGTCCCCTACACAGGGATCAAGTAATATTCTAGCTTCGCTCATAGGCTGACCCCAAGGAATTGTTTAAAATCTTAAAGAACACATATTTTGACATAGGGATAAGTCACAATCTCCAGTTTTTAGTAAAATCACAATCTTCACTATCAAGGTATATCAAACTACTTAAGTAAACAAATGGAAAACATAAGCTCCATAATAGACTTTACCTGAGAAAAAATTGAACCTGCTTCAACCATCAACAAAATTTCTGCAAATTGATTTTTGTTAAAACCAAAAACAGCCTTCAGATAGTACTGCACAGAGAGTTGCATTAACATTAAGTCATTGAATTAAAAGAAGAAACAGTAATAATATTGTTTCACAAATTATCATGATTCAATTAAATGGATTGGTTGCCACTGTTATCTTATGAGCAGATAAGTTGATTAAGCATTGTCTTGTGCTATACTAAAGATTGAGGAAAGCCTTTGGCTTGATATTCGGATTCCCTCAAAAGTCTTCAGCTGTCACAGCTGTCACACCCTTCCATCTTCTCTATGGTCTAGGCCTAGGGCTTCTTCATCTCTAAGTTTCTCCTCATTTCTCCTTCTATTCCTTCCCCGCTTCCATATTCTTCAACTCTGAACATCTTTGTCTGTATATTTTAAGCATTAGGATTACTATCAATCATCGGAGTAACCACCTTAAACAAATCCTACTCCAACAAGGTACGCTAAATTGTTTCATGGACATATTTGTCTCCCTTTTTGCCAGTCAGATTTTGGCCAATTATAGAGTAGTAGCAACAAAAATAACTTTACCAATAACCCTTCTGTTGCATACTTGTCTGTTTTCAGATTATTTGTCTTAAAGGTTCTGACTGAAATGACTTTGAAAACTAAGAAATAATACTTTTGTTCCTAAAAAAAACAGAGGATGTGTTTTGCATAAATTAAAATGCTGTAAATTTCTTACTGTGAAAAGAATAAATCCCCTATTCCATGCAAAGGGAGCATATCTGAGTTTTACTTGACTTCTACTCAGGAAGGTTTATTAATAATAATTCAAATGATAAGGTTATTCAGATTAAATCATAAATTAATAGGGCACATACCATTAAGACACCTGTAATGCCAGACATTCCCAACTCATAGAAGAAGGAAACAAGAGAAATGCCCCTTAGTGTCGGACTGTAAAAGAAAAAAGAAGCTCTTAAAGCCAAAGAGAATGTCCCAATATAATGTTTTGCATTTAACATAGATTGCCACAAAAAGACAGGATGAGAACATTTTAAGCCGTCTCATTTGCAGAAAGAACTACCTGCTAATAACAATTGTTACAGCATCTTTCATTGATTTGTATCGGTTATGGAGAACCTTAATTATCTTAGACAAGCAAGCTGAGTCTTGGTCCCTCTGGGGAGCCAATGTAACTGTCTCAACCAAAAAGAATTGCATGTAAATTGGACAAAAAATCAAGAGCGCGATTGAAACCTGAAACAAAAAGATTTGATTGGTAAAATGATCAACAAGAGAAAAAAGATGGCAGAATTAAGATGTTATGGATAATGCTGAAGTTACACCGCTGCATACCGGAAAAATGTACTTTTCGGGAAGAAAAAGCGCGAGTAGATTTCCCAAGACGTGCGAAGCAGAAGAAATACCTGTAATCCAACTAAAAGCTGCAGCCCTCTTACTGATATCAACAACATCTGCCTGCCAGAGGAAGGGAAAATGTGACCCCAAATATTCACTCTTGCTGAGTTTTTCAATCACTAAGGAAATACTCTTACCGCATAAGCAACAGCAATGCAGAAAATACTCCCTTGACTTAAAATGTATGATATTGTACGAAGAACATAGTAAGCATATACAAATCCCTTAGACTGATTCCAGACAAGTATAGCTGAAACAAGAAACACAGCTAACCAATATCATTAGCATGAAGCAAAGGCATGCTTTAAATAAATCATTTATGCCTCTTGATGCACATGGTTCATAAAAAGAGGGACATCCTGTGTCTGCAAAAGACACTTTTGATAACTAAAATTGCCAAAGGTTGAATTTCTTCCATGAATTTTAAGCAAATTCAAATTTATCCCTAAACAATTTTCATTTTTTATGACAGGGAACCACCTAAGGGAGGGCCCTTCGTATACCCGTCCCTGAAGGATAAATTCCGGACTCGTGTGATACACCCCCACCACAAGGATCGATTAAATCTAGCTTCCACTAGAGGTGTGGCCCCAAAAAGTTATTTACACCCAAGAGAATTCGAACTTTAGACAATTCTAAAGCCTTCACCACCAACCCCTTAGGGTCCGTTTGAAATTGCGATTTTAATATGTGTGATTTTAAAATTTGCGTTTTTAAAAATTATATTTTTAAAATCGCTATTTTTTTAAATCATAAAGCTGTTTGGTAAAATATGTTAAAAAATATTTTTTTTATCAAATATTTGTTATTCGAAATCATGATTTTGGTTTAAATTCACGCTTTTTCAAATGCGCACCACATAACCTGCATATAGAAATCGCAAATTTCTTTATCCAATTTTAGATTAAGTGTTTTTTAAATCGCAATGTCAAACACCTTACGTTTTGCGATATCTTTTAAAAACGCAAATTATTCTTGCGAAATCGCAATCTCAAATGCACCTTTAGCATTCTTTATCCCTAAACAATTTAGGTTACAAAAATCTAATCCATTAGCATTATAATGTCATTCTTTTTACTAACATGACATGAGAAAGGACATGCGACATACCATGTCAAAAGTTTCCCACGCCATAATTGTTTTTATTACACACGCACACACCCAAAAAAAAAAAAAACTCACTCTAAAGAGAAAAGAAAATGTTGCTCTCTTCTCCCCCCCAAACCCCACCCTCTCCTCCAACCAATTTGGCAAAAATGTGTCCCTCAAATCATACAACTACATATATTTTTTTTTTGATATGTCCACACAAGAGAGGGAGAGAGATTCGAACTAGTGACCTCCGCTTCATAAGTCGTGATCCCCAACTGATTGAGCTACCTCTTGGGGACAACTCAACCAAATTTTGAAAACAAATAAATGTATTTCAACAAAAAGAACACTTAGATAAGGACATGGTTGTCACACAAGATATAGATAGACATATATTTGGGATTTCTTTTCAATAATTCTCAAATTTAGACAATTTTTTATTCTTTTTTTTATTTTTAATATTTAACTTGCAATATAATGAAAAATGTGGAAAGAAAACATACCAAAAGGGAATATGGAAGTAGATATAGTGAGAAGGAGCATTGGCTTACGCCCATACTCATCTGCAAGCTGACCTAAAAGTGGAAGTACCACCATCTTGAAAACTCCAACAATCTGCAAATAAAAATGTTTACTTAATCTCAATTTATAAACAAATTTCAATCAGAAAATTCTTCTTATTTTCCCAATCTTCACAATTTCTTCACAAGAAATAGTGCTTTACGGATAGGACTAAATTACACATGGTGTATAACACTTTTTGTTACTACCCGTTTGGATTTGCGATTCTAAAAAGTGTAATTTTAAAATGTGCGAATTGGAAATGTAATTTTTAAAAACAAAGTTGAGCGGTTGATTTAAAATCACATTTTTTGTCTATAAAATTGTAATACCAAACGCCCTAAGTAAAATTTTGTTTTAAAATTAAAAAAAAAAAAAAAAAGAGAAAATCAATCAAATTTAATATAACATAATCCCAAACCCGCCTTAAAAGGAATACCCATGTTTGGTATGCAGAATAGCCTCCTAGAATAAAATGGATATTCCATAGTCCATTGTTTGGTTGCACACTAGGCTTTGGAATAGCCATTCCTCATTGCTCTAAAAAATGAGAGGAATAAAACAAGTTTTCCAAAAAAAATTCATGATTTTTTTTTTTCTTCTATAAACCTAAAATTAATTTTTTTTTAACAAAAAAAAAAAACTTCAAAAATACTTTATAGGTGGCCGGCACCCATTATATTCTAAATCCATTTATTCCTAGCTGTAACTACTCTTATGCCTAAAGGAATGGCGATTATGTGTAACCAACGTGACCTAAATTACATGCCAATAAGCTAAGCAAATCATAACAAGAAGAGGCAAATTGAATTTAGCATAAAGAGAGGAGAAAGAGGAAAGGACGAGGTGGGGAACCCTAGCCACTTTTTAGTGTACCCAATTACTTTCTGCCTCATATTTCATAACTTTACCAAGTGACCCAATCTAAAGATCAAAGTAACAATAATTAGGACCAACGCCCAATTATACAAGATTTGAACAATGTCACTTCCAAGGAACAATTAGCTACTCCTGAAATCCAATCAATCATCATCAGAATATTCAGGATTTTTTATTATTGTACTCAAAATTGACTGTTGGCCAAACCCAATATTATCAAGTAACATCTTTCTTTCCTAAATCATAATTACCAATTACCTTAAACCATAAGACATTTAGGTAACCTAGCTATCTCAATTGTGTAGCCTATAATCCCACTTACCCTTTATTTTTAAAATAATAATAATAATAATAATAATAATAATAATAATAATACATATATATATATATAAAAAATAGGTTACATAATTTTATATTAATTTCTTTAAGAGACGTCTATAAGAGGGGAGAAGGGCTGATTTATTTACTTGGAAATGGACAAATTAATAATTTGTACCAGCCAAACCGGTTTATAGAATGGATAATAAATTTATTTATGTAGAAAAACCCAGGTGAAATCATTTTGCACACTTCCTGCTTCTCATAAAATATTATTCAATCCCAATAACAATAATAATAATAATAATTATCCAAAGGAAAAGTAGAAGAAGTGTATATTTAACTTATGGCCCATTTTCATCATATTGCATTATCCGAGGCACTAACTCGCATGTTGAATTTGGGATTACGTCGAAATGTGGATATAAAACAATATAAAAATATGCTAATCCAAGACACTAATTAGTATTTTAAATTTGAGTCGTATCTATATAAAAATTTTATGAGCCATTTTCATTTAATCCCTCCTTTCTCGCATTGAATTAAAAAAATAAAAAATAAATAAAAATTCTCTCTAACCATTTAACCTCTTAAAGTAAAAGTAAAAGTAAAAGTAAAAGCTGATCTTGACAGTTTTTGGGAAGAAATTAACATCACATCCCATCTCAAATTGCTTAAAATAACAGAGAAATCCAAATGCAGCAATCATGATGACTTCCCGGAAAATGATTGTAAAACATGCGGGACCTTTTTTTTCTTTTTAGGCCATATAGTTTGCTGGGAGCGTTTGGTCTCTAAGAAAACGCTTGCAAATTGCAGAGAAAAGTTCAGAAATCTTTCATTCTATGAGCATAAAACGAAAAATGACAAAAAAAAAATTACAAACTGCCAATGTGGAAAAGAGAAAAGACAGACACTACTCCTATGATCATCTCCAGAGCCATGTCAACCAAATCAAACCCAGAATTCTAAGACCAGAACATGTTTGATTCCCGAGAAAACGAAGAAAAGAAAACAAAGGAAAATCGAAGATCTTTAATCGAATGAGGGTGTGTGCGAATTGAACTTTTCTTTGTAAAAACAAAACTCTGTTTCTTTGCATATAAACCTCTGGAAGAACTAAACGACATTTTCAAACCCCTTTTACAGCTCAGCTTCTTGGTTTATCTAAAACGACACCAACAAGATAACGGCAAATTCAACAACCTCGTAAGGGGCTTTTTCCAACAGAGCTGAGTCATTTTCTTGGTCAAATTTCTCGAAAACCAAACAAAAAACACGAAAACAGAGAAAAGAAAAAATCAAGAACGTGTTACCGTTTGTTGAAGACCGCTAATATAAATAGCTTCGGTGCAGGTTGACTCTTGGGGACAGAGGGCGGCGGTAATGACGTCAACAAGAACGGAAACCGTCATTTCCTCGGCGATCCAATGGACGCAGAGTGCAAGTAGCAAGTGAAGCATAGGCTTCAGCTCGCCGACTCCGGAACTCTTCCGCGCCATGTCACTAAAACGACCTTGTCGTTTTGCAAATAACTTGTGGAACATCCTAAATAATTATAGTCGAATGTTTATATATATTTCACAAAAGAGTGGAACTGGGAAATCTGGTTGGAAGGAGGAGAACTGGTAGGTGAAGAGTTGGAATGGTAATTTGAAATTGACCGGTCGTTGGCTGCAACTCCATCTGTAGTTGGAAAAAGGTGAAGAGGCTGTGGCGGCGTGGGAGTGCACGTGTTGGTGTGTGCTGGGCGTGTGGCATTGCCTTGTTTGCTTGTGGATGTTTGAATTGTGCTGGTGTTATCCTACTCTTTTTAGCTTTACATCGTGGAATTTTTTTTTTTTTTTTTTTTTTTTAATGGAGGGCTATTGTTGTGACTTTTTGTTATAAATTTCTTTACAAATTCAGATGATGGTCCATATTTGTTGAAATAATTAAAAAATTCTAGTTTGCCAAGTCGTGAATTCAACACGAATATGACACGTAATTTTAGGGTTAGAGTTTAAGTTAAATGAGTTCGGGTCATCGGGCCGTGTCAACCTGCTGGTTCAAGGTTGACACGTTTGACCAGTATATATATATATATATATATATATATATATATATATATATGTGTGTGTGTGTGTGTTTATTTTTATCTCAGATTTGTTCTAAGAAATGAATGGGTTTTCTTTAAACTTGTTCACGTGTCGGATTGGAACTTATTAATATCTAAATTAAACGTGTTTACGGGTCGTGTCGCGTCAACCCGACATGACACGTTTATTTAAACGGGCTACATATGTCGTGTCGCGTTATTTGTTAAGAAAACGTGTTGTGTTTGGGTTAGCATAAACGGGTTGACACGAACCTGACACGCCAACCCATTTTGAGAGCCCTATCTTTTAGCTTACACCGTAGAGTTTTACTTTCTTTTTTTAAAAAAAAAAAATTAATGGAGGGCTATTGTTGTGACTTTTTGTTATAAGTTTGTTTACAAATTGAGATGATGGTCCATATTTGTTGAAATAATTAAAAAAATTATAGTTTGCCAAGTAAGTTTATAAATGGAGAAATGATATTTAGTAAATTCTCGTATTAATGCTGATGTGGCAATAAAAATCAGTCATTAATTTTTGTTTGTTTGTTGTAAGCTCTCATTGATTCAATGGTTGATTTTTATTGTCACATCACCATAGTTGTATAGCAGTAATATAGAGTAATTATAAAAGTCATTCTTATGTTCCTCTCGTCTCACTCTAAGAATGAGGTGGCTTTTAAAATCAGCATTTAATCAAAATTTAATAATGATCAATCATAAGGCCAATTGTAATTTTAAAAGCCACATCATTCTTGGAGTGACACAAGAAGGACACAAGGTAGAGTAACTTCTAGCATTACTAGAGTCTACCACAAGTGACATTAGGTACCATCTTTTTATTTTCCTAAAATCTTCTTAAAGTTTATGTGACTTTCAAAATTACCATTAAATCAAAATTCAAGTATGATTCATCTAAACTTTAATGATGATTTTAGAAGGCACATCAACTTTAAGAGGATTTTATGAGGATAAAAAGATGGTACCTAACATTACTCGTTTACTAAATAGCACTTCTCTTGTAAATAACTTTATAATAACTAGAAATGATTGGTGTCAATATTTTTCTCATCTCATATTACAAAATCAACTTTTGGCAAACGAAAATCTTACAAATCAATTATTAGATTTGAGGACTTATGTGAACCCTACATAAGTCAATGGTGGACCCTACAAATCTAATGTTTGATCTAATTTGTAATCAAATATATAAAAAATATGAACACATTATTGACACAAATTATTTCTCTATAATAAAAGATGTAGTATACTAGTATTTGTCTTTGCCATCATTTAGTTGATTTTTTTTTTTTTTTTTTTTTTTTTTGAGTTTTAAAAAGTGATTGAAAACTCTATAAGGTAAGCAACAACAGTAATTCTAGCTACTATATTTAATCATATAATTGTCTGACACTACAATTTACAAATTGAATTATTGGATTTTTTTATTATTATTTAACAATGATTAATTTAATAGTTGGATGGAAATGTGATATCAGCCTTGTTAAAATGAATATTAAATAAATTTATAATTTCTAGCATTTTTCAAGAAAAAAACATTAGCAGGTCCATTGATGTGTTTTCAGATCGAACAAAATATATTGTTATGTTATGTCAGCATCAATAATATTGTAACACGTACCCTGTAATATAAAAAGTATAATATATAAAATGCAAATATAGAAAATTGTCAGAAAATAACATTTATCTTACAATTATTACACTTTTTAAAAAAAAAACCAATAACAAATTTAAAAATTGAATTAAACTGTCATATTAATATTGTAAAATAAATATAAAAAATATATATATAATTTCTAACCTTACGCGTAAAATATAAAACACATGATTTTTCGTACGTATCTCCACGCATTGAGAACATCCTCGCCTCTGAGCTCTCTACAGACTCTACCAACCAAGACACCATGTCTGTGTGAGAGAGAGAGAAAGAGGGATTTTTTTTTTTTGTTTTTTTTCCTTTTCTTTACGTGTCCACACAAGAGATTAAAAGGAGTGAGGATTCGAATTAATAACTTCTATTTTATAAGCTGTGAGATCTAGCCAATTGAATTACTCTTGAGGACTTTAAAAGAAAAGTTAAGGTATTTTTCTTTTAAAATTTATTCATTTTTCAACCATCTTATAGCCATCTCTATAGTAAATGAATAAATCAAACAATGAATTTGTTTGGAGTCATAAAGGTATAAACTTAGTAGTTGATCAATTAAATTTGTAGGATGAGGAAAGAAAAATATTGACTTGAATCATTTCTCTGAATTTTACTAAAAAGGGGAAAATTCACTTTACCACCCCAAAATTTGAGATATTTTTCAATTTGAACCAAAATGTTTAAAAATTTGTAATGTACTCCCTTAATGTTTCAAAAATTTGCAATTAACACTCTCCATTACTAATTGCCATCTAAGTAGACGAAAATGACATCACGTGTGTCTCATGTGGGATTTTTATGCTGCATCTTCCAATTTTGCATCCAATTTAGTTAGTGAAATGACGTAATTGCCCCTCATTAAAACTCAACGCCTGTTTTGATTTTTTTCTCGTCAATCCCTTATGAACCCCTTTTGGGTGTCATGTGGGTGTTGGAGCGAAAAAGAAAAGGAGCAGATGCGAGACATCTGCTCTTATGCCGGCAATTTTCGTGTACTTGGACTGTAATTAGTAACGTATGGTGTTAATTGAAATTTTTTGAAACATTAGGATGGTACATTGCAAATTTTTAAACATTAATGTTCAAATTGAAAAATACCTCAAATTTCAGGTGTGTAAAGTGAATTTTCCCCCTAAAAAAAAATGTGATTGAGGTAAAAAAAACACTACCTTAATTTGAAGAAAACTGTCTTTTTATTTTTTATTTTTTCCACCCCCTTCAAGTAGGTTGAAATAGTCGATTTAAGTTTTTTTTTTTTTTTTTTTTTTTTTTTTTTTTTTGGACTATTGCAAAGCGTAGGGACATGGTTAAGAGGGGTCAAACGTTCTAATTTATAATCTATAATTTATAATTTATGAGTAAAGGTTTTTGTGCTTTGAATAATTAAATCTTTTGGCACGTATGAATAAATTACTACATTGCCTGTTTGTCACCTTCTTCTTTATATTACCATCATTTTTTATTTTTTATTTTTGGCATTTTAACTATTGGACTAGGGTAGGGTGTTTTTCAAATGAATCTAAAAGTTAATAAAGAATTTAAGATTAAGCATGCCAGATAAACTCAACTCAAGTTCAATTTATTTATTAAATGAATGAAGAACAAAACTTGGTTTATTGGATGAGCTAGCTAGCTCAACTTTTATAAGCTCAAATTTGCTCAAAGAAATTCGTATAACTTTATTATTTGGGGAAACTTCACTTTGGCCCCAGGAACTTTCACTCGATTTTATAACCCCCCGAACTTCCAAATCTCTCATTTTGGATCCCTAAACTTTTAATTATTGTCAATGTGAACCTTTCGTCAGATTTTAAACATTACATAACGTTTATACCCCTGACTTTTGTATAAAATTCTAACTTTCAAAACGTTTTTTTTTATTTTTTATTTTAAAAAAATGAAAATCAAGGACATTTTGGTCTTTTTTTTTTTATATTTTTAACGGCTAAAATTAACGAAGGGTTCTAATTGAAAGTAATTGAAAATTCAGGAGTTCAAAATGAGAGATTTGAAAGTTCAGGAGAATTTGTAAAATCGAGTGGAAGTTCAGGGGGTCAAAGTGAAGTTTTCCCTTATTATTTTGAGGAAATTTCATTTACCCCTTCAATATATTACATGTTTCTTAATGTCATTGTCAAATTACCAAAAGTTGTAATGTGAATATTCAATTTTTCAACTTGAAATAGCTGCATAAATTAACATTAGGAGTGACAAAATAAATTATATAGAAAACTTTACTTAAGGTCCCTGAACTATCACATGTTTTAAGAAGACCTTTCCAAATTTCAAAAACTCTCAATTTTACCAATGAACTTTCAATTTGATACAATGTACCCCCTTTGACAATTTTCAAGTTTAAACGGATGTTAAACATGATTAAATGACTTTTATACCCCCTCAATTTTATATAAAATTCCAAATTTACCCATGTGATGCAATTGTTTGTTTCTAAAAACAAAAATCAAGGGTATTTTGGTATTTTTGTCAGTTTTCGTTAAAGTTACACTAAAAATTGATGAATGAGGTACATTGCATCAAATGATCAAAATGAAAATTTAGGAGGTGAAATTAAGAGTTTTTGAAATTTTGAGGATCTTCTCAAAACATATAATAGTTAAAGGGTCCCAAGTAAAGTTTTCTCTAAATTATAAATTACTGTATTTTTCATTCCAACTCAAAACAATAAAACAAAAGCTTTTGTTGGGAATAATCCCATCTTACTGGCCCGTCAAGAAAATTCATGGTCTCCAAGATGGGTACGGCTCAGAAGATGGAAGCCCAATTGAAGATGTTGACAAAGACAGGCCCGGGTATAAGAACACACCCGGGCCTCGAGTTCATCAACCCCGGGAAGAGTAGAACCCGAGGATCCCAAATTAGGTCTCACTATGTGAAATTAGAACCCCGATGCCAAAGACCCTGGGATCAACATATCCAGGAAATACTAAGAAGAGTCAATGGATGCCTTCCGAGAATAGAATCAACTCGAGAGAACATGACAAGTGACAGTTAAAGCAGACAGGGTCGGCTCAACATATTTTGGGGCCTTAGGCGAAACTTTGAAATTGGGCCTAAATTTTTTTTTTTTTTAAAGTAACACACACACACACACACATATATATATATTTAAAAATTCTTCTACTCGCTTTTTGAGATGCAAAATTTCTGATTAAGTTTTTATCTTCAAGATTTTCTAATATCTTTTTTTTCAATTGATAATATGGCTAATCCATTTAATCTCTCTTGTAACATTGTTGATCTTAGGTAGGATTTTATTAATTTTAATTTTGAAAAACTTCTTTCTGCAGAAGCAACTGTAACAGGTATTGTTAATAAAATTCTATAAGCGATATATGCATTTGGAAAAAAATCAAGTCTTTTTATATAATTTAATATGTCAATTGGAGCACTTTCTTTTAGTTTCTTATAAGCGAAATAAAACTTTAAAATATTACACTTTCTTCTTATTCATTTTGATGAGTTTCTTGTTCATTTATGAGTTTTTCACCTAAATTATCCTCAATATTTTGTTTATTTCTAATAACAAATTTATTTAGAGCTCCTCTTTGAGATTCAATCAATTTGTCTACTTTTATTTCTTGTTTTGAAGTTTTTTATCTCCAGATGCATATTTTCTAGTAGACATGTTTAATTAAAAATACTAACAAATTAAACAAACATGATTTATCAAAAAAAAATTATGACTATAATAAAATAAATGACAAAAATAGAACAATAAAACCTGATTTGGCAAAGAAATTATGAAGCAGTTCTTGGAGATAGGACAAGAGATTCAGTCACTCGGAGTCGGAGAGGAAGAGAAAATGATGAGATAGGCAAAGAAGAAAAACTCAAAAAAGAGCAAGTAAAGAGAAGAAGTAAAGTGGCAAATATAGAGACTGATATTTAAAATGCCCATGATTGACAACAGTTTATATTTTTGGCTCTTGGCTTTCCCTAGATGGCTAAATAATAAATAGAAAATAAATGGTAATATTTTATTTCTAACGTTTATATTTTCTCATCAAAAATAAAAAATTTCTAGAAAGAGGCCAAGATGATGAGTGAATGATGTAGGCGTGTACTGTAGCATCAGCCGTCAGGCGTGTACTGTAGCGTCAGTAGCTCTAGGGAATTGGCGTAATGGTGTATAAGGCTTTAATGCTTTGTACTTTTTTAATTTATTTTTTGAATTATTTTTAAAGTTTATAGTGGGCTTATTAATTGGGGTCTTATTAAATTGAGGCCTTAAATTTTGATAAAAAAAATTTTTAGGTCCTATTAAAAAAAATTTGGGCCTTCAATTTTTTTTTTGGTCCAAAATAATTTTTTTTTTTTTTTTTTTTAAAAAAAAAAATTTAACTCAAAAATATTTTTTTTGGGCCTTATTAAATTGGGGGCCCTAGGCGAGGGCCTAACTTGCCTAGGGCCTGAGCCGGCCCTGAAAGCAGACATCGAAGTTTCTTCAGTATAGGTATCGGTGGAATTCTTGACCGCGTGAAAAAGATAAATGGAATTGTATGATTAGAGGGACACGTTTGAATTCTTGGAGCCATAAGTCATTTTTGGGCAGATTGGTCGGAGACTCGGAGGAGAGGGTGGGGAGGGAGTTGGAGTGGCGGGGTTTGGGGTGGAGAAGAAAAAAAAGAGAATTTTATTCATCTTTCAATAAAAAAGAAAAAATAAATGCTAATTAATGTTGTCTTTTAGAAAGAAAAAAAAAAAATGTAAAAAATCTGACATCCTAACATTTTGGCATGGTATGTCACGTGTCCTTTATCATGTCATGTTAATCACATTTTTTTCATTTTATTTTAATGCTTTTTTTTTTCTTATTTTTATAAGGATATTTTAACGTTTTTTATTTTAGGGTAAATTTCACTTAACCCCCTCAAACTACTACTTTAATGATAATCTACCATTCAAACTATTAATTACAACAATTTACCTCCTAAACTACCAAAACAATGAAAATGTACCACCCAATGTTAGCAAAATGACAAAATTACCCTTACAAAATTTTCAATAAGATAAAAATACCCTTAAATTTTTTTTTTAAAAAAAATTAAAATTTAGTACTTTTATTTTTATTTTAGTAAGGGTAATTTCGTCATTTTAAAAAAAAATTGGGGCACATTGTCATTGTTTTGATAGTTTGTGGGGTAAATTGTCATAACTGATAGTTTGGAGGGTAGATTGTCATTAGGGTAGTAGTTTGAGGGGGTTAAATTGACTTTACCCTTTATTTTATTTGTTTTAACTTTTTTTTTTTTTTTTTTTTTTTAAATTTATAAGGATTTTTTTTTTTAATTGAAATTTTTATGGTCATTTTAGTCTTTTTGTTGGCTTTAGGAAAGACATTAACATTTGTAATTTGTTAGTAGTTTAGGGGGGGCATTGACAATAGGGTGGTAATTTGATGGGTATGTGTAAAATACATTGAGAAATTACAGTTTACCCCCCCAAAGTTGACAGTGTTTTTCAATTTGAACATCAAAGTTTCAATTTTTGCAATCCACCCCCACAAAGTTCCAATTTTTTTCAATTCGATCAATATCATCCCAAAATTCCCATATTGCCCCTAATTTTTATTTTTATTTTTTTTTAATTTTTTATGAAATGAAAAACAAATTTGGGCGTGCAAAAATGACTGTAGCCACCCCAAAATTTTTTTAATTTTTTTTATAAAAAATAAAAAAATAAAAATTAGGGGCAATATAGAAAGTTTTGGATAAAATTAGTCAAATTGCAAAAAATTGAAACTTTGAGGGGGGGGTGAATTGCAAAAATTGAAACTTTGATATTCAAATTGAAAAACGCTGTCAACTTTGAGGGGGTAAACTGTAATTTTTCGAAATACATTTTAGCCCTCAATGTTTTACCTCTTTTTTAATCTTGCCTCAAATGTTTAAAAATTGCCAATATAACCTAAATCAAATTTCTAAAATTTTTAATATAGCTTGTAACATCCCGCCCTAAATTACATGGGCAAAAAGAAAATGTATTAAAATTTTCACATGACTGCTAATACCTCAAATAACGCAGCGGAATAAATATTATATTCTCCTCCTCCTCCCTCCACCTTTTTTTTTTAAATAACATTTTTCTTCACATATCATAAAGTTCAATCTTGGTTAGACAATTTTTATTTTCCGCTACGGAATCATGTTGTTGTTGCACTAAATCTAATATTTCCAACATAGCATTACTCGAGAGAAGATAATTTCAAACCCTAAGAGTAAGAGAAGCTGCAACAACAAGACCACATGCCAGAATTGTTGAGATTATGGTAACCCTAACCGGCATCCTTCCTTCATCACTTCTCAACACCATGGCTGCATAAATTGGCCTGGAGTTCACCACCACAAAACCAGCTATAAACATCTGCAGAAACAGTCCCTCCAATTTGCTGCCTCTGAAAACCAGCATGAGCCCCCACACAAACGACACCAAGTTGATGATTGCTGCAGTTGTCAGCGGCACAAACATGGGTGATGGAACTCCAAACTCAAACACCCCTTCCTCGTACCTTTTGTTTTGATCATCATCATCGTCAACCACTTTGCTTGTCAGATTGAAACCATGTGTTGAAAAAATGCCTATCGAATTGAGCAAGAAGTCGGTGAATCCAAAGAGGTGACATGTGAGTCCTTTTATCATCCATATTCTCTGATCATTCCACCATCTTTGGACGGTTCCATTGTATAACATGAAGTCGAGGAAATCTTGTCCGTACGCGCCTAAGAAGAGAAACACGTACAATACAAACCATGGCTCTGATACCTGCATGCAACATTCACATTAATTAGTTTTCCACTTTGAATTAACTTGAATAAATTTTATAATTAAACAAGAGTCAACTATATATATGATAACTGTTTGAATATTAATTAATTAAATGACTGGTGAAACTTTATTTAGAGCCTTTGAATTACAACCCGTTTTGAAAAGATCATCTCAAATTACAAAAACTCTCAATTTCAACCCTGAACTTTTTATTTGATGCAATATACCCCCTCTTTCATCAATTTACAACGTTAACTTTAACGAAAACTGACAAAAATACCAAAACACCCTTGATTTTTTTTTTTTTTTAAAAGAAAAACAATTGGTTCACTAGGGCAAATTTGGAATTTTATAAAAAATTCAGGGGTGTAAAGGTCATTTAATCATGTTTAACATTCGCTTAACGTTGAAAATTGACCGATGGGGGGTATATTGCATCAAATTGAAAGTTTAATGAGTGAAATTGAGAGTTTTTAAAATTTGGGAGGTCGTCTCAAAACACCTGGTAGTTCAAGGGTTCTAAGTGAAGTTTCTCCTAAATGATTAAATTCATCATTTCTTATTAATGTTTTGGGGAAACTTCGCTTAACCCTCCTAATTAATTGTCACAACTTTTGCAATATCCCCCTAAAGTTCAATTTCTCTCGATTTAGTGTATTGAACTTTGAATATTTTTCAAGGACAAGTGTCATTCAACATCTTTGAGTTTTTCTCCAACATATTTCAATAAGTGACAAGTGTCATTCAACATCTTTGAGTTTTTCCAAAATTAATGTTTAAGTTCCTAAATTAGTAGAATGTCAATAAACGAGTCTTAAAAATATTTTAAAAAAAAAAATGTTAGAGAGATGACACTTGTCACCTATTGAAGTAGGTTGAAGGAAATTTCCTTCAAACTGGTTTGGAGGAAATTTCTTTTCATTTTTCAATGTCACCCTCAATCCGTTAGACTTTTCCATTAAATCCTGGCAAAATTCCCAAAATACCCTCATTTGTTTTAAGAAAAAATGAAAGAAAATAATTGCAAAGATCAAGGTGTTGGCCCGAATTTAACGATTTTCGCAAAAATACCCATGCCTCAATCTTTGCGAAAAAAATTTCATATGTATATATTTTAAAAACGGGGTATTTTGAGAATTTTTTTGGGATTTAACGGCAAATTCTAATCGAGGGGGGACATTGAAAAAATTTAGAAGTTCGATACAGTAAATTGAGAGGTTTTAAACTTTAGTAGAGACATAGCAAAATGAGTGACAATTTAGGGGGATAAAAGAAGTTTTCTCTAATTTGTTTTTATTTAATATGATATTGAAGTAGAATTCTTGAGTTTAAACCCTAAAATTCATAGGAAAAGACGAGATTTATAATAAGTGCAGTGAAATATATGTACCGTTGGGAATACGTTAATTCCATTGAGCAGAGCAAGCTGAGGAAGGAAGGCGTATATGGTGGTTGGGATCGACCAAATGGCCCACAGCCCATTCTGGGCATAAGCAAGGCCCATGAGAAGGCCCATGTGCTTGATGCCGAAGGTTAGTGGGCTGAACTTAGAGAAAACCACCTGAAGTAGGCCCACGGCCCATCGCTTTTGCTGATTTAGCACATCAACAAGGGTAATGGGTGCATCACCCAAAAATGCTGCCCTCTCAGGGTTGCAGAATATCGACTTCCATCCCTCACATTGCAGCCGATAACCTGTGAAGTAGTCCTCAACTAATGATCCATATCTGAAACCCATCTGTGCATTTTATAAAAAATAAAATAATAATAATAATAGTAAAAAAAAACAAAGATAACTAGCAAATAAGCTCACCTCAGAACCCCATTTGGTCTGGTTCTCATAATTGCAAGCAGCCACCTTTTGTGACAATTCCATAATTGGTTGGGACTGGATGGGTTTGTTTACAATATGGTTCGGTCCCAATTCGGGGATTTCTGGTAACAACAATGTTAAGGGACATCCAAAAAACACTCGTCGGTTAAAAAAGCACCCAGTTCCGACATAGTTAGCCCCTCCTAGTCCATCAAAGCCCACCGAATAGATTTGATATAGACGTTTAAACTCACAAGCATAGGTGTCAGTCTTGTTAATTCCCTTAAAGCATTGAGGAAATTGAATATATCCTAATTTGGACCGAGCTTGAGGGTCGAGTAGGTAACATAGCACACGGAGAGGCGTATATGGATCATTGGAGTACATGTCACAATCTAGAGTGAGGATAATTGGAGCATTGGTCATGACAGCTGAGACTCGGAGCTTCATAGTCACAAAATAAACACCTATGAGATCTCTTATAATTAGCATTCTGAATTGCTAATGGAATATATATAACATGCATGGATGATGTTCCCATACAATTGACTGCTTAATTTGCATGCAATTCGAGCAGTCCCATAGAGAGTGGTGTTGCACTTGGTAGGTGGGTTTCACAGTTCGCTTCTCTTTAGGATTGCCCAAATTGTGTTAATTCAAACATCTCAATTGTAAGGAATCAGAATCTCGATCCATTGTTGCATGACTAGCTTATATGTAGGGATGCTTACCAGAACATTAAGTGCACCGGCTTTAAAATGGTGGGGTGAAGTCTTGCTTTTCTCTCTTGAGACATAGATGAGGTTCGGCATCAAAAGGCCAGTGATATCTTTGTCTTTGCTATTCTCTAACAAAACCTGCTTATAATTTGTTAGAATAATAATTAAATTGTTAAATTTATTATTTTCTATCCATTTAACTTTTCAAAATAAATAGCGATTTAACACAGTATCAGAGTAAAAGTCTTGAGTTAAAACGTTGTGTTCATATTGAAACCTGAATAATAGTGGGATGACTTTGGCGTGTGGATCCATGAGTCCATTTGAGAAAGGCTTTGCTCTCTTCTCTGGTGAGGTACTCATCCCCAACTTTCCCTCTTTCCACAACATTTTCTACCCTGATTTTCATGCTGTCATACATTGTCTATATATATATATATATGATTCAAAGGGACTTAATTAGTATGATATATTATGATTATACAAAAGCATGTTAAATTACATACAAAATTTATTTGAATTTATAGATAGCATAATACAAGTTTTGATGCAATCAAATCAAACTTGCATGTATGTATTAAAAGGTTCTAAAAATTGGAATGTCAATGCATTGAAAAGTAGTAATTAATGTTGTGTAAACTAGTGATAGTTTTTTTTTTTTGACATGCATGTCCGCACAAAAGGGAAATGGAGATTTGAACTAGTGACCTCCACTGCTAACAGCATAAAAAAAAAATAGGGTTATTGACTTTAACCCCCCTCTCAACTCACATTCATTTACACTTTTAACTATTTTTTGGGAAAAAAAAAAAAATCATCAGGCCAATCCTTTAAATTAGACGGAATCTTGATCACATGCATAATACATACGTTTTTTTAGACATAAAAAGACAAAAATACTTTCGAGTAAAAAAATTAAAAATTAAAAATTAAAAAAATGATGGTCATTGAACAACTCCTAATAATGACCATTGGGGGTAGATTGGCCACCCTAAATCACTTGGAATTGGCCTTTTTTAAAAAACATTTAATCTAATATTTTAATAAAATTAACTTCAGCGGTATTTAAGTAAATTAAATTTCTAAACTCAAGGTATTTTCGTTATTTCAACACTAAAAAATGCAAGCATGTGGCAAGTGATCAATATTCTTTCCCTTTTAAAGATTTTGAGTTAAATGATTTTTTTTTTTCAGCAATTGATAGTAAAAGGCGGTTGGTTGTGACAGGTAAAAAACAAAAGGGAGAGGACTATCAACATCTAACTTATAGGGCCGGGTCAATTTTTTTGACCCATTTCCTTTTGTTACCTTGCTTGGTTTTCAATTCTCTTGTTTCTACTTTGCTATTAGGTTTGATTTGGGCTGTTGTTTGGGTTGGCCACCCTCCTTGTAATTCCCCGTTCCCTTTTCCCTTCTTTGCTTTAAAAAAAAAAAAAAAAAAAAAAACTTATTATCTGAATAAGAAAGGATTCTAAAATTTCAATAATAACATGTTGTGACATAATTGGCCACTACTGTTTCTTTCTCTCTTTTTTAACTTTTATGGTCCACTGAAAAATGGAAGATGATCATTAGAACATACTGTTTTTTGGTGGGATCAATTCATATAACTACGTACATTGCTTAGAGAAGTCTTATCATATGGTTTTTATTTTTTTGTTTGATTTCATGAAAATATATAGTTTTTTTGGAAAATTTCAGAAAATCCTCTCGAACTTTTATGAGTTTTAAAATTACCTTCTTGAAGTAAAAAACTCTCGGTTAAGGCTCTCAAACTTTCAATTTCTTTCAATTACTTATGTTCGTTACAATTTTTCGTTAAATCTTGTCAAATTTTTTAAAATGTTCATATTTTTTTAATAAAAAAATATTACAAATATGTTTTTGTTTATAAAAAAATAAACGCCTAACTCTTTACAGGAATTTTGAGAATTTTGACAAGATTTAACGAAAAATCTTAACGAAATAAGCTAATTGAAAAAATTAAAAGTTCGATACCCTTAATTGAGAGCTTTTAGACTTTGGAGAGTAATGTAAGTGGAAGTTTATGAGGGTTTTTATGAAGTAGTTTGGGACATAAATTAGCTATAAACTGTTTGTTGCTAATTCATACAAACCAATTTAATAGAGTGATATGTGTCACATACTAACTAAAAAAAAACATGCGCTTCTCACATGCCAAGCGATACATATCACACTATTAGATTAGTTTGTATATATATTTGTTGCTCATTTTCATCCAGTGAGGACAACATCAACATGTAAAAGGAGAATAACCCAACAAAAATTAAAACTTATATATATTTTTCTCACTGGAAAATTTTTTTAAAAAAAATCCTACAAAATAGCCCAAGTTTTCTTGTTGTAGGTTTCAATTTGTCTAGTTGCACTCCCTTGCAGATTGGTTCTTTGCTCTTTTTTTTTTTTTGAAAAATTTATTTTGTACCCCTAAACTACTACCTCTTTTGACATGCTCCCCAAACTTCAAACCCTCTCACTGTGGATCCCTCCGTCAAATTTACTCGTTAACTTCTAATGGCAAGCCCTAAAAAGACTAAAATGTCCCTGATTTTATTTATTTATTTATTTTTTATAAAAAAAGTAAAACACCCGTGGGTCAGGCCAAACCCACGCGAGTAAAGCCAGACCCACCGTGGGTCTGGCCTGATCCACAGGCCTCCCGAACCTCTTTTCTTTTTATTTTATTTTTATTTTTTAATTTGAAATTAAGGGTAAATATGAAATTTTATAAAAAAGTTAGAGGTATAAACGTCATTGTTTCCATTTTAAGGGTCCAAAGTGATAACAATTAAAAATTCAAGAGTCCAAAGTGAGAGATTTTGAAGTTTTAAGGGCATGTCAAAATTAGGAGTGGTAGTTCAGGGTCCAAAGTAAGGGTTTTAGGGTCCAAAGTAAGGGTTTTCTTTTTTTCTTTTTTGGTCTCTCTTTTTGACAGAAAAGTTAGATGGATGGAATCTTGAACGACATTTCAACCGGATAAAGGAATATCAGCTACCAACTGGTCAATAAATGCAGGAATCATTTTTCGATATACTACTTTAGCCAGTAATTTGAAGAAGAAGAAGAAGGTTTAAAAAGAAGTAATAATTGTGTAATCGTGAATAGTTTCATGCATATATATATATATATATATCAAGAAGCTTAATTTAGTGTGTTTTACCTTAATCTTCTCAGCCTCCATCTCAGCGCTCCAAGAATTACTCGAAGCAAAATACGCTTCTGGGCTCCGCTCTACCACGTTGTTCTTTCTACAAAATGGCAACCAGTGGGTTGCGAACTTAGCAGCCTCCATGAAAGCAAAGAGAGTAAGCTGCGAGCCCCCATCGTCTGACACGTAGATGGAGATCTTCACCGCCGGATAATCATACGCCATCACCGACAAGGCCGTGTTTGCCACGCTCATGGGCGGCTCCTTGTGGGGGTCGGTGGTGCATATGAAGACGTCAAGTGCAGGGAAATCCGACTCTTTCACCGTCTTTATGAGGTTGTCGGGGAACTCCTTACGATGGATAGGGCGCATGCGAAAAGCCTGTGTGGCAGCCCACATGAAAGCGAGAAGAAGATCGGAGATTAGCATGGAGAGGGAGATGGAGATGGAGGGTAAGGTGGCGGCGGTGGAGTGGATGAGTTTGGATGCTCGGTGACAGAGCAAGGCGACGACGGCGCATGTGTAAACGGCGGCGAACACACGGTTGAAGACCGTTAGGCGCGAAGGCTCGAGGGTGTGAAGAAGGGGACCCTCCATTTTGAGAACTCTTGGTGCTGCTCACTGTTCTACGATAATTGTGGATGATATTGGGTGCAATGGGGGGTCTTGATTTAGGGCCCTCTTGAGCGGGATCTATCAATGACACGTGGAGGAACTAAGGACGGGTAATGCTTGTTACAGAATATGTGGGCTTGTCCCTATGGAGAGACTTGATCATTAGCTTATATAAATATACCTCTTATGTTTGTCCAACATTGCTAAGGGATAAAACTCATTCCTCATATTCTCTCTATAAATATAAAGAGTCCATCTTATGTATTCTAAAACTCAATAATTTGAAAAATATAGCCTATAAGAATTTGATGTGTGGATGTAGGTTGTATGCCGATGTCAAAATTGATGCGAGTCTTAAAATAAATTATAAGAGAAATTTCACTTAGAACCACTGAACTATCACCCATTTTGAAAAGACCCTCCAAATTTTAAAAACTTTTAATTTTACCCATGAACTTTCAATTTGATGCAATGTACCCCTCCATCAATTTTCAGCGTTAAACATGATTAAATGACCTATATACCCCCTTTTTTTTTATATAAAATTTCAAATTTACCCTTGTGGCCCAATTGTTTTTTCTTTTTTTTTTAAAAAAAAAAAACAAAAAAACAAAAAAACAAAAATCAAGGGTATTTTAGTATTTGACAATTTTCGTTTAAGTTAACCTGAAAATTGACAAAGGGGGTATATTTTATTTTCTTACAAAAATAAAATAAGGGTAAAGTCCATTTACCCATCTCAAACTACCATTATATTGACAATGGCCCCCAAACTCTCAATTGCAACAATGTCCCTTCAAATTACCACTAGAATGATGATGTCCCCCTTCATTAAATAAAACCGTTAATACTGGTCTTTTTCATTGGAATCTAAATGTCTAAAATAACCTTAACAATTACTTTAAACCTTTAAACACTTAAAACGACGTCATAACCATTGGCCAATGAAACCCAAAACACTCGGTCTTCTTCCCTAAGATTCTCTTCTAGTCTTCTTCTTCCCTCACTCTTCTCAGAGCCAAAACCTGACACAATGAAAATCTCCCACTTTTTGTCATTCTAGAGGTAGTTTGGGGTGGACACTGTCGCAAATGAAAGTTTGGGAGGAACATTGTCAATGTAATGGTAGTTTGGGGGGGATAAGTGGACTTTACCCATAAAATAAATAGAAGATCCATGTCTCGCTTTTGTCATCCAAAAATTGATGTATCTTTTAAAATTACTATTGGATTTGCGATAGTCTATTAAACTTTGATTGAATAATAATTTTAAGAGAAGACAAGCTTTTAGCGTTACTCACAGAGAATTTCTAAGCTACAGTACTCATTGCCCATATCTCATTACAAGTAAATGGACAAGATTTCCTACTATTGAAATCCCTTCTCTTACTCATGTCTTTTTCTTTGAATAGAGAGGTATACGGACAAGGCTCTTCTGTTAAGGAGCCTCTCTTTGGAAAACTTGTCCAAGACCACTTCAAAGAACCTTGGATAATTGATCAACTTTCAAATTGAGCTTAATCGAACGGACTTATTTTTTTACGACCCTAATTATTCTTTATATGGTTGTCTCTTTTGGTGATTTTCTATAATGTTTGTTTCTTTTCTAAACAAACTCGTTGTTCTCGTTCTACAATAAATGTTTTATTGGTGTTTTACGTTGTTATGATATTTATGATGCAATGAAAAAATACATCAAACTACCAGCCGTTTTCGATTTAGTCCACTAATGTTTCAAAAGTGATAAAGTAGCCCCCCAAACTACCAAACTATTGCATTTTGGCCACTCCGTTAGTTAAAACCGTCAGTTTGGACGGAAACTGAAAAACGACATCGTTTTGTTGGGGGGCTACTTTATCACTTTCTGAACATTAGGGGGCTAAAATGAAAACGGTTGGTAGTTTGGGGGCTTTTTTATATTTTTCCCAATTTTTTTTTTTTTTTCATAAAAGGGCATTGTAGTAACTTACCCATAACAAAACGACATCGTTTTGCAGTTTCCGTCCAAACTGAGGGTTTTGACTAACGGAATGGCCAAAATGCAATAGTTTGGTAGTTTTGGG